>NW_012267319.1:302344-305605 GCF_000151885.1 Dipodomys ordii
TGGCTCAAGCAGTAGAGCGCTCGCCTTGAGCTGAAGAGCACAAGGATAGCATCCAGGCCCAGAGTTCAAGCCCCATGACCAACCAAAAAAAAAAAAAAAAAAACCACAAAGGTTGAAAGGTTGAATTCTAACTATCAGCTAGGGATATGTACCAAATATTACTTAGTTACACTACAGTATTTTAGCCATAATTATTTTTATACCTTTATTTATAAAATATTTCTATAATTTCAATTGGCAAGATTGCATAATTACCATAAATTTACCAATTTAGCCACTGATAGACACATAAATGACACATAAAAAGTTAATAAGATAACTTCAGAAAATGTTTCTCTTAGGGCTATGGTGGGATTCAGTGTTACAGCTCCCGCAGAGAGCAAGCACAAGGGCCATGACTTCAAAGCCCATACCACAAAATAGGAACATCTTTCTCAAAATCAACTACACAGAATTTTATGTGAGTACACATATATAGCGGCTGCCAGATACTGAGTAGGCTTTGAGTAGCCTGCCTTCTAGAAAACTGCTAAAGTACATTAATACATTTATGGCTGAGCCTAACAGTTCAAGTACTCTGCACAAATGCCAGCGTGGCATAAAGACACCCCGACTTCACTCACCATATTAAAATAATGTTTCATCTTGACACCTTTAGCTATGTCCCATATAAATATGCTGCCATCATGTCCTGCAGATAACATAATTCTGGAATCAAAGGGATGGGTCTCCAAAACAAATACTTCATCAGCATGTCCCTTTATTTAATAAAGTCATAACATTAAGAGTTTGCAAGTTGTAAGTTGAAATTAAACAAAAAAAACACATTTTCATATAATTTAAGAGCTTCAAAAATGTACTGATGACATTACATACATTATTATATATCAAAATTCCTACTAAATTGATTATTTAAATGAGACACCTGCTCACAAATTTTATGGTTCCAGAAATAAAGAGTTTGAAAATTCTGATATACTGTATAAAATCTACTGCCTTCTGAAGCATGATCTGGGTAGGAATGGGAAAGGAGGTGGGATGACGGGAAGGAGCGGCTGTGCTCAACATGTGCTGCACACACAAACGATATGCTAAGCTGAATCCCCTTTGTCCAACTACTTAAAAACAGAAAAGAATAAATACATAAATGTAACAGAAATTACCCACCAGTAAGTTATGAAGCAGCTGTCCAGTGTAAGAGTCCCATACTTTCAGAACATGATCGTTCACAGCTGTGACAACAATGCTGTCATCTTGATTCCAAGCTATCATTGTTACTTTAGGTTTCATAAATCTTTCCTCTTCTGAAGATAGGTCCCTAACCAAAAACAGCATATAATATATAAAATCATTTGGATGATAGGCTACAAAGAAATATAACCCCTTACCCATGGTATTAAAAACTAAGGAAATCACTTCATGTGCCTATTTGACCAACCCTATAAACTCGTGATTTTCTAGAAACAGATTAAGGAAAACCAGGGGACAGGGAATAATTTAGCAGCAGTTCTGTGCACTAAATGAGACTTTACAACACTGGTGCTGCTATGGAAAACATTGATTTTTCTCCTTAGCATTTTTTAATTATTCCCTTCTCAATACGGTAAATCTAACACTAACACTTCAACCATTTCTCCAAAAAAGACATGAAATGTTAGCTAGGTGCCAGTGGCTCACACCTGTAATCCTAGTTACTCAGGAGACTGAGATCTGAGGATCACGGTTTAAAGCCAGCCCAGGCAGGAAAGTCCATGAAACTCTTATCGCCAATGAACCACCAGAAAACCCGAAGTGACGCTGTGGCTCAAGCGGTAAAGCGCTTGCCTTGAGCTGAAGAGCACAGGGACAGCACCCAAGCCCAGAGTTCAAGCCCCACGACTAACAAAAAAAAAAAAAAAGACATGAAATTTTGGTAAGACAGAAAAGTAATCTTTGTATCCCCACGGTCTAGATAAATACCTTACACTGAAATGGTTTAACTATAAATGTGCATTTCATTATTCCAATGGGCCTCTTGTCAGAAGAGAAAGGGCTGGACCTAAAGTGTCTTTACAAAAGTGGTCTTTACAAAAAGTGGTATGTGGGAAGGGGGAGAGGAGAGTTGTCTGCAAAATAGGACAGTCAATAGTAAACTGGGGAGGGGAAGGACACTAATTTGTGCTGAAATCATACAACACAATCTAAAGACTATAGGCAGGTAGAATATTTTCCTTAATGAAGAAAAAGCTTTAAGAATATGGAATGCATGCACCACAGCAACAGAACGAAAGGTAAGTCCACTGAAACTGGCCATGGAATCAGAACAATACAGAAATCAAAGGAAATAGACTCAAGACTTTCTTCTTGACCTTAATTAAAGCCTTTCCAAACGTTGCTCTCATCACATAGACAGTACTGCAGCCTTGCTAAAAGCAGTAACTATAAACTTTGTCCTCAGGAGGCCCAGCAAGGACTAAAAGAGGACATGGACCCAATCCTTCCTTTGAGAAGACGTGGAGGTCAATTTAAAATTACTGTTAGGTTCTGGAACCATGTATGGGTCCAGAAGTTACTTATTAAAACCCTGTTATCATTAAGCAGGTCTAAGACGGATCTGAGAAAACTGTAGTTTCTGGAAAATTTTTTAATAGAAAAGTTGTTAGAACTCTATTGTACATATACACCACATTCGTCTGCTGAGGGGAATCTGGGTTGGTTTCATATCTTAGCTATGGTAAATAATACTGCAATGAACATGGCTGTGCTGGTAGCTTTTGTAAGGCCTTGTTTGATTTCTGTGCCCTTTGTTTTGTACATAGGTCTATCTGATTTGGGGAAGGGGAGGGGAATCACAGAACTGGTGAGACAATGGACAAAGGGTGAACCAATGCAACAGCAATACTCACAAGACACTTTGTTGGAAATGAACTTTACAACTTAGGGTTGGGGAAAGGAGTCAGGGGGGAAGGAAGGTGGGAGATAATGAGGGAGGGAGTGACACTGTTCTACAAGAAATATACTCATGCTTTTACTTCCTTGGCCTTGAACTCTGGGCCTAGCCATTGTCCCCACGACTGTGCTCAAGGCTAGCATTCTACCACTTGAGCCACAGTGCTACTTCCAGCTTTTTTTAATTAGTTTGCTGGAGATAAGAGTCGCAGAGCTGGGCTGGGAAGGTGGCTCAGTGGTAGAGTGCTTGCCTTGCATGCTCGAGGCCCTGGGTTCGATTCCTCAGCACCACATAAGCAAAAAGAAAAAAAAGCCGGAAGTGGCGCTGTGGCT
>NW_012267319.1:308035-329015 GCF_000151885.1 Dipodomys ordii
AAAAAAAAAAAGAGTAAAATTGTCACACTGGTCAAACTTATTTTTCCATTTTATTTTCTAACTCAAAAGGTTTTTTATTTGCTTTTGTCAGCCCTGAGACTTGAACTCGGCCTTGGCACTGTTCCTTTTGCTCAAGGCTAGCACTCTACCACGTAAGCTACAGCTCCACTTCCAGCTTTTTCTGTGATTAATTGATAATAAAGAGTCTCACAGACTTTCTTGCCCAAGATGCTGGTGAACTGTGATCTTCATATCTCAGCCTCTAAGTAGCTAGGATTACAGGTGTAAACAACTGGCTGTTAAGGAAGTTTTAAATGCAAAGCCTAAGAAAGAGGCCAGTCCGGTAATGAAAATTCATTACACACTTCCTTACGTGAGTTTAGATATATAAGACAGACATTCAGAACACAGTAATTCACTTAGACCACTGCTTTTTGTTTTTGTTGGTGGCAGTCCTGAGGATTGAATTCAGGGCCTGAGCACTGTCCCTTAGCTTCTTTTTTGCAAGGCTGGCATGCTAGCACTTAAGCTACCACTAACAGCTCTTCCTGAGTAGCTTATTAAAGAGTTTCAGTGGCTGGGAAGGTGGCTCAGTGGTAGAGTGCTTGTCTTGCATGCATGAGGCCCTGAGTTCGATTCCTCAACACCACATAAGCAAAAAGAAAAAAGCCGGAAGTGGCACTGTGGCTCAAGTGGTAGAGTGCTAGCCTTGAGCTGAAGAGCTGAGGGACAGCACCCAGGCCCAGAGTTCAGGCCCCACGACCGACAAAAAAATAGAAAAGAAAAAGTTTCATAGGCATTCTTGACCATGCTGGCTTTGAATCAAGATCTTCAGATCTCAGATTCCTGAGTAGCTAGGATTACAGGCATGTGCCTCCAGAGCCCAATTCCATGGCTTTTTCTTTTTTTTTAAAACTCTGAAATTTTTTTTTTTATTATAAAGATACTATACAGAGGGTTATAGTTACATGAGTGAGGTAATGAGTACACTCCATGGTTTTTATAACAGGTTAACCCCCTCAACAAATAGCCAACATCTACAGAGAGAAAACTATGCCACATCTACTTGTAATAATTTCAACTTACCCTGAAATTCTGGTAGCCATATCCAACAAAATGCTTCTCCACTCTAACTGCTCAAATCTCCAAATCCGTGCTGTTCCATCTCTGCTACCACTCAGGAAGCTTAAAATATTAAGAAAAAGATAAGTCTACTCACATACTTGTCAACACAGGCTATAATTAATATCACCAGGACTGGGAGGAGCTCTGTGGTACATTGTTTGCCTAACTAGCACAGGCGCTGAGTTCAAACCCCAGTACTATAACCATCAGAATAAAATGACATACTGCAGAATATTATCACAACAACTGTAGACAGAGACTTGTGTGTGTGTGTTAGTCCTGGGTTTTGATGATGTTCTTGAGATTTTTTGCTTGAAGCTAGCACTCTACCACTTAAGATACAGCTCTACTTCCATCCAACTTTTTTGGTAGTTAACTGGAGGTAAATGTCTCATGGACTTTCCTGCTGGGCTGCCTTTAAACTGTAATCCTCAATCTGAGCCTACTGAGTAGTCAGGATTACAGGCATGAGCCACAGGCACCTAGCTGGAAAAAGATTATTAGCATGTGTATTTGTGGTATTTCCATACATGTATACAACATATCCCAATCAAACCCATCTCCTTTTCACATTTCCATTCCTTCCTCCTTTGTTAAAAAATCACTTCCTTAGCGGGGCGCCAGTGGCTCACACCTATAATCCTAGCTACTCAGGAGGCTGAGATCCGAGGATTGCGGTTCAAAGCCAGTCCAGGCAGCAAAGACCTTGAGACTCCTATCTCCAATAAACCACTAGAAAACCGAAAGTGGCGCTGTAGCTCAAGCGGTAGAGCGCTTGCCTCGAGCTGAAGAGCTGAGGAACAGTGTCCAGGCCCAGAGAATTCAAGCCCCACAACTGACAAAAAAAAAAATCACTTCCTTAGGCTGGGAATGTGGCTTAGTGGTAGAGTGCTTGCCTAGCATGCATGAAGCCCTGGGTTCCATTCCTCAGTATCACATAAACAGAAAAAAGCCAGAATTGGCACTGTGGCTCAAGTAGTAGAGTGCTAGCATTGAGCACAGAGAAGCGCAGGGGACAGTGCCCAGACCCTGATTTCAATCCCTAAGACTGAGGAAAAAAAGAAATACACACACACACACAACTACTGTACCCTATGAACATATACTATTATTATCTGTCAATTAAAAACAAAAAAGGGCGAAAGCAAACTGATGTATTAATTTCACTAGTGTGTACTGTATCCTATTTCCTTGTAAACATACAAACACCAAAATACACACTTACCGGTCACCATTATTACAAAATTGTATACTATCCACTTTATCCTAAAGGGGAAAAAAAACAAAATGCAAGAAAATGGTTATCTACATAGATTACAAATTCAACTTAAAATATGAGTGTTAGAAGTAACTGATTTAACAAAAGATTTACAGCTGTTCTACATGCATTGTGCCTTTAAATGCAATGGCAATTAGGTATCTAACAAGACTACTAAAACATTCTAGAAAGGAAAAGGAGTAATATGTGAACAATGATAAAATATTAACTTTGAAGAAATTCAAAGCGTTATCACTTTGATTACTTATAGGCAAAAAAATCTTTTCTTTTAAAGTGTCTTGGGTCTGTGTATCAAATAGCTTCTGAATACAACTGTCTTCCTTAGAACTTTCTAGAGAAAAAGATGAGCAGATCCTGACCTATATCGTAGAATACTACTACTACTGCTTATTGCTAGGTCATAGACAACTGGAAACAAACCCAGTTGAACCAATGTTATAATCAGGTTTTTCAGTGAATAACCACTGTAAAATCAGACTATTCTCAACCTGTTACTCTGAGTGGCAATGACAACCCATCATTTAAAGCATATCTATGTGCTTGTCCAGAAAAGAATTAAAAAATCCATCTCGTACATTTTCATTTTTATAAATATGAAATAAAATTAAAAGCCAGGCCCTAGTGGCTCATGCTTATAGTTGTAACTGTTCAGGATGCTGAGATTTGAGAATCACAGTTTGAAGCCAGCCCAGGCAGAAAAATCTCTGTGAGACTCTTATCACCAATTAACCACTTAAAAACCAGAAGTGGTGCTGTGGCTCAAGTGGTGCCTTGAGCAAAAGAGCTAAGGGACAGCACTTAGGCCTTGAGTTCAGGCCCCATGACTAAATTAAATAAATAAATAATGCTACCACTTTGAGCCACAACTCTACTTCCGGTTTTTGAGTGGTTAATTGAAGATTAGTGTTTCTTGGGGATATTATGCCCCAGCTGGTTTTAAACCACAATCCTCAGATCTCAGCCTCCTGTGTAGCTAGGATTACAGGCGTGAGCCACCAGCGCCTGGCTTCAAAATTTTAATTAAAATTTCAATTGCTGAATATGCTTCAGTGAAAATGAGAATACCACCACAATCAGGGCTGGGATATAGCTTAGTGTTACAGTGGCCAGCATGCCTGAGAGTTGGGTTCAATCTTCATTACAGTGAGAAAAAATGAGATTCAGAATGAATGATTCATCTTAGAAATGCAACTATGACTTAATACTATAAATCTAACAAAATAGCCACAAATAACTTTAAAATAAGCCAGACATGGTAGTACATGCCTTTAAACCCATTATTCAGAAGGTTGAGTCAGGAGGATCTCAAGTTCCTGGTAAGTCTGTAGTACCTAAGAAGATCTGGTCTCAAAATATTAACAAGCTGGGCTCTGGAGGCTCACACCTATAATCCTAGCTACTGATCTGAGCTAGGCTACTGATCCTAGCTGAGATCTCAGGATATTGGTTCAAAGCCAGCCTGGGCAGAAAAGACTGAGACTATTGTCTCCAATTAACTACCAGAAAACTGGAAGTGGTGCTGTGACTCAAATGGTAGAGCCCTGGCCTTGAGCTGGCCTAGAGCTGAAGGACAGAGCCCAGGCCCAGAGTTCAAGCCCCACCACTGACAAAAAAAAAAAAAACATTAAAATTCATTTGCAAAGTAGAAAGTGAGCTAAAATAAATCAGAATGATAATCTTAGCAATAATACAACTACTAGCAATTAATCTACAGAATTTTAAAATATGAATGCTTACAGTATGGCTTTCAAGTTCTGCGATTTTTTCAGGTGCTTCAAAACCCAAAAAATACATTCTGATAACATGATCAGTACTACCTGTAGCCAAAAACATACCACCTGAAATAAAAATATTAAGGTTTAAACATTCAGATTGTAACAAGTATTTGAATCAGTTTCTTTACTGAAACACAGAAAAACTCGATTTATCTCAACAAATCCATTTTCTAGCTCATTATATAGATTCAGTTATACTTGTTGCTTTGTTAAGAAAGCAAATCCAAATGTTCAGTCTCATTCTATATAAATGAAGTAAAGCGAATCCAAATGTTCAGTCTCATTCTATATAAATGAAGTAAAGTGTCCATTTAACTGCCAGAGTTTTAAAATAACAGGAAAAGGGAGATTCTGGTTTCCAAACGTTTATATCTTGCTTTGGAATACACAGCTTACCAGCATTTCAGATTCTCCTTCCGTTAAAAAGAACACCACAAAAGTTTGCTGTACAAGAAAAGAAAAATGGTGCCAGGGGCCAGTGGCTCACATCTATAATCCCAGCTATGTGGTTCAAAGCAAGCAGAGGAAGAGAAGTCCGTAAGACTCCTATCTCCAGTTAAATACTAAAAAGCTGCAGTAGAGATGTGACTCAATGGGTAGAGTACCAACCTTGTGAGAAAAAGGAAAAACACCCAAGCCCTGAGTCCAAGCCCCAGTACCGGCACAAAAATAAATAAATAAGAAAAACAAGTAATGTCACCAAAGTTGGTATGGAAAACAAATTTAAATGTACAAAAATAAGTAGACTTAAAACCACAGAGAATATTCCACACAGGACTGCGACAGAGGAGATTATGTGAACACCTTGAGCTTCAGTTTTACCATTGCCACTGACTGACTACTTCTAGAAATCAGAGGAAATCTGAATAAGGTACAAGACAAGAAAAAGGCTAATTCATATTAAGTCTAATAAAGTGAAGATTTGAAGCCATTTATCATCTTTCTGATAAAGGTTCTTAGCAGTAATATGGTTATTTAATAAATGCTAAAATAAAGTTAAGAAATAAAGTTACCTTACCAACACTAAAAGAAGAACAAAGCATTTGAACACCTGGCCTAGGCTTTTCAGTGAACTTCAAGGGACGTGGACTTTAAAAGAAGAACATGTTTTGAAATCCGTTAGTTTAACACATTAACACACTTACATTATGGTTTCAATCTAGCATATTTAAACACTATAAGCTTATTCCCCTAATACCCCACCGCACACACAGTTCTACCTATGCCATAACATCTGCACGAACTTTGAGCATGAAGTCTAATCGCAACCCTCATGCAAATGCAAAGCCATTTCTGAAGCAAGGTGAATAAAACACAGGGGCCAAGAGGACCCACTGGCAAGACTATCAAGCAGGGAATACACATCCTGTACCCTGTACCAGGGTACATCACTGAGAGCCAAACTTTTCCTAGTCACACTTCTAAAAAAAAAAGGGGGGGCCCCATAGGCCACAGATACTGCACAGATATTGCTCAGCTATAGAGCATTTATCTACCATGCATGGAGCCCAAGGTTCAATTCCCAGCAAGGCAAAATAATAAAACTTTGTTTCACACAGTGGTAAAAAAAAATCTCTAATCCTAGCTACTCATGACACTGTGGTGATATGACTCTGAAGTTCAAGGCCAGTGGAAGCAATATAGTGAGAACCCACTGCAAGAATGAAATAAAGACAGGAATGGGAGATAAATTTTATCTAACCAAAGTATCTAAAGTATCAACATATCAATTGTTAGTATAATTTTAATGGTACTTTATTCTTTAATACATAACAAATCTTTCACACCTTCTAGCACGAATTTGATAACACTGTTTTCATCAAAAATACATGATTGGGGGTATGACTCAAGTAAGAGGCAGAGTACCTGCCTAGCAAATATGAAGCCCTGCGTTCAAATTCCTACACTGCAAACGAATATATACTTGACCTAGCAAGACATACTGACTCGCTACTCAGGGAAGCAAAGATTAGGAGGATCATTATTCAAGGCCAACCCAGGCAAAAAGTTACCAATGTCCTTATCTCAATGATCAGGATGTGGTAGTATGTATCTGTGGGTCCCACTAAGTAGGAACTTGTAGGTAAGAAGATCATGGTCCAAGATGTGCCCAGGTCAAAAATGTGAGACTTCCAGGCACCGGTGGCTCACACCTGTAATCTTAGCAGCTCAGGAAGCTGAGATCTGAGGATCAAGGTTCAAAGCCAGCCTAGGCAAGAAAGTCCATGAGACTCTTATCTCCAATTAACCACCAGAAAACCAGATGTGGCACTGTGGCTCAAGTGGTAGAGTGCTTGCCTTGAGCTGAAGTGCTCAGGGACAGTGCCCAGGCAGGCCCAGAGTTCAAGCCCCATGACTGACCAAAAAAAAAAAACAATGTGAGACCCTACCTGACAAATAACCAAAGGAAGAACTGGCTTCATGGCTCAAGTGGACATTGCCTATCAAACACAAGGTCCTGAGTTCAAAACCTCAGGGGCACCTGGGACTGGAAATACAGTTCAGACAAAAAAGGCTGGCTGAGCATGCACAGGGCTCTGGAGAGATCTCCACTACCATAAAAAAAAAAAAAGAAACAATTGAAATATAATAGCTCAAAAATCCATGGACTCTAATTGTTTAAACCATACTTAGACAAGTTTTCTAACAAGTGGCCCAAGTATCAACTTTTAAATCTAACTAAACATACTTCAGTTCCTGCATGTGAAGGGCTAAGCAGTCACTAGACTGATCTATAACCCAGCAGTGGTCTCCAAGTGTCACTGTGGCAGCTCTCATTACGTATCTAACTGTATATTTCTAACTTAAATGGTTAACATATATTATTTCACTTTGCTTACATACAAATGTAATCACCAAGAGACAAAGTTGTGCTTATCTTATTTCCAACTCTCTAAATAAGTGCAGAAACATAAAGGTTCATGTAACACCTCTGTTGTAAGACAGTGAAAGTTCAGAGTAAAAAGACCACCACAATTCATCATCGCCCTTTGTAATCAAATTCAATTGCACTGAAAAGGATTTATTAAATAAATTCACTTACTTGAATTTTAGGGATTCTAAATCCCACTGCCAAAAACAAACTGTTCCATCAGCACCAGTGGAAACCATGTATCTTTGGGAGCCTTTGGCCATAGGGCTAAACTAAAAATCAGTAATATAAATACATAATTCAGTTACTAGGAGTTTCTACTCAAGTTACACACTTAACTATTTTCCAAAGTTAACTTCAACTGACATGCTAAGGCAATAAAACACAAATATATAGTTAATATTTTATTTAAAAAAATCTAACAATTAACTTACACATAATGTGACCAATGAAAGACAAAACTAAAAAAAAAAAAAAAAACCTTCACTGTGAATAACAAGATGTATACAAAACATGCAAGTCCCTCATATAAAACCAGGTGCCAGTGGCTCACATCTATAATCCTAGCTATTCAAGAAGCTGGGTGCTGAAGAATTGCAGTATGTAGCCAGGTCAGGCAGCAAAATCTAAGAGACTTAGCTCCAACAGACAAAAACGTGGAGCTGGAAGTATGACTCAAGTAGTGAAGCAGCAGCCATGAGCAAACAAGCCTAGAGTGTGAGGCTTTGAGTTCAAGCACCATTACCAGAAAAAAAAAGTAAAGCCAGTAACTACAACAATGGACTCCAGTGATAAAGAACAGGAAAAATGTTCAAATACAAGCTCAATAAAAAAAAAAAAGAGTAATGAAACAAAGGACTTTATGTACAAGCAGAAATTCACACAAGAATCAAACTACTAGAGAATTCAAACAGCCAAATGAAATGAAGAAGACAATCCAGAATACAAAAGAGAAACTCAATGAAAGTACAGAAATCTTGAAAAACAAACTGAACTCCTGTAAATGAAGAAAACTCAATCCAAAGTCTAGCTTATAGAACAGAACAAACTGAAAATAAGGTATAAAGAATTAAAGGAGCTGGGTGTCAGTAATCCTAGATACTCAGGAGGCTGAGATCTGAGTATTATGGTTCAAAGCCAGCCCGGGCAGGAAAGTCTGTGAGATTCTTATCTCTAATAAACCACTCAGAAAACCGTGGCGCTGTGGCTCAAGTGGTAGAGAGCTAGCCTTGAGCCGAAGAGCTGAGGGGCAGCGTCCAGGCCCAGAGTTCAGGCCACACAACCGAAAGAAAAAAAAAAATTACATGTGGCTCAGTAGTACAGTGCTTGCCTTGACCCAGAGTTCAAGACCCACAACGGACAAAAAAAAAAAGGGCCAAGCACTGGTACCTCATACCTGTAATCCTAGCTGATCCTAGCATCTCAGGATGCTGAGATCTGAGGATCGAGGTTCAAAGCCAGCCTGGGCAGGAGTATCCCTGAGACTCTTATCTCCAATAAACCACTAGAAAACCGGAAGTGGCGCTGTGGCTCAAGGGGTAGAGCACTTGCCTTGAGCTGAAGAGCACAGGGACAGCGCCCAAGTTCAAGCCCCATGACCAACAAAAAAAAAAAAGTAATTAAAGATGGGGCTGAGAGGGTGGCTTAGTGGTAGAGTGCTTGCCTTGCATGCATGAGGCCCTGGGTTCGATTCCTCAGCACCACATAAGCAGAAAAAGCCAAAGTGGTGCTGTGGTTCAAGTGGTAGAGCACTAGCCTTGAGCTGAAGAAATTGGATCAAATAATCAAAAATGTTGAAACAGACTAAAAAAATATGAATTAAAGTTACAAGGCCATTCATACTCCATCAAAATACCAAACCTCCAATCACAGATATACGAAGAAATACAAACTGAAGGCACTGAGAAACTATTTAATAAAACAATAGCAGAAAACTTCTCCAACCTCAATAAAAGCAGCTTACAGACACCGAACAGCCAAGATCCAGAAGAATACTGAAAGCTACAAAGTAGAGGCAGGTGACACTTAACGGCAGATTTCTCAACACAAAGTCTAAATTCGAGGCTGGGAAGTGGCTCGGTGATAAGAGTGCTTGCCTTGCATGCATAAAGCCCTGGGTTCAATTCCTAAGCACCATATAAGAAGAAAAAGCTAGAAGTGGTGCTGTGGCCCAAATGGTAGAGCATTAGCCTTGAGCTGAAGAGCTGAGGGACAGTACTCAGGGCCCAGAGTTCAGGCCCCAAGACAGACAAAACAAACAAACGAAGTCTAAATTCAAGGAGGTAATAGAAGGACATAACTCAAGCTCTAAAAGAAAACAACTGACATAGGTGCCAGTGACTTACGCCTGTAACTACTCTGGAGGCTGAGACCTGAAGATCATGGTTCAAAGCCAGCCTGGGTAGGAGAGTCCATGAGACTCTTATCTCCAATTAGCCACCAGAAAACTCGAAGTGGTGCTGCAGCTCAAAGTGCTAGCATGTTAGCTTTGAGTAAAAAAGCTCAGGGACAGTGTCCAGGCCCTGAGTTCAAACCCACAATTGACAAAAAAAAAAAAAAAAGTAAAACTCAAGAAGTTTCAGTGGCTCAGGCCTGAAATATTAGCTACTCAGGAAACTAAGATCTGAGGATTATAGTTCACAGCCAGCACAGGCAGGAAAGTCCTTGATACTCTTATGTCCAATTAACCATCAGAAAACCATAAGTGGTGCTGTGGCTCAAGTGGTAGAGCACTAGCCTTGAGGTGAAGAGCTCAAAGACAGTGCCCAGGCCCAGAGTTCAAGCCCCACAACTGACATAAATATGTAAATAAATGCTGCAGGTATCATAATACCAGATGTCAAATTATACTATATAGCCACAGTAATAAAAACAGAATGGTACTGGCACAAAAAGACACAAAAACCAATGACTAAACAGAAGACCCAGGAAGTGGTGCTGTGGCTCACATGGTAGAGCACTCACCTTGAACGGAAGAACTGAGGGACAGCGCCTAGGCCCAGAGTTCAAACCCCATGACCAACAAAAAAAAAAAAAAAAAAAGAAAAGAAAGAGAATTGTACGCAAATAGAAGACCCAAAAAATAAAACTACATCCATCTCATTTTGGACAAAAATGCCAAAACATACACTGGAAAGCAACAGCAACAAATGATGCTGGAAAGACTAGTTATCTACATACAGGAGCCCTGTCCCCCTATTAAAGGCACAGGTAATTATTTTCTGAATATGATTCCACTTGCAAAAAGCAAGAACAAACAAACCATATCAAATTACTAATTGGGGTTCAGTGGCTCATCCTCTAATCCTAGCCACTCAGGAGGCTGAGATCTGAGAATCCCAATATGAAGCCAAGCCACGCCAAAAAAAAAAAAAACCTCTGTGAGACTCTTCTCCAACGAACTACCAAAAATCTAGAAGTAGAGTTGTGGCTCAAGTGGTAGACAGTCAACCATGAGAGAAAAAGCTAAGAGACAGTACACGGGCACTGAGTCCAAGCCTCAAGACCAGCACAAAAAATAAAAATAAAAGGCTACGCATCACCTTTGAAGACTTTGGAGCTCTACTACATGAGGTCCTATGTTAGTCCTGCATGATTTGTGTAAAATATCAATGATCACATATTCTCATAATTACCTCAGTTTCAAAACCAGCGTGTAATTACTACACATTTTGCTATTCCTCAGCTCCAAAGATCGAGTTTTAAAGGAAAAGGCAAGAGCACGCAGATGTGTCCGCGTGGCTCACTGACCTGTAAAGACGTGATTGATCCCGTGTGTCCTTGCAGCACAGCCACTGGGGCACAGGTCCTCAAGCACCACACTCGAATGATCTTATCACAGCTCCCTGCAGCAATCATGGTGTTCTCATAGTTTACGGCCATATCTGAAATTTCTGCAGAATGACCTCTTAATGTGGACAGCAGGCGGCCATTATGTGTTGACCAAATCTTTACCAAACAGTCATCCGAACCCTGAGAGAAAATACACCAAATGTAAGTATTAGACTAGTAAGTCTAGTAAAAATACTTTAAAAAGTGCCTTTTTACATTACCCAAATTAAGTAACTATAACTCTTCCTCTACTTCCAACAACAGTGTCTAAACTGATCC
Source organism: Dipodomys ordii (assembly GCF_000151885.1). Lineage (NCBI taxonomy): Eukaryota > Metazoa > Chordata > Mammalia > Rodentia > Heteromyidae > Dipodomys > Dipodomys ordii. Next base: position 319,197 of record NW_012267319.1, read on the forward strand.
TCAGTCAGCACACATGTATAATATGCATAATAGAATACTTTTCTTCAAAATATACATAAAGATACAGTAACAGTACCATTTCTAGGGATCAAAGCACCTTATCAATGCTATTTTTCCTGAAAATTCTCTATCAAGTAATATATCTAACTGAAGATTCCTGCTCACATATATAATCATGTCTGAACTAATTCATATTGGTATAACTTAGGAGGCTAAATAATATGTATACAAGTACAGATCTAAATTTCCTAGCCTGGAAAACAAGACTAAGTGTCAATCCAGAAAGAATGAAAAAGTAGTAGGAAAATACCACCAATTCAAATTACCCAGTGACAGTGTCACAAATTACAATACAAACCAGCACTCATCATGCAACATTGTGTATGCTCTGAATCACAACTACAAGCTTTTCATTCATTTAACTGTCCCCTTAAAAATACTGGAAAGAGCCAGGCGCCAGTGGCTCATACCTCTAATCCTAGCTACTCAGGAGGCTGAGATCTGAGGATCTCTGTTCAAAGCCAGCCCAGGCAGCAAAATCCGTGAGACTCTTATCTCCAATAAACCACTAGTAAACCAGAGTAGCACTGTGGCTCAAGAGGAAGAGGGATAGCCTTAAGCTGAAGAGCTCAAGGACAGCACCCAGGCTGAGTTCAAGCCCCACAACTGACAAAAAAAAAAATAGAATACTAAAAATGGATCCAGGTGCTAGTGGCTCACATTTGTAATCCTGATTACTTAAAAGGCTGAGATCGGCTGATCAGTTTGGAGCCGACCAGGGCAGGAAAGACCATGAGACTCTTATCTACAACCAAGCATCAAGAAAGCCAGAAGTGGAGCTGTGTTCAAGTGATACAGCATTAGCCTTGAGCAGAAAAGCTCAAGGATAGCACCCAGGTCCTACGTTCGAGCCCCCCAAAAAAATAATTTTTAAAAATTCAGGAAATTTTATTTTTATACAGTTTTCTAATAACTGGGACACTAGAACCAGTAAACACTATTTTCACTGATCAGATTAATCAATGAGCATAATTATCACTAATGGTTTCAGTTTTAGAAAGTTTTTATTGTTGAATTTTTTAATATAGCACTTATTTAGCTTACAATATAATTCATTAAGTCTACAAAAAGCTAAAAAGAAAATTTTACTTATATATGTTTTCAAGTACCCTTAACGCTCATGCTAAAGAACTACTGCTCTAGAAAGTCTCTTAAACAGCCCAATTATGACTATGTTACTTAGTCACCTGAAATACTTAATCAAAGTACAAATTCAGGACCCCCAACACCAGATGTATTTAGTCAAAATCATGCTTGATAAAATTTCCTAGTGAAGAGTGGAGAATTCTCTGCCAACAGCCATTTTTACGTGTAGATCATCACTGGAGGGCCATACAAAATGATCAATTCAGGCAGAGGGCTGTGAGCAGTAGACAAGAAGCAGCAGAGGAGTTGTATGTCTGTCCTGCATTTATAAATGATTCTGAAGCTGAAAAAGGCTGGCTGTTCCCAGCCCTACCCTAGGTGATCCTGAAGCACACTTAAGTACCTAAGGGGCACCACATTGAGGTCAAAATGTTAACTCACTGTAAAGATTCTATGTCCTGTCCTATCAAATGCTACACAGTAAACAGCAGACAGATGTCCAAGAATCCTCCTGTGCATTTTTATATGCTGATACAGAGTTCCTGGAAATGCTGTGCTAAAAGTGGAGCACCCTGTGAGTTGTTTTCCTCGATGGATCTCCACTAGGAAATAAAAACAATGAGAACAGTTAAGGGGAGTTATGGAAAACACTAAGAAAAATTCCAAAACAATTTCTAGAAGATTATAAAATATATCTGAGAAATCCTAGGGAAAGTTTCTTGCCAATTCTAGCCTACTAGAAGTACTAAGATTTCTTATCAAAACACAACTGCTTTCCTTAATTTCTAATTTTGTTAAGGAAACCATTTAAAATATGACACTTACTACTAAACAACAACACTACCGAGTACTTCCTTTCCAACTCTAAGACCACATTTGTAAATTCTGTCAACAACTTAAAAGCACAGTTTCGGAGGTCTCAAAGGCCAAGTCACTTACCAAGATTTGGCGGGGAACCATAATGCACCGGCATTTCGGGAGGCCTTCCTCTGTGAAGAGCAGCAAAGGCAGAGCCCTTCCAGACTGTGTGCCTGCAGTCTTTAAAACGAATTTTAGATACACATAAAACCTTGAAAGTTAACCCCCAGAAAGATTTTATAGAATACTTACGTATATTGTAATAAACTGTTTTATTCAAAGTTTTACCAGCTAATATACTTTTAACAGAAAAGCCCTGGATGTTTATTAGACTATTTCTGAAGGAAAAAGAAAACTGAAGACATCTCAGATACAGCAGCAACAACAACTAACATTTGAATAGCACTTTACAATTCACAAAGTGCTTTCCACATACAGTATCTCATTGAGTCCTCACAACAACCCTGTGAGGTAGGTATTTTCACCAAAAGTACAAGTGAGGTAACTGAGGCTCAAAGGTTCCAGGACCTTTAAAAAGATCCAATGCAAATGACTACTAAAGATGGGCCGGCCAGAAGACCAGGTCTTTTCTTCAAGTCCCATTGAATGCCATGTGTTTATATTTCAATGCAGAATTATACCATCCAATATGAAGATGAGCACCCTTAATCACAACTGATCCAACGTTTGAGAAATAAAAACTTTTATAAAGAATGTATTCTTATATATAAAGATCCTTGACTTAATTTGTTTAGTTTTGAAATTAATTTGGACAATACTAACCATGACTTTTATCTCCTTAGAAAGTATTGGAAACTTGTTTTAGAATCACAGATACTCTTTTCCAGAAGAACACACGGATAGAGACCTGAGAGTCTGAACACTAATTTGAAAGCCCCATCCTTCCTTGAACTACAAGAAATGCACCAAGGCGAAAATGCCTGGCCCCTCTTTAGGAGCTAGTAGCAAAACACAGGTCATGAACAGACCTCATGTCCATGCTGTGCTAGACATTAAAATTAGCTTTTTCACAACTGAGAGAGAAAGGGAGGGAAGGCATCAAACTAACCCTCCACTGAGCCTCGGGTGCCCCAAACTAACAGGCATGTTAGGTTTTACATGAACGGATTCATCACCACTATTGTGACCAAAGAGTAGTGATAAGGCATCCTCTCACCGCACTGGTACAAAACAAATACAGAAATATGGCCTACCCTATGACACCTGGCTAGAGTTTCTTCTAAGGCCTGCCAGTTAGTTCTAAAGCAGTGCTCATCACAAAACAACATTGAGCTTGACACAAAGAAAAACAAAGCAAAACAGGCTGCCCAAGCAACTACTATATAACAACCTCCAGTAGGATAATTACACTGTAAGGACGCAGAAAAGGAAGGATAGGAAGTTTCCTGATTGAAGCCCCAGTGCAGCACAGTTACAGAGCACTGAGAACTCAAGCTGACAAACCAGTCTGGCATGGAACCAAGAGGGAGGGTTGTTCTTTCTGGTCAAACTTAATACTGGTGGTGCATATAGAGGTAGCATCACAGTAACATAGCTCTTAACAAAAAAAAAAAAAAAAAAGAAAAAAAATCACCTGGTAAACTTGAAGTATGCTACAGATCAGAAGAACCAACAATCTTGCCCATTAGCAATTTAGCCACATGTATACATAGATCATATCACATACACATACTTAGTCTAGGTCATTTATACCACGCTAACAAGAAAAGTATAGCAATTCCAAACATTTTGCTAACACATAACTTTGCAAAAAATTAAATCAGTGGCAAAAAAAAGGGACCATGCAAGTTTACATTTTTTGTGCTACTTTCAAACTGCTACTAACTTTAGAAAGTACTTTCTCTTATAACAAAGGGCTTTTGGAATCTAAATACCAAAGGAAATACTTCTAGCATTTAAAGAGTTTATTAGACACATACAATTACATTCCATGAGATTATGAGTAAGCTACAAAATAGAAAATTAAAACTCACATGGATAAAACCTCAAACACATCTCAGAATAAATTGAAGCTTTTTAGCTTAACATCTATTTCTTTATCAATTTTTAAATGCAGAAGGACCCATTAAACACTTACGCAATAAAATTCATTGTTCTATGCTAAATGCGGAGAGTTTTATAGTCCACAGCATGATTTATAGTTACATTAACACCTTTCTTCCACAATGCTTACATTACTTCACAATTAGAGTAAGAATTCTTAAGCTACTAATACATAGCAGAACACTTCTTCAAATTAAGGTACCTTTTGCTGTACGTAGCAAAGACTGCCTTCCTGCACCAAGTAAAGAAGTGACTCTTGAAATACTGGGCGGGATTTCTTTATCCAACATAGGACCGATGCGCTGGCAGATTTGCAACAGATGATCAGGAGCCACATGTTTATTGGACAAGACCTGGTTAGAGAGTTATGTTTTAATAACAGTGTCATTTGCAGCCATATGAAAAACCATTAACTCATTCAGGGATAAGTCTGATAAAACATGTAATACTGAAAATTACAAACTATTTCAAATAACTTAAATATAAATTAGTCTATGGATTCAATCTCTTTTCAATCAAATCCAGAAGGAGGCTTGAGATCTGAGTAAGGATCACAGTTTGAAAAGGATTAGAGGTTTGAGACTCTATCTCCAATTAACCAACAAAAAGCCAGAAGTTGAGCTGCAGTTCAAGTGCTAGAGCACTGTAACTGTCAGCCCAACATGAAAGACACATAGCATCCCTGGCTCCCTCCACCCACTAATGTCTGAAGGAGTGCTTGTCAGTGCACTGGGATACAAGCAATACTCTGTGTTTACAAACTCTGATAAAGTATAATGAGCTGAAGACAACTAAAGAATTCATAATAAAACTAAGCTTGGGCTGGGAATGTAGCTTAGTGGTAGAGTACTTGCCTAGCAAGCATGAAGCCCTGCGTTCCATTCCTCAGTACCACATGAACAGAAAAAGCTGGAAGTAGCACGGTGGCTCAAGTTGTAGAGTACTAGTCTTGAGCACAGAGAGGCTCTGGGACAGTGCCCAAACCCTGAGTTCAAGCCCCAGAAATGGCAAAAAATAAGACAAAAAATAAAAATAAGGTTCTAGGTACTGTATTGTCCTTTACCTTTTTCACTCAAGGCTAGTGCTCACTTAAACCATAGTTCTATTTTTGATGGTTAATTAGAGATACAAATCCTATGGACTTTTCTGCCCAGGCTGGCTTCAAACTAAGATCCTCAGAGTTCAGCCTCCTAAGTAGCTAGGATTACAGGTATGCCATCAGTACGGATTAAAAGGACACAGGCTGGGAATGTGACTTAGTGATAGAGTGCTTGCCTAGTATGCATGAAGCCCTGGGTTTGATTCCTCTGTACCACATGAACGGAAAAAGTTGGAAGTGGCGCTGGGGCTCAATTAGTTGAGTGCTAGCCTTGAGCAGAAAGAAGCTCAGGGACAGTGCCCAATCCCTGAGTTCAAGCCCCAGGACTGGCAAACAAAAAAGTTTAAAGGACAAAATGCACTGTGCAATTGCTGTGCTTGGATCAATATGAAGCAAGGAAAACTTTTAATCCCTTAGATACAATGCAGTGACTGGGTAAGCCATGGAAACTACTCTCTTTCAAAGGGAACGCAACTAAGGCCAAGAAACTCATGGCTCACCTCTACCACCAGTGTTAAGCATTGAGCTGTTACAGGCGCTGCTCTTAGATCAGTATCATTATTCACTCAACCCCAGCATGAGTGAAACAGGTTAAGACTCTACAAATGGACATAAAGTAAAAGGCATCTACATAATTATGCCTTCTATCAGGATTGTTACCAACAAATATTAGTAATTACTACTGCACATGTACTAGAAAACCACCTCTTTCCATGTCAATAGTACCTGTTGAGCTAGTTATCATTATCAACCCTGTTATACACGTAGAGAAATTAGGGTAGAGTATTTGGGGGGGTGGGTTGGTCATGGGGCCTGAACTCTGGGCCTGGGCACTGTCTCTCAGCTCTTCAGCTAAAGGCCACTTCGGGCTTCTGTTTATGTGGTGCTGAGGAATCGAACCCAGGGCCTCATGCATGCAAGGCAAGCACTTGGGGTAGAGTATTTGTTAAAGACTAAAAAACCAAGTAAAAAGGACAACAAAAATCAGGATTACAATGCAGCCAACACCAAAAGCCAAGCTTCTAATCTACACTGTGTCAAGTGCCTGGAAGTTATCAATACCTACAGAACCACCAATGTCTACAATCAATTACAAAGAAAATGCAGTTTCTGCAGGGCGCTGGTGGCTCACGCCTTTATCCTAGCTACTCAGGAGGCTGAGATCTGAGGATCACGGTTCAAAGCCAACCCGGGCAGGAAACCACCAGAAAACCACTATGGCTCAAGTGGTAGAGGGCTTGCCTTGAGCTGAAGAGCTCAGGGACAGCACCCAGGCCCAGAAAAAAAGACCCAGGACAGACAAAAGAAAATGCAGATTCCACAGAAGAAACAAGCTGCAGTAAAGATGAAGGGTCTTTAGAGTAACAGTGAAAATATAGAACAGTAGAAGAAAAAGTTAAGAAAGTTTGTTTTCACTGTAAAAAAGATAGGGAAACAAGAAGGATGAATGGATACAAGGTATGAGATTGCTTAGAACATCTTATAAACATGTAGAAATGTAACAATGAAATCTCCCTTTGTTTAACTAATGCAAAAACTAGTCATTGTTTGCTTAATCTTTTTGTCCTTTAAAATAAAGGGCTTTCCATTGGACCCTGGTAAAGTAAACTATGCAATTTGAGGGTGGAGACGGGAAGGAAGGAATGGGAGAGAATGAGAGAACAGATGACACCTTACCAAAGGAAATGTACTTATTACATATGTAAATGTAATCTTGCTGCATATCACCACTAATATAAGAAGTTAAAAATAAATGTCTCTTTTGTAATGACTTCAAAAAAATTTTTTTAAGAAGCTCAAACCAAGACGAATAGAGCTCTATCTGGCAAAGCACTCCAATCCAAGTCTTGGTTTGTTTTTGTTTTGTTGGTAATGAGGCCTGAACTCTGGGCCTTGGATGCTGTCCCTCAGCTCTTCAGCTCAAGGCTAGCTCTCTACCACTACGAGCCACAGCATCACTTCCGGCTTTTTCTGCTTACGTGGTGCTGAGGAATCGAACCCAGGGCCTCAGGCATGCAAGGCAAGTACTCTACCAGTGAGCCACCTTCCCAGCCCTCCAATCCAAGTCTTGGATTCCTTAATCTTACAGTGTTCAAGAAGGTCCAACTGTTCTCTGCTCAGGAAATTAATTCAGAATTCAGCAAAGTATACAAATAAGCAAAAATGGAGGAAAAAAAGAAACTGCAGACTTATGTTATATTTATTGTTACATTTATTCTGACAGTGGTTTTTCAGTTACTGAACTTTTATTTGATATGACAAAAAGAATTTGCAAAATAAATTCGCTATTTTTATAAAAGTGAAATACTAGCAAGGAATGATGTATACCTTTAAATTCAACTATTCCACAGGCAGAAGTAGGATTTGGGTCCAAGAGCAATCATAGCAAAAGCTGCTAACAGTGAAGAAAAGTACGGGAGATATGACAGAAGTCAGATAACCATGCCCCAAGCCCCAGACCCTGGGGGGGAGGGGGAGTTTACCTCACAGAGTTGACTAAGCTTATCAGATACTTGCTCACAAAAATTTAACTAAATGTGTAAGTGGTGTTAAATATTTTCAGATGAAGTTATTCTGCACACACACACACACACACACACACACACACAAAATCACTCAAGCCAGGCATCAGTGACCCATGCCTGCAATCCTATATAGGAGGCTCCATCTGAGACTGACGGTTAGGGGCAGGGGAGGAAAGTGTGACTCTTCTCACCAATTAACTACTCACTTCATAAAAAATAAAAAGCCAGAAATGGAGCTGTGGCTCAAAGTGGCAAAGCACTAGCACTAGCCTTGAGCCCCGAGCTCAGAGAGAGTTCCCAGGCCCTGAGTTCAAGCTCCAAGACTGTGTATGTATATACATACACACACAAAAACCTTACTCAAATTTAGGTGACAAAGAACAATGAGTAGATTGTTCTGATTAGAATATGTGAATGTTTTATATTCAACCATACCTTGGCATCTTGTACCTTGGTATAAAGTTAAAACAGGCTCTGATGAGTGATGGTTATAAGCAGGATGAGGAGAATCAAAAGGGAGAATATGGTCAGTATTGTACATATGTGAATAATCTCAAGTGGGAAGGGAGAAGGAGGTATGTCAAAGTGAAATCTCCCTTGTGTAACTAAAGCTAATAAAATTTAAAAAAGAAAAACTAAATGCCAATATAACTACATTGTAAAGACAATTTCTTTGGGGGAGAGGAAGGTGTTAAGGAAAACGCTGGCCTTTTATAAATCTAAATCATGTTAGTCAATCAAGAATCAACCTTGCTGGGTGCTGGTAGCTCAAGCCTGTAATTCTAGCAACACAGGATGCTGAGATCTGAGTATCATGGTTCAAAGTCAGCCTGGGCAGGAAAGCCTGTGAGACTCTTATCTCCAATTAATCACCAGAAAACCAAGAAAGTGGAGCTGTGGCTCAAAGTGGTAGAGCTTTAGCCTTGAGCACAAGGCTCAGGGAGAGCGCCCAAACCTTAAATTCAAGTTCCACAACCAAAATAAATAAAATAAAAATAAAATCTTAATCCCCAAAACCACACACAAAAAAAAGCTTAATAGTAGCCAGACATCTTGGTGCAAATTCTTAATTCCAGCATTCAGAAAGCTGTAGCAGAGCTACTCCATGTTCCAAGCCAACCTTCGGCTATATAGTAAGATCCTGTCTCCAAAAGGCTAATATTTCACTGAAGGTTTGCCTGTTTTAAAACCATTGGAAAATCCACTCCATAGGCTTCTTTTTTTCAACTGTTCTCTTCGTACAATATGATGAACATGGCCTGGCAACAAAAGAAATCCTTTGTTCCTTCTACTAAAATTGTCAAATATTGGTAGGCGCCAAGCAGCTCATGACTGTCATCCCATCTACTCAGAAGGCTGAGATCTGAGCATCTCGGTCTGAAGCCAGTCCGGACAGAAAAGTCTGTAAGACTCTAATTTCCAATTAAATATCAAAAAAATCCAAAAGTGGAGCTGTGACTGAAGTGGTAGAGCACTTGGCATTGAGCAAAAGCTACTCAGGAGAACACCCAGGCCCTGACTCCTGCCCAGTGGTGTTAACTGTGGGGGAAAAGAATTATAGAGGATGGCAAAAGAGATTCACAAGGTGTAAAGAACAAAGGTATTACTAGTCAAACAAAGACAACTAGTCCATTTAAAGCCCGCATTATACACTGCTAGGTCAAAGTGTAAAACTAATCAAAAATTAAATCTCGACACTCAACAAATATTGTACTATTCACAGCACAGATCCAATGACATATTCGGTATCTCGCTGCCGGAGAAAAACATAAAAAACAGAAGCCCAACTCGGGGAAAACACTAGTCCACCTTCACAGACTAATGACCCGTGTGCTCCTAGGAAACAAGTGGTCGGAAGGCGTGGGCGGGGCAGAAAGAGGAGGGCCAACCAGAGCTCGAGTTGCAAGTGCGGTCGAGAGAGAAAGCTATGAGAGCGCGCCGCGGAGTGGCTGACGGGCGTGCCCCGCCCCCTGGCGGGCGGCCGCACCTGGAGACCCACCCCCGTCCCACACGGGGGCGCCCCCACCTCCGCCCGGAGCCGCCGCCTCCCCCCCATTCCCCGGACTCTCTCCGGCCAAAACAAACCCCAAACGGGGCCTCGGGGGAGAGGGGCTGTCAGACCCGTCA
>NW_012267319.1:329505-330042 GCF_000151885.1 Dipodomys ordii
CCGCGCCGCGCCGCCGCCCGCACTCACCTGGGCTGCTCGGCGACACGGGCCGGCCGATAGGTACCGGGCGATGAGGAAGTACAGCTCTGCGGGGAAGAGAGGGCGAGAGTGCGGTCAGGACCCGGCGGGCGGGCACGGGGCGGGGGCGGCGCGGCCCGCGTCTTACCCGACTCGATGAGAGGCACCGGGCGTCGGGCGGGCGAGGACTCCGCCATGGCCGGGCGCGGGGCGGAAGCGAGCGAGCGAGCGAAGCGTGTAGGCCGCGCCGAGGCCTGACTGGGCCGGCGTCCCTCCGCTCAGGCGCGCGCCTCCGCCATGCCGTGCGCGCCGCCCGCGGCCGACGCCTCCGCCGGAGAGAAGTAGTCCCTCCGCGGAGGAGCTGGAAAGTAGTCCCCTTCCGCGGAGCCCCGGCGGACGCGCCCCTCGGGAAGCCGCTCTCGTCCCGGGTCTTCTGGTCTCCGCAACGGGAACGCGAGGGGGCCGAGGCCGGTGGGCAGCGGGCCGGGCGGCGGCGTGAGGGTGGGGCGCGCGGGCCGG
>NW_012267319.1:335189-337716 GCF_000151885.1 Dipodomys ordii
TCTGGGTCGCTGGCCCCGGACAATCCGCCGACCGTCACGGAAGATCGCTCTCCCCGAGGACGCGAGAAGCGAGGCGCCGTCCGTCGCCGGCAAGGGGCGGCCCCGGCGAGTGGAGGAGCGCGGCCGGGACGGCGCGGCTGCGGCCGGGCACCTACCGACCCGCTGGAGCGGCGGCTTGGGGGGCGCGGGCTGTGCGTCCGCAGCCTCTGCCCGAGTCCGCGGAGGGAAACGGTGCCTCAGAGGCTGCGCGTCTCCCGGAGTGTCGACCGGGCGGCGGTGACCGCTGGACTCGCGCGGAGGAGCGGGGGGGCCCGGGGGGACGGGTGTCGGGACGATGCTCCGGGAAGACCGCGGGGAGGGGGGGTCCGAAATTGTCCTCGGCTGACCCCCGGACTCGTGCCCTGAGCCTGTGCAGCGGCCCCCGTCCCGAGCCCGGAGCGCCCTGCCGCCGGACTCGGCCCGGTGACCTTGAGCACCAGCACCTCCGCCTCCGAGCTGCAGCCTTCCTCAGCCTACCTGGGCTGACTCCCAGGATTGTGAGTTCGTGAGCACCGTCTACGGTCCATCGAGGCTTGGCACTGCCCCCAACACCAGGCAGACGTGTCCGTCGGAGCTAGGGCACGCCATCCGCACGCGTGCCGCAGCCCCGCGCGTGCACGCGCGCCCCCGCTCCAGGTTGGCGCGGTCTCCCTGGAGCCACATCGCTGCTGCTTGGCTTTTTAGCGATCAGCTGGGGATAAGGGAGTCTCAAGGGACCCTTCCTGCCTGGGCTGACTCCACAAGGTGATCCTCAGCTCCCAGTTTGCGGGAGTAGATCAGATTACAGGCATGAGCCACCAATGTCTGACACACACACACAGTGTATTATTACTGAATCAGGAGAAACAGATTTAACCAAATGTTACAAGGTTCAGGGCACCAGTGGAGGGGAGAGCACCATGCCTAAGAGATGTGGTCAAGTTTGAGTTACCCAGGCTGCAGGAGGAAAAAAGACTTCAGGCATGTTTAAAAAAAAGAAAAAGGCATGTCAAAAACGAAAAGCCATGACAAAAAATGTTATCTCCATTTTAAAGAATTCAGTTTAGGGGCTGGGAAGGTGGCTCAGTGGTAGAGCGCTTGCCTTGCATGCCCAAGGCCCTGGGTTCGATTCCTCAGCACCACATAAGCAAAAAGAAAAAAGCCGGAAGTGGCGCTGTGGCTCAAGTGGTAGAGCGCTAGCCTTGAGCTGAAGAGCTGAGGGACAGCGCCCAGGCCCAGAGTTCAGGCCCCACGACCGGACCCAAAAAAAAAAAAAATTCAGTTTAGTGTGACTATCTGGAGTGGATATGACCAGAACGAAATTAACATGGGAAGCAGCTGGTGATATAAGCCAGTTAGGATGGAGCTGAGGTCGAATTCCAAGAGACAAGAACATCAATTTTAGACTGAGAAACTAGAAATGAAATGCAGATTCATTAGAGCAGTGGCCACAGGACAGAGGGAAGATAAGTTGGTGACATAAGAGTCCGTCTCAAGTGGAGTTCCGTGGGTAGAGTTGTGCCACCTCCCCCGATAAGCATGGGTTACTAAGCTCAGACCCATGAGCCTAGCTACTCTTAAGTAGATCTGAGGATGGCAGTTCAAAGCACACTGGAGTTAGAAAAAAGAGACTCATATCCAATTACCACAAAAAGCCAGAAGTGGAGCTCTGGCTCAAATAGTAGGGTACCAGCATTGAACAAAAATATCTCAGAGACAGCGCCTAGGCCCTGAGTTCAAGTCCCAGGACTGGCACATACTCAAAAGGAACACTATATTGGTAGTTTGACCATCTGCAACTTGGTAAGCAGGTTCCTGCCACACATAAGTAATCTCAGCTAGGGTTAGACTCACCCATGCATCCCTCACACAGCTGAACCATACACCTGGGCTTTGTTTGGGGGTAAATGGAAACAAATTATGTGGAGAACCAAATGATCAAAATGGCTTGATACGCAAGGATGGAAAAACCATTAACAGCTAATGATGGTATGCTTTCATGTGGCCTAGCTTACTCTTGGGATAAATCCTCCAGGGAGCTGTGATGATTTAGCCCTTAGCAAGCAACTCTTCCTAGATAAAACAGCTGTTGGTCAGGTGCCCTCTGTTTTCCTACGTCAACAGTGAGAAAGAGAAACACCGATGGAATCCCAAGGGTACACAGACAGTAACTGACTTAAACTTAAGGCAATCACCTGCGCCTTTCTCCCTTTGCCATATTTCACCAGAGTGGTGAGCAGGACTGAAAAGCATAGATTTGAACAAGACCTTCCCAGCCAGTGCATTATAGAGCTAAAATCTGAAAGCCGAGTGATGTAGGGTGCCACACAAATGACTCCCGGATTCAATCATTGGCACTTTAGAATGAAGAAAGTGAGGAAATTTTAAGAATTTGTCTAGTGCTGATAGCTCATGCCTGAAATCCTAACTACTAAGGATACTAAGATCTGAAGATGGTGGTTCAAATCCAGCTCAGAAGTGCCGGTGGCTCACGCCTGTAATCCTAGCT
>NW_012267319.1:338711-366198 GCF_000151885.1 Dipodomys ordii
ATAAAATCTTAATCCCCAAAACCACACACACAAAAAAGCTTAATAGTAGCCAGACATCTTGGTGCAAATTCTTAATTCCAGCATTCAGAAAGCTGTAGCAGAACTACTCCATGTTCCAAGCCAACCTTCGGCTATATAGTAAGATCCTGTCTCCAAAAGGCTAATATTTCACTGAAGGTTTGCCTGTTTTAAAACCATTGGAAAATCCACGCCATAGGCTTCTTTTTTCAACTGTTCTCTTCGTACAATATGATGAACATGGCCAATTCCTCGTAGCTCCTGCTGTGCTCGTTGCCTTCCCAGTCCAACCTCTTCGGCAACAGCTGGGCTGCTCGGCGACACGGGCCGGCCGATAGGTACCTGGCGATGAGGAAGTACAGCTCCGACTCGATGAGAGGCACCGGGCGTCGGGCGGGCGAGGACTCCGCCATGGCCGGGCGCGGGGCGGAAGCGAGCGAGCGAAGCGTGTAGGCCGCGCCGAGGCCTGACTGGGCCCCATGTTGATGGTTTTAAACTCAAGGTTGTAGGGTGCTTTTACCTTTGTTCCTGCCTAGTTTTTCCTGTCTTTTTGTCATTTTTGTTGGTTTGTTTGTTTCTGTTTTTATTTTGCTGTAAAGAATAGGTTGTTGTTTTCTACCAGGGAGCATGCCTGAGCCACATACTCACCTATTTGAGGTTTAGCATTATTTCTAAGATCACAAGTATGTACCACTGTCCAGCTTCCCTCCATGGAGGTAAAGTCTCACCAGTTTTCCAATCTGAGCTTCCCACACAACTTGAATGACAGATGTGCACCACTGTGCTTAGCCATGAGCTTATTAGAAAGGGTCTCATGCATATTTCATTCTATATTAACCTTGAACCATGAACCTCCTGTTCTCAGCTTCCTAAGGCCCTAAAATTATTTAGGTGACACATGGTTTTAGTTCTTAAATAACTTCTTAAACGTCCCAGAATTTGTAATTTAATTTTTAATGTGTGTGGGCACACACACATATAAATAGAGAATCATGATTCTATGGGACTGTTTAAGGAGAGGGGGAGGAGAGAGGGAAATGGAGAGTGCATACTTTCAAAATATATTACAGCTATGGATGAAGATAACATAAAGAACCTCAGTGAAAGGTTTTGATCAACATGGGGGTTGAAGGGATGCAGAAAGAGAAAGAAGTTTGATTTGGTTAAAATATAGTATATGTGTGTCTTTACATGCCATAGTAAAACCCTTGGTGCAATTAATATACATTAAAAAATAAAATAACTAACAGTAAAGTGAAACAGTCTCTGTTAGGGGCACAAGTATCAGCAAGAAGTGGGAAGGCTTACAGAAAGGATGATGGGGATGAATATGTTTATTTACATGTATGAAACTTATTGAAATTATTTTAAGAAGGAGGAAGGGAGATGGGAAATATGATCGACAGGGATAAGTGTGATAGTGATACATTGTACCTATGTATGAAAATGTCATAATGAACACCCTTTTGTTTTTTTGTCCCCTTTCCTTCTAATGAATTGCTAGAAAAAAATATGTATCCATTTTCTTAGTATTCTTAATGTTTTAAAATATCCATAGTTTAAATCAGTCTTTAAGTCTAATTTGGTGTCAGATTTCCCTCATTTTTTTCCTTGTGTACAATATTCCTTCGTCACTAATATATTCTTAACTTTTCCTTGCATAGCACTGTGTGCATATCTTGAACTCAGGGCATGGACACTGTCTCTTGGCTTATTAGCTCAAGACTAGCACTTTACCACTTGAGCTACAGCTCCACTTCTGCCTTTTTTAGTGGTTAATTGGATACAAGAATCTCAGAGTTTTCTGCCTGGGCTGGCTTTGAACCTTCATCCTCAGATCTCAGCTTCATGAGTATCTAGGATTATAGGTGTGAGCAACCAGCATCTAGCCTGCAGCCTTTTTAAAAAGTACCCCATTAAAAAATAACTCAAATCCCCACCAAATTTTTTCTTCCATGTTTCTAAGGCTTCTGCATGAACCTATATTTATATTCTCTTTTACTTCTTGGTGTTCTCACTTAATTCTTAATTATTCCTCCCTTATTTTGTGGCTTTTGACTCCTGCTCTACATTTTCCCTTCTCTCGGTGTGAACTACATACCTTAGTGTAGGAAAATGACCAAATTAAAAATGAGCCTCCAGATCTTTAAATTCTCCACCATTTTGTTTTGTGTGGGTAAAAAGAAGTTCTATACCTCAGCCAGGGCCATCTTTATCATTTGTTGCTTTGGCTATCCTACTTTAGAAAAAATCTTTCCTGAGCCAGTAATATCAACTGACACTATGCCTAGTCCTATAACAGAAAAATAAATGAAGAAACTTTGAGCTTGCTTTTAAACAGGATGTACAGTTTTTGCATTTACTGTTTTGTGTGGGGCAAGGTATTGTGCAAGAAGTTTCAAAAATGGAAAATTCTCACATCTTTCCTTTGAAACAGGAAAATAGGTTTTCTAACTTTAATCATTAATATTCTACTAAATGTGTGAGACTCAATCTCAACATTTGTTCCTTTCCACAAATATCTTATTACTAGTAGAGAAAAGGAATGTGTATGAAAAGAGGTTTACAATACAAGAAATCACTACTCATCTCATATGTACTTCAGTAAGTACACTTACAGTATAGAACAAGCAGTCTCTTTTTAAATAAGCAATGTCTTATGTATATAAGAGAGAAGAGACAGTTGAACCCAAGTACTTTGCAACTTTTTCTAAAATGATTAGATGGAGTAATTTTTTAAGAGGCCTGAACTCAAGGACTCTCACTGTTACCCAGTGTCCATGCTCTCAGTTGGCACTCTGCCACTTGAGGCACACCTCTAGACTAGCATTTAGCTCCTTAATTGGAGAAATCTCCTAGACATTTCTGTCCAGGTTGAAGGATTATAAGTAGGAGTGACTAGTGCCTAGATTGGATCTTTTTGTTGTTGTTAATAGATGGGCTTGAATTCAGGGCCTAGGTACTGTCCCTTAGCTTTTTCACTCAAGAATGGCACTCTGCTACTTGTGCCACACCTCCACTCTGGCTCTTTGATGGTTAATTGGAGATAAGTCTTCTGGGCTTTCTTGCCTGGGCTGGCTTGGAACATACATCCTCAGATTTCAGCTAGTAGCTGGATTACAGGTGTGAGCCAACAGAGCCTGACTAGACTGAGTGAGCCTTGAAGTTCACTAAAATTACTAATTAGAGAAGGGAAGAGAATATATCTTAGGCAAAGAGAAGACATAAGCAATAGATACACAGGAGGAAAAGCACAGGGTATGTCTGTAGGACATGGAGTTGATTGTCTGGAGGGCATCTAGAAATTTGAATAGGCTTCAGATGTTACATATTAAATGCACACAGTGTACATAGTACCCTTTTTGAAACTTGTAATACATATACAAACTACATAACCACACACTTGTGGTATATTCTTTATTTTCAATGCAAATAGAATCAGCAGTTTTTATTTTACTTTTCAGTATATCATAGGCAGCTACATTTGTACATGTCTATCTCAAGACAGAACATCAGAATATTCCATTGTTTGGGATATGATCATAGGGTAGTCCACCAGATAGATGGAAACAAAATAAACTTTACAAGAGATCAGAACTATTAAAAGGAAAATAGATTTGTTAGTTGATTTTCTAACATGGAGCTAGAAAATACAGTTATATAATACCACTTTCTGGCTCCCTTTTCTAGCTAGCCACCTCATCTTAATTCTTGATTTCCCTCAATACTGTAGAAATGGTCAGTTTTTTCTTAACTCTCTGAGAAAAACTTCACATACATCAGACCTAGTGACAGTATGGATTTCTATTGTAAGTCCTACTTATTCTTAAATTACAGGGATATCTTTAATTCACTGTAGTGAATTGTGGTATTAATAGTATTGCCTTCTGCTTTTTCCTCCAAGGAAATTATGGAGGAATGTGTTTGATACAGTGGGAGTGGTCATAGATACACTATGACCCTGTCTGAGTCTAGCCCATTTGGGTAAATTGTAAAGTTTAGTTGGAAAACATATTTGTTTATGTATGTTTTTTTCTGTGATTTTTTTTTGTCAGTCGTGGGACTTGAACTCAGGGCCTGGGCTCTATCCCTGGTTTCTTTTGCTTAGGACTAGCACTCTACCACTTCAAGCCACAGTTCTACCTCTGGTTTTTGAGTGGTTAATTGGAGATAAGAGTCTCACAGTCTGGGCGCCTGTGGCTCACGCCTGTAATCCTAGCTACTCAGGAGGCTGAGATCTGAGGATCGAGGTTCAAAGCCAGCCCTGGCAAGAAAGTCATGAAACTCTTATCTCCAATAAACCACTAGAAAACTAGGAGTGGTGCTGTGGCTCAAGCAGTAGACTCTTTATCTCCAATACCCCCCCCCCTAGAAAACCGGAAGTGGTGCTGTGGCTCAAGCAGTAGAGTGCTCGCCTCCCAGGCCCAGAGTTCAAGCCCACGACCGACAAAAAAAAAAAAAAAAACAGCTCAGGCAGAAAAGTGCGAACATCTCTAGTTAAACAGCAAAAAGCCAGAAGTAGAGATGTGGCTCAAGCACCAGCCCTAAAGAAAAGAATACAAACCCTGAGCTCGAGTTTCAGTACTAGCATGCGTGTGCACACACACACACACACACAACCAATTTGCCTAAGGACAGAAAGTACTTAAAAAAAAAAACAATCAACAGGACCTTCCACGCCTCATAGGCAGCTTCCAAACCATTAGTGTAAAAAACTGGAAATTGGTGAGCCACAATTTCACTTGATAGTACTCAAAAAAAGACAGGCTAGGGTGTGGCTAAGTGGGAGAGCACTTGCCTTGCAAGTGTGGAATCCCTCAATTTCATCCCTAGTACCTCAAAAGAAAAAAAGTACATTAGGGGCGTGATCTTTGCAATCCCAGCACCCAGGCTGAGGCTGGAGCAGCTAAAGATCCAAAGCAGCCTAGGCTACATAGCTCACTGACCCTTCCCCTCCCCCCCCAAAAAAAAACATTGATTTTTAAAGGCTGGGAAATGAGATAAGAGGCTGGGAGTGTGGCTTAGTGATAGAGTGCTTGCCTGGCATGCATGAAGCCCTAGGTTCCATTCCTCACTACCTCATAAACAAAGCCAGAGTGGTGCTGTGGCTCAAGTGGTAGAGTGCTAGCCTTGAGCAGAAGCTCAGAGACAATGCCCAGGCCCTTAGTTCAAGCCCCAGGACTGGCAAAAAAAAAAAAGATAAGGACATCTGTGAGCAGTGAGGCATGCAAAGAAAATTAGAAGCTGGGTGCTGCTAGCTCATACCTGTAATCCTACCTACTCAGAAAACCGGAAGTGGTGCTGTGGCTCAAGTGGTAGAGCACTGGCTTTGAGCTGAAGAGCTGAGGGACAGCGCCCAGGCCCAGAGTCCCAAGCCCCAGGAACCGACAAAAAAAAAGAAAATTAGAAACAATGCAAAGTCAATGTGTTGGTGCAAATGTTATGTTAATTTAGGCTGGCTGGGCAGGCCTGCATGATGTATCCCCAATGCAGAGTTATCAGGGACATGAAGTAGGTGACACCAAGTCCATGCAGTTGAGGTTGAAATCACGAGCACACTTCACCTGACTAACATGATACTGAAGGCCTTCTCTGGGCTCCTGCTAGCTAAATCTAATAGAAATGCAAGACTTAACTAAAGTGCCCATAGATGTTCAGAAGGTCTGGAAAAAGGAATGAAGTGGTCACCCCTCCATAACGTGAAAACATTCATCTCAATCCTGAGGCCCCTTTTGCATACGTGGGTGCTTTCCTTCCCACCCTCCCACCCCCACCTTTCCCTCCCTCCCAGCAGCTGTCCACTCCATGCTGCTTATCCCTGCCTCCCTCCACAAATTGTTTCCACTTCTGCTTCCCTCCTCGCTGCTGCTGTTCCCAACCAATTGTTCCCAGACAGGCCCTGACCCAGGCTGTCTCCAGCTCATACCTGTGTTAGAGCAAGCCAAGACCTAGGGAATATGGGAGCTAGATCCAGAATGTGTCTGTGCTGCATGTCAGCATTATATAGCCTCTCCGGGGCTCCATCTTTGCCAGCATTTATTGAACATGCTCACATCTGGAATGACCCACCTATCTCTATGTAGCTACAACACACAGGTTGTGAGCATGCCCAGAGGGTAGGCAAGGAAGAAGACTTGGAGAAGCCTCACTCTCAACACCATCTTGAGCCTCCAGTTCCTGTCATGTTGTCATGACAGCTTCTTCCCCTGTGACTTCTAAACGCCTTGGCTTTGCTTTTAAGGCTGCACAGGCCATCTTACACCTCACCCTGTCCTATCAGGGAAGCCAGGCATACACTGAGGGCATGGACTTGCGAGTTCTCTGATTCCAGAACCATCCAAGAGGAGGCTCAGCAGGAAGCAGAAGGCTGAGAGAGAGGAACGTAGGGTTCCTGTCCCTCTTCTTGTCCAGCTGCAGTCAAGTGGGTCATCTCTCCACAGAACCACAGTCTCTGGGGTTCTTTGTTGTTTTGTTTTGTGTCAGGTCTTACGCTTTGCACTCTGGGCCTGGGCACTATCCCTCAGCTTTTTCACTCAAGGCTAGCACTCTAACACTTGAGCCACAACTTCACTTCCAACTTCAGGATGGTTAATTGGAGATCAGTCTCATGGACTTTCTTGCCAGGGCTGGCCTCAAACTTCCATCCTCAGATTTCAGCCTCCTGAGTAGCTAGGATTACAGGCATGAGCCACAGTCAGCCAACAAGTCTCTGGTTTTAATACTAATGTTCCCCTGGTTGTTAGAGGCTCTGGCTTCTCTCCTGGCTCAGCTGGGAGGCTGGAGAGGGAGTGTGGGTGGGGAGGGAGTGTAGGTGTGCAGAGCTTCTGCCCATTGAACAGCCTCAAACTCTCCCTCAACCCCCACTGATTAGGCCTTTGTTCTTCCACCACTGATACTGAAGGTCTTGTCTGTCAAAGATGCCACCCCTAAGACACTGAGGCAGGCTTGTCCCTTTTATACACGCCTCTTAGTCCCCTGCTTACAGGGCTCCTAGGTCCCCGAACTTCTTCCTCCACACTGTTGTCTTTCCTAAGTCATTTCCCTGTCTCAGATGCATCAGCAAGATGTGTAGAAGCCTATGTTCTCCGCTGCTGTTCACTGCTCACACTCTGGCCACACACCTGCGCAGCCCAGCGTGAGGAATAGCCAAATGAAATGCTTGGTTCTGTCCCTCCCCTGCAGCTCCCCCGCATGTTACAAGTTGGGTGAGATCTCCTGTAACTTCCCTAAACAGTTAAAGCTCAGACTCGCTAGATTTCCCCACTGCCCTCTCCTCCTCCCTGGCTTTCCCTCCACAGCTCTACACCTCACCTACAGTCAGATTGGTATTGTGCCCTCCTGGGTTTGGGGCCCTTTTCTCCACCAAATAAAGATGTATGAGGCAGGAAAGGTGGGAGTAGGGGCACTTTATTTGAAAGCAAGCTGGCAGGGAAAACTGTGGACAAGTCTCTTAGCTATTGGCAAGCTGGTATAAACTCTCATGGCCACCTTAGGCCATGTGAGATCTTTATCCGCTTGCTTCACAGACAGGGAGTGGGGGGTGGGAGGGAGGAGGAAGAGGAGGAAAAACTCCATGTAAGATAGGAGCAGTAGTCGGGCACCAGTGGCTCACGCCTGTCATCCTAGCCACTTAGGAGGCTGAGACCTGAGGATCATGGTTCAAAGCCAGCCCAGGCAGGAAAGTCCATGAACTCTGGGCCTGGGAGCTGTCCCTCAGCTCTTCAGCTCAAGGCTAGCACTCTATCACTTGAGCCACAGCGCCACTTCTGGCTTTTTTCTTTTTTTGCTTATGTGGTGCTGAGGAATTGAACCCAGGGCCTCATGCATGCAAGGCAAGCGCTCCAGCACTGAGCCACCTTCCCAGCCCCCTATGCCCACTCATGGCAGCCTGCTTCACCCCCCTGCCAGCAGTCATTTTCACAGGCCTCCTGAACCCTGAGAAAGGGAACACACACTACCGCCTTTACCCCAGCCTTATGAGCCCCACCCAAGCACAAGGTCCTCCCACTGCCCTAGCACCACAGATGAGGCTCATGTCTGTAATCCTAGCTGCTCAGGGGACTGAGCCAGCCCAGAAGGGAAAGCCCTGTAAGTAAAAGTATAAAGTAGCAAAAAGTATCAAGCCCCATCCAAGCAAGCAGTAAAAAGCTGGACATGGAGGTATGGCTCATGTAGTAGAGCACCAGCCTTGAAGAAGAAGAAAAATAAAGGAGACGCTAGTCTAGCCTTGACCTAGCCTGCCTTCCCACAAAGCAAAAGGGGAGGCAAAGGGAGATCCAAGCCGCTGAGTCACAGACTTGGGATACTTCCCCTGTGGGAACAGATTGCTGCTTGCTTACCAGTGTGCCGCCCTGAGGCGCACCTCAGGGCCTTTGACTATAGCAGCAACCCCCAGAACAGCCTGGAGAAAACTTCCAAGTCCTTTTATTTAGGGCACAGTTCTGACCCTGGGTGAAGAAACTCACAAACACAAAACCATCCTATAAGGAAAAAAAAAAAAAAAAACTGGCGCCCGTGGCTCACGCCTGTCATCCAGCTATTCAGGAGGCTGAGAGCTGAGGATTGCGGTTCAAAGCCAGCCTGGGCAGGAAAGTCCATGAGACTCTCATCTCCAATAAACTACTCAGAAAACTGGAAGTGGCCCTGTGGCTCAAGTGGTAGAGTGCTAGCCTTGAGCTGAAGAGCTGAGGGACAGCGCCCAGGCCCAGAGTCCAAGCCCCATGACCAACAAAAAAATAACAAAAGCCAAGCCACTAGTCTAGGCACTGGTGGCTCATACCTCGAAGTCTGGTTACTCAGTAGACTTGGATATGAGGATCATAGTTTAAAGCCAGCCAGGACAGGAAAGTCTGTGAAATACCTCCAATTATCCATCACAAATTCAGTAGTGAAGCCAGGCACCGGTGGCTCATGCCTGTAATCCTAGCTACTCAGGAGGCTGAAATCTGAGGATCACGGTTCAAAGCCAGCCCAGGCAGGAAAGTCCATGAGACTTTTATCTCCAATAAACCACTAGAAAACCGGAAGTGGCCCTGTGGTTCAAGTGGTAGAGCACTCGCCTTGAGCTGAAGAGTGCAGGGACACCTCCCAAGCCCAGAGTTCAAGCCCCAGAACCAACCAAAAAAAGAAAAAGCTGGAAGTGGTGCTGTGGCTTAAGTGGTAGAGGGCTAGCCTTGAGCACAGAGGCTCAGGGACAGTGCGTAGGCCCTGAGTTCAAGCCCAAGATGGGGGGGGGGAGGGGAAGCTCAGGAATAGCTCCCAAGCCCAGAGTTCAATACCCACGACTAACCAAAAAAACAAACAAACCAGAAGTGAAGCTGTGGATCAAGTGGTAGAGTGCCAGCCTGTAGTGAGAAGCTCAGCAGCAATGCCTAAGTCCTGAGGCCAAACCCCAGTACCAGAAGACACATTCACACCAAGCCACCAAAGGCTGAAGAAATGAAAATTGGCTTGAATGAAATGAGGCTTGAGAATTTAGAATTTCAAGTCTTGTTCTCATCCACCCACTTATTCCCTGAAACTGTGCAATAAAACTAGGACATGGGCTGCAAGAAGTCCTTGATGGATGGCTGAGCCATTTCCTGGTGATCTAAGTCCTGGGCATGAAGTCTTTGACCCAGCAGTCTCTGGAGCCCTGCAGGGGACCGGCATACAGGCAGGCAGCAGGCGTGTGCACCAAGGTTTAGAGAGCCCACTCCCCCATCCCCCCAAGGCTAGGAACTTGTGGAACTGTGGGAGGCAGCTGGTTGGTTTCCAGGCCTTTAGACACCAGAGACCAGCACACTGACCAGCCATGGCATTCATGATAAAAGGGAAAGTTACTGTAAAATAAGTGTATTCATTTTCAAGTAGATTATGAGAACAAGTCACATGCACCCTAGATACACTTATAACACAGTGGGTGTGTTCACATTCAAGTACATTAATTTTCCATAAGAATAACAACTAAAAGATACAATTGCCTAAAAAAGAAAAAAGAAAGATACAATTGCCTATAAAAGCCTACAAGAAGCCAGAATCTCTCCCCGTGAATGTTATACATTCCACAGCAAGTTCCAATTGGAGAACATCTTGTTCTTCACACTACACAATTCAGAAACTGTTTCAAACTAGAATTTATCTGTTTTTCCCTGTTTCTTTTCCTTTTTTATCTTTTTGTCTAAGTACTGGGGCTTGAACTCAGGACCCAAGTGCTGTCCCTTAGCTTTTTCTGTTCAGGGCTGGAGTTCATGCTGGGTGTCAGTAGCTCACTCCTGTAATCCTAATTATGCAAGAGGCTGTGATCTGAGGATGGAGGTTTAAAGACATCCTGGGCAGGAAAGTCCATGAGACTCTCATCTCCAATTAACAATCAGAAAACCAGAAGTACAGTTGTGGCTTAAAGTGGTAGAGTGCTATCCTTGAGCAAAAGAGCTCAGAGACAGTACCCAGGCACTGGGTTCAAGCCCCATAACTGATCGACACACACACACACACACACACACACAGAGGAAAGAAATACAGATATTCCTAAGGGTTAAATAATAATATGCTGTAGGCACTATGTCTCAGATACAAGGCAGGCACATTTTTGTTGGGTTAGTTGATCCCTTTACTAAATGAGCTGTTCAGAGAGAATGAGCCTTTGGGTTAAACTCATAAAAACCTGTATAAAAACTCTCTGAAAACTCTGAAATGTTAAGAATTATTACATGCAGAGACTTCCTGGAGGAGGAGGAGACTGACTCAAGAAGTCAGACATAGAAAGAATTTCACACAAAGAACAGCCAGAGCAAAGACCAGAGGGGAAGGATCACAGCTCTGTGGAGAAACACTCCTGTGGCTTCTGTGGGAGGGGACATAGACCACTCCAGCAAGGGTCTGTGGACAATGCAGCTAGTCCCATGGACAAAGACAAAATCAAGAACTACAAGTGACTATTTTTTCTGACAGCTGACCGGGTCAAGCACCACAGGTCGCCCCACCCAGCTGTCCCTTCGATGACTCAGAGGTGTCACAGTGCCCCTAGATGTGCACAAGGCCCTTGGCCTGGGGCTTAGTCCTGTGTCGGAGCATTTCCTGGGAAGATCTGGACCTACTCACCTCTCTTCAGTCCTCTGTTCTTCTCCCAGGCTGCTAAAGGAGGACGGGAGAGGCAGGGCGCCGGCGGCTCTGCTTGTCATCCTAGCTACTCAGGAGGCTGAGATTGGAGGGTCGGAGCTGTCCAAGAGGGAAAGTTAGTGAAATTCTTTTATTTTTTGGCCAGCTCTGGGGCTTGAACTCAGGGCCTGGGCACCGTTCTGAGCTTCTTTTACTCAAGGCTAGCACCTTGAGCCACAGCGCCATGTCTGACTTTTTCAGTTTATGCAGTACTGAGGAACAGAACCCAGGGCTTCATGCATGTTAGGCAAGCACCATGAAGCCACCTTCCCAGCCCCAGTCAGTGAAATTCTTAGCTCCAAAAAGTTGGAAGTGGCGCCATGACTGACATGCCAAAATACTATGGACAACGCCCAGGCCCGAGTTCAAGCCCCAGTACTGACACATTCATACACAAACCAGGGCTGTGTGCATGGCTCAAGTGGGAGAGTGCCAGTTGAGCAAGCAAGCTGAGCCAGAGCACAAGTTCCTGAGTCCAATACCACCCCCACACACATACACACATATCCTATAGTACGCAAGCATGGTGGCACATGTCTGTAATCCCATTACTCTGGAGACAGATGGGAGGGTTTTTAGTTCAAAGCCAGCTTGGGCTAAGTAGTGAGTCCTTTCTCAAAAAAGAGCGAAACAAAAACCCTACCAAGATATTGTCTAGCAAAGCAGAATGATGGAGTCAGTGTGGCACTTCTGAAAGGACCGACCCACAGAGCAGCACAGGAGAGCAAAGTGCAGAGATACAGATGCTTGTAGTCTGCTCATAGTACTGGAGGCTGGGAAGCCCAGGAGCCTGGCTGGGATGGCAGCATACACTGGACTGTTTCTTCCCACTGAGATGAATTCTCATGGACTTTTCTATCTGGGATGGCTTCGCATCTTGATTCTCCTGGCCTCATCCTCCCACGTAGCTAGATTACAGAGGACCTTCTTACTGCATCATCACCTGGCAGAGGATGGCACACACAAGGTGGAGCAAGTGTGCCTGTCTCCTTTCCTCCACTTAGAAAGAGACTCCTTTCAGGTGTTGTTCCTGGGGGATAGAACTTAGGGCCTGGGTGCGGAGTTTGTTCATTCGTTTTCTCAAGGCTAGTGTTCTACCACTTAAGCCACATAAAGCCACTATTTTTATCAGAAGTGCCCCAGTTTTGTAACCTTATCTAGTCTGAATCCTCTAAGAAAACTCCAAATACCACTAAAACGTGATTTAGGGGATTAAGTTCTCAACATCTACATTTGGGGTACATGATCAAACTGCAGTACAGAAACATGGCCAAGTGGTTGGGACAGAAAGGTAAAGGAGGCTGAGTGAGCAATGCCGTAACAACTGGGCATGAATACGCTTGTGCGGCGGCATACCTTCCGCCATACCAACAAATGAACACAAAACCAACAGTTTTAAAGGTAAACCTAAACCTACACAACTTCTGGGAGAAAGAATTATACATATTCTTCAGTTAGGCAACTATTGCCTAGATACATGACCAAAAGCAGGAAATTAAAAGCATGGCTCAAGTGGGAGAGTGCCAGGCATGGGCAGAAAAGGCTGAGCAAAAGCCCAGGGCCATTAGTTCAAGACCCAGCACTGAGGTACACCAATTAAATTAGCTGGAGGTATGGCTCAAGTGGTAGAGCACTAGCTGTGCAAGCATGGGGCCCTGAGTTAAAACCCTAACACCACCACCCCCTCAAAAAAAAAAAAAAAGCATGATTCCCAAAACACTTTTTTTGGTCGGTAGTGGGGCTTGAACTCCGGGCCTGGGCACTGTCCCTCAGCTCTTTAGCTCCAAGGCTAGTGCTCTACCACTTGAGCCACAGTGCCATTTCCAGTTTTCTGGTGATTAATTGGAGGTAAGAGTCTCACTGACTTTCCTGCGGGAAGCTGGCTTTGAACTGCAAATCCTCAGCTCTCAGCCTCTTGAGCAGCTAGGATTTTAGGCGTGAGACACCAGTACCTGGCTACTTCTCACACTTTCCTAACCTCAATTTCCATGGGAAGGTGGTCCTAATACCTGCCCTGTTTGTTAGGTGTCTCCACTGCTACTAGGGTGAGAAGTGCACATTCGGTGCCTGGTTTGACTCAGCAAACCTTTGCTGAGCATCTATTATGTTCTGGTGATGCTCACGGCCTGGAGATAGAGGGCTGCTCAGGCTGTAAGTGCAGGTTGTCTCTGGATCACTTGACCTGTAATACAAACCAATCTGTAGGGGTTCCTGCTGCTTGTGGTGGTCCTGGCTCTGAGTGTGTGTGTGTGTGCGTGCATGCTGGTACTGGGGCTTGATCGCAGGGCCTGGGCACTGTCTTTTAGCTTTTCAGCTCTAAGATAGGGTTCTACCACTCTATCATTCTATCTTCATACACACATATAAAGTACTTTGACCTCTTCCCCATGTTCCTCCCCCATCCTGCTGGTGCTAGCCCCCGAACAGAGCTGCTTCAATCTCGTCACTGTGGCCTTTTAGTGTATGTTAATAACCCCACGTGTTTCCACGTGGTTTTTGTATGTGCAGATGTTAACGTATTATCACAATGAGCTCCTCTAGTGCTCTGTGTTGTAAGGGGGTGGGGGCACAGGTGCACCCCATCAAACAGGTGGTCTGAGCGTGAACATTTCATCAGATGCAAATTTTACCTCCAAAGGGAAAAAAATAGAAGCATAAACAAATATGGAACTTTAATACTATGTGTGCTGAAGATTTAGGGGGAAGGGTACAACTCAAGTTGTAAGTGTGCAACTCAAGTTTGAAATTAATTTAGAAAATCAGATTGAGGGAGGGATGAGTAAAGAGTGTATGAAAATATAAACAATAGACTGCAACTGATAGGTTATGAGGCTGTTCTCTGTAAAAAAAAAAAAAAAATCAAAACCACTAGAAAACCGCAAGTGGTGCTGTGGCTCAAGAGGTAGAGTGCTCGTTTTGAGCTGAAGAAGCACAGGGACAATGCCCAGGCCCAGAGTTCAAGCCCCAGGACCAACCAAAAAACAAAACAAAAAAAAAAATTCAACTGGCCTGAGCAGGCACGTGGCTCAGTGGTAGAGTGCCTGCCTAGCAAACATGAGGCTTTTTTTTCCCCCTTTAGCTCTTCTGTGTATTTTAAACTTTCTTAAGTTTCTACCAGTGGCTCACACCTATAACCCTGGCTACTCAGGAGGCAGAGATCTAAGGATCATAGTTAGAAGCCAGACCAGGCAGGAGAGCCCACGAGACTCTTATCTCCAATTAACCACCAAAAAGCCAAAAGTGGAGCTGTGGTTCAAGTGGTAGAGTGCCAGCCTTGAGTGAAAAAGCTAAGGGGCAGTTCCCAGATCCTGAGCTCAAGCCCTAGGACCAACACACACACACACACACACACACACAAATATAGCACTGGAGCAGAGCATGGCTCAAGTGGTAAAGGGCTTGCTTAGCAAGCGAGAATCCCTGAATGCAAACTCTTAAAACTAAAAAAATCCAATCATGACAGCAAGCAGCTTTCTGCACACTCAGCTGCTCCCTCACTGGGGGGAGTGTGCCTTTGTGTTGGCTGTGTCCCTTCGCAGTGTTGCATGGGGGACCCGCTCTACACAGCGTGTTACTCTGATTCCTGTCTAGCTCCAGGAACCTGTCTTCTGCCATTTGGAGGTTCCCTGGCTTAGTTCCAAATGGGGAAAAAAGTGATGCAGACACATACACTTGCTTTTTCTTCCCTCGTTGTCTTTGAGGGGCGGGAGGTGTTGCACGTGTACAGGTGATCCACCCTCTGGACAAATTCTCAGCTCTGTTTTCAAACAATTTCTTAATTTTGAGACCAAGTTTCACTGTGTGGCCCATGCTGGCCCTGAACTTTGGATCTTTCCAGCTCAGCCTCTGGTGTTCTGGTATTACAAGTTTGCACTACCCCACCTGCTCTAATTTCAAAATTAGAACTAGAACTCCAGATCCTCCTGACTCCACCTTCTCAGTTAGCTAGGATTGCGGCTGTGTGCCACCGCGCTCAGTTTGGTTTCAAGAACACCAAAATGATTATGTTCTTGTTTTAAACACTCAAATCATACAGACATAAATCCAAGGTTTCAATTTCCCTCTTAACCACCTTCGCCTGGGAACAGCATCTGGAACAGCTCCTGCAATGTACAAATGACCTTGTTTATGAGCCACGCACCACTTCCAGCTTTTTCTGAGTAGTTTATTGGAGATAAGAGTCTCATGGACTTTCCTGCCCAGGCTGGCTTCAACCCACCATCCTCAGATCTCAGCCTCCTGAGTAGCCAGGATTACAGGCATGCGCACTACTGGTGCACAGCCACATTTTTAAAGTTTTGTTTTGTTTGGTGCCAGTACTGAGGCTAAAACTGGGTTTGAATGATGTACATTAGTTGTTTCCCCTGCCTCCCACCCCCACCCCAAGGCTAGCACTTTACCATTTGAGCCACAAGCTCCACTTCTGACTTATTTTTAGTGCTGATCTGGTGCCTGGAACTCAGAGCCCGGGTGGTCCCTGAGCTTATGTCTTCAAGGCCAGTAACATGTGAGCAATACCTCTACCTCTGGCTTTTTGCTGGCTAATTGGAGATAAGAGTCTCATGAACCTTCCTGCCCCAGATTTGAGGATCTCAGCCTCCCAAGTAGTATTACAGGTGTGAGCAATTGGTGCCTAGACACAGAGTTGATTTTCACTCACAGGTGGTGGGCTGGAGTAGTAGATGAAGTAACCTTCCCTGACCTATGTGTGTGTACGCATGTATACATCCTCATACTTACTTGGGAACGCCTTCTGCCTGTTTTGCTCCTTTGGTCTCTTTCTTCCCATCATGACATCATCTGCCCTTTTCACACCCTCAAACTTCCCCTTTTCATTGGAGATTTTTTGTGCCATCAGCATCCAGGAGGTAATACATGATTCTAAAGGCTGGAATTGTTTGTTGGTTGTGGGGCTTGAACTCGGTTTGGGCGCTGTCCCTGTGCTCTTCAGCTCAAGGTGAGAGCTCTATTGCCTGAGCCACAGCGCCACTTCCGGTTTTCTGGTGGTTTATTGGAGATAAGTCTCATGGACTTTCCTGCCTGGGCTGGCTTTGAACTGTGACCCTCAGATCTCAGCCTCCTGAGTAGCTAGGATTACAGGAATGAGCCACCAGCACCCGGCTCACACTGGAATTTTGAAAAGGAAGAGTGGATTCCTAGTATCTGTATCCAACCATGGAAATGTGTAAAACACCAGGGGTAAATGAACAGTTTTTACTACTAATGTAAACATCTGTTGCTATGTATCACTTTTTTTTATGTCCACGTTGGGGCTTGAACATAGGGTCTAAGCACTTTCTCTGAACTTTTTTTGGCTCAAGGTTAGTCCTCTTATCACTTGAACCACAGCTCCACTTCCTGCGTTTTGGTGTTCATTTGGAGATAAGAGTGTCATGGACTTTTCTCTCCAGGCTTGATTTGAATGCGATCCTCAGATCTCAGCTTCCTGTGTAGCCAGAATGACAGGCATGAGCCACCAGTGCACAGCTGAAACTTAGTGGGAGGTATCTAAAACATATGTGGTCAATCTTATTCCTGTGAGGCCATAGGGGTGGACAGGACTGGTTAGGAGTTGAAGGATGGTGGGACCAGACTGGTATGGGCTGCACCTAGCTGCACTGTTTTGGAGCATCAGCAAGATTATCTTGATCGTTTGTAAAAGCTGTAATTGCTATAATTAAGGCTTATTTACATAATAAGCTGAACTATGAAAATGTTTTTCATGGTTCCCAGCCCCAGAGGGCTGGGAACGTGGCTTAGCGGTAGGTAGAGTGCTCGTCCAGCAAGCTTGAAGTCATGGGTTTGATTCCTCAGGACCATGTAAACAGAAAAGGCTGGAAGTGGCACAGTGGCTCAAGTGGCAGAGCTCTAGCCTTGAGCACGGAGAGGCTCGGGGACAGTGCCCAGGCCCTGAGTTCAAGCCCCAGGACTGGCAAAAGAAAAAAAAAAGAGGAAAGAAAAAGCCCAGAGGTAAATTAAATTTGCCATGCTAAAGTCTAAAATACTTTCAGCTTATGAAATTTTTTTTTCAAGTTTGTGAAAAAATGTAGCTCATCTTTTTCCAGTCCCAGGGTTTGAACTCAGGGACTTATACCTGCTCAGAATGTTGCTCTTTTGCCACTTGAATTGATTGTACCTCCAGCTCTTTTGCTGGTTATTTTGGAAATGGAAGCTGTCTTTTCTACCCAGGCTGACCTCAAACTGATTCTCTGGATCCGTTTCCTGAGGAGCTAGAATTACAGGCATGAGCTAGCAGTACCCAGGAACTTTTATTATAAAACCAATTGCTACTAAGTTACTTCCCATCATTCACTTAATGTTTAGAAACTTCCAACTGTCTTGAAGTATTTATATCCCAAACTCATTGAAGTGAGTTTTGTGATATATTAGGTATCCAGGCCAGGCCAGGCCAGCCCCAGTGACTCACGCCTGTAACCCTACTCAGAAGGCTGAAATCTGAGGATAGTTCAAAGCCAGCCTGAAGCAAAGGTCTGAGATTCTTACCTTCAATTAACTACCAAAAAACTAAAAGTTGTGGTGTGGTTTCAAGTGGTAGAGTACCAGACTTGTGTCAAAAACTTAAGGGACACTACCCAGGCTAAATTCAAGCCCTAGTACAGCATAATAAAGACAAAAATGTATCCTTAGCTCTATGGAACCGAGGATTTTGATAAACTGAATCCTCAGTTCTACCTGTAAGGATTTAGACTACTCATGCTTTTTTCAACTGGGAAAAAGACCAAGAGCTGAGATTATGAAATCTCTATGCACACAATGAATATTCCTCTACAGTACGTTCACAGCATATTGACACCAATTTTTATAATTAGACAAGAAAAGTATCTGAGGCAGTTGTATCTTGGAATAGCTATTTAAAGTAACTGCCCAAGTGGATGAAGAGTTTTCAGCTGGTTGGCATTTCCTATGTTCTTTCCCAGAATGAAATTTTTTTTTTTTTGTCAGTTGTGGGGCTTTAACTCTGGGCCTGGTCACTATCCCTCAGTCCTTTTTTGTCAGTCGTGGGGCTTGAACTCTGGGCTTGGGCGCTGTCCCTGCGCTCTTCAGCTCAAGGCGAGCTCTCTACCACTTGAGCCACAGCACCACTTTTGGTTTTCTGAGTGGTTTATTGGAGATATGAGTCTCACAGACTTTCCTGCCCAGGCTGGCTCTGAACTGGGATCCTCAGATCTTAGCCTACTGAGTAGCTAGGAATATAGGCGTGAACCACTGACACCCGGCTACAAATTGCTTCTGTACTATTATCACACTCACTTCTGCCTGCATCTGCCATTCTCACAGGATAAAAGACCTGCATATAGGGCTGGGAAGGTGGCTCAGTGGTAGAGCACTTGCCTTGCATGCCTGAGGCCCTGGGTTCGATTCCTCAGCACCACATAAGCAAAAAGAAAAAAGCCGGAAGTGGCGCTGTGGCTCAAGTGGTAGAGCACTAGCCTTGAGCTGAAGAGCTGAGGGACAGTGCCCAGCCCAGAGTTCAGGCCCCACGACCGGACCCAAAAAAATAAAAAATGAAAAAATAAAAGACCTGTATATAGAGAGCTCCCAGACACTGCTACAACAGACCAACTGTCCAGGTCACCCGCCGGGCTGGCCTGTGCCTTCAGCCTGTTTCTGAACTCCAGTATGGCACTTCCTGTTTGTGAACTAACTTGTACTTTCAGGATGTCTTCATTGATATGCCCTGCCAACTGTTCTCTCACCTCACATTTACACACAGTTTAAAGGCAAGTATTTTTCTCAAGTACGGGGCCTGGAAAATATTCAGGAAAATTTGGTTTATTTTTTAAAGAAAAACTTGGGAACAACAAAAAACCTTGGGAGGCTGAGACATGACGAGTTCCAGGCCAGCCTGGGATACACAGCAAGA
This sequence comes from Dipodomys ordii, assembly GCF_000151885.1. Classification (NCBI taxonomy): domain Eukaryota; kingdom Metazoa; phylum Chordata; class Mammalia; order Rodentia; family Heteromyidae; genus Dipodomys; species Dipodomys ordii. Next base: position 357,754 of record NW_012267319.1, read on the forward strand.
CCTTATAAAAGTACTCAACAGAGAATACTCCCTTCTGATTAGTGAACATCAAACAAAGGGCTCGTTGTACCTTAAAAAAAAATGGCTCTCTGGAAGTGGGGCTGTGGCTCAAGTGATAGAGCGATCACTTTATGCTGAATAGCCAAGGACAGCGCTCAGGCCCAGAGTTCAAGCCCCATGATGGGAAAAAAGAAAAAAAAAGTGACTATCTCTAATCCTAGCTCCTCAGGAGTCTGAGATCTGAGGATCACAGTTCAAAAAGCCAACTTGGAAAGCCCTTGAGTCTTAGTTCCAATTAACTACCAGAAAGCTGAAAGCGGAGCTGGGCCTCAAGTGAGTAAAGCAGTAGCTTGATTATAAAAGCTCAGGGACAGTACCCAGGCCTGAGCTTAAATACCAATTGTCACAAAAATAAAAACAGCTGGTGTCATGGTGCATACCTAGACCCAACACCCAGGGACCCACCCTGAACTCCAGAGTCCTTGTCCCAAACAAGACATCAAATATCTTCCAGTCTCATGGTAATGCTCAAGAATGACAACTAAAAAAACTATTTGTTTCTTAAATTCTAAAATTCAGAAAATCAAGCGTGGGAATTCCTTAAGAGTTTTTTTTTTTTTTTTTTAAATTTGGTCAGTCGTGGGGCTTGAACTCTGGGCTTGGGCGCTGTCCCTGTACTCTTCAGCTCAAGGTGAATGCTGTACCATTTGAGCCACAGCACCACTTCCAGTTTTCTAGTGGTTTATTGGAGATAAGGGTCTCAAGGACTTTCCTGCCCAGGCTGGCTTTGAACCACAATCCTCAGATCTCAGCCTCCCGAGTAGCTAGGATGAAAGGCGTTAAGCCAGCGGCGCCCGGCTTCCTTAGACTTTTAGATCACATGCTCTTAAAACATTTTCAGCTGGAGGCTGGAGCGCCTAGTAAGCATAAGGCCCCGAGTTCAAATCCCAGCACCACCAAAAAGGAAACAAAACATTTTCATAACTGTGATTTTATTGGTTGTGTCAAGGATCAGTACACAGACAGTTCAATTTGTACACAATTCTTAGCACACGTACCAAAAGTCACAGGCCATGAGCTGTTTGGAAAAGTGTTCCAGTGACATTCCAGCTTCAAACCCGCAAGCACATTTTCCTTTAGAGGAAGCCAAGTACCCATATTCCAAATGTTGGTCCCGTTACCTAACTTCCACATCACGTCACAGCGTGTGCACGACACACCCACGTTCTCCATCATTCACAGCACAGCAACAATTAGGAAAACTGGACTACCACGAGCAGAGGTGTGACAGAGCACACAGAGTTCTGACAGAAAGGATCAAGGAGTGGTTTTCTTCAGGAAAACAGTTCTACCAGAAAACAACACGGAACTAGAATTTCAAATATTCAAGACATAAAATGCACAACTGCGACTCCAAAATTGCCGTTTACTATGCTTTGTATTGCAGGATAGAAAACTAACCCCCCACCTATGGAATGTTATGTTAAGCCGGCACTGAGACCGCCGGGGCCTCCCATAATACAATAGCCCACTGTTTTCTGGTTGTACCAAAAAATAAACAACCAGCAAATGATTTCACTTCTTAAAAAAAATCATTTACACTTAAAAAATGGGATGAGGTGGGATTCCTCCTTTTTAAAAATGTTTCTAGAGCTACTAAAAAACTTGCATTTACAAAATAGTTGATAAAAATACTCCTCTGGATTGTACAAGACGGGGGGTCGGGGACGGGGCCAGGAGGCGGGGGATGGCCCGGGAAGACGCGTCATGTTGGTTAGTCAGACTTGGCTTCCTGCTCTGCTTCGTCAGAGACTGCACTCTGCAGCAAATTAAAGGGAGAACAAGGATTAAACACCTGATTTGTTTCTGCTGTGCCCTGTAGCAATTGCACCATGGATATAAAACTGCTATTTCCTAAACCTACCGTTGATCTTCATGAATGGACTCTGTACTTGCAAATGTACTTATTTTTGCTAAGACTAAAAAAAAAAATGTGTGTGGGGGCAGTTATTAGGGCTTGAACTCAGGGCCTCTCAATTACTAGGCTGGTATTCTACCACCTGAACTGTTCCCACTATAGCCTTTTGCTGGTTATTTAGGAGTTGGGAGTCTCTCATTGACTTTTTTGCCCAGGCTGGCCTAAACTTTAATCCTCCGTATCACAGCCTCTGAATAGCTAAGAGTACAAGCATAAACCACCAACAGCAACTAGCTCCTACTCTTAAGATTCATAACCCCAAACCAACAGGCAGTATTTTCTGTGCAGACAGAGCAACAGCAAGAATAGAAGTCACTGCAGGCATACATCCAGCTAAGGTTCTCTTGCCTTGCTTCCATCTTTTAGGCGGAGTGTCCACTTACTGCCATGTATTTCCTGTTTTTGTCGGTTTTGCTCTTTAGACTAGCCTCCAACCACTGTGCCCACCTGACATTTAAGTGTCCTCAGTGAAAGGTGCCTGTAACGTATCCTCCAAAGAAAACGCATGCACTGAAGGGCTTCATACAGGGTGAGCTTGAGTACTGGGGTTGTGAGTTCAATGCAATAATGTACAGTAAGCAAGAACACATATAATGCACAGGCAGTTGAGAAGTCATGACCCCGCCCATGCAGTGGTCTAACCCACAGTGCAGTGGTGCAGTAGTGCAGACAGGCAATCTTGAAAGACGTAACTACCATGAATAAGACTAATTAACTGTAACCTGTAATACGTGCCAGAAAGTCTACTTATACCCTTACAACTGGGACTTCATTAGTAATGTGATTACAAATTTCTTTTCTTTCTGGGTCTGGTCGTGGGGCCTGAATTCTGGGCCTGGGCGCTGTCCCTCAGCTCTTCAGCTCAAGGCTAGCGCTCTACCACTTGAGCCACAGCGCCACTTCCGGCTTCTTTTTTCTGCTTATGTGGTGCTGAGGAATCAAACCCAGGGCCTCAGGCATGCAAGGCAAGTGCTCTACCACTGAGCCACCTTCCTAGCCTGAGATTACAAATTTCTTATCTTAACCTGTACCAATGCTGGCAAGGTTCTGGGTTTTTGTTTTTGATCCTTGGCACTGTCAAAACCCCCAACCAAAATCCAGCATATTGACAAATAATCCGGGCACCAGTGGCTCATGCCTATAATCCTAGATACTCAGGAGGCTGAGACCTAAGGATCATGGTTCAAAGCCAGTCTGGGCAGGTAAATCTTTGAGACTCTGATCTCCAATAACCCCCCAAAACACCTGAAGTGGAGTTGTGGCTCAAGCTGTAGAGCACTCCCCTTGAACTGAAGAGCACAGGGACCAACAACAAAAAAAGTGTCTTATTTCAGTGTCTTTTTTTCTTCAGTCGGTCATAGGGCCTGAACTCTGGGCTTGGGTGCTGTCCCTGTGCTCTTCAGCTCAAGGAGAGTGCTCTACAGCTTGAGCCACAGCTCCACTTCAGGTTTTCTGAGGGTTTATTGGAGATCAGAGTCTAACAGATGTTCCTTCCCCGGGCTGGCTTTGAACCATGATCCTCAGATCTCAGCCTCCTGAGTAGCTAGGATTACAGGCATGAGCCACCAATGCCCAGCTTAAGACACCTATTTTAATAAAGAAACAGCTGTCCATTCACTTAAGTTCACTGTGCAATAGACTATCGTACCCAGACGCCGTCTAGTATCCACGGCCCAGAGCGGAAACCCAGAGCCCCCCTCCCCATGCTCTCACCTCCTCATTCTTGGTCTCTCCATTTTCTGCAGGCAAATCTTCTTTAGTTTCCTGGCTGGTTACCTCAGCCTGTTTGCCCTTTGCTCCCCTTTTTCCTTTTGTTTGCACTTTCTTGTCAGAAGATTTATCCTAAAACAGTACGAGAATATTTTAATACAAATTTGACACTTAAGACTTCAGAAGCAACAAGGGTTGTACAACAGAAGCCTTATGAATGTTGCAATGCACACTTGTACACCAACCTGTGCTCCTCCACTTTTTACACAGGGAGCTTAGGGTCCACCCCTACGAGCGAGGATGACAGATTCATAGCAATGCTGGCACACCAAGTTCTTAGCTGTGATTAAACCCAAGGTGGAAAAACCCTCCAAACACACCATCACTTGCCAACCTCAACCCAGCATACGCTAAAACATATACAAAGCTGCTACCAAGCGCCAATGGGTCACACCTATATTCCTACTCTGGAAGCTGAGATCTGAGGACTAAGGCTCAAAGCCCACCCGCAGGTGAATTTATGAGCCTCTTGTTTCCAGTTAACAAGCCAAAAACCTGGAAGTGGATGTGTGGCTCAATACTAGCACCAAAAAAATTAGAGTGAAATAAAAATCTCAAGGAAGTGGCGCTGTGGTTCAAGAGGTAGAGCGCTCACCTTGAGCTGAACAGCTCAGGAACAGAGCCCAGGCCCAGAGTTCAAGCCCCACGACCGACAAAAGGAAACAAAAACAAAAAAACAATAATCAGCCAAAAAAAAAAAAAAATCCCAAGTTGGAAGAGAATCTTCTCAACTCTACCCCACCAGCCCCAAAATTCTTTTTTTTTTTTTTGGTCCGGTCATGGGGCCTGAACTCTGGGCCTTGGGCGCTGTCCTCAGCTCTTCAGCTCAAGGCTAGCGCTCTACCACTTGAGCCACAGTGCCACTTCCGGCTTTTTTCTTTTTGCTTATGTGGTACTGAGGAATTGAACCCAGGGCCTCTGGCATGCAAGGCAAGCGCTCTACCACTGAGCCACCTTCCCAGCCCCCAAAATTCTTTTTAAGCATCAACAGCAATCCAAATGTGAAGTAGCCATTGTCTCAACTGAACATTAAGACAGTCATCTAATCCATTCCACTATACAAAGCCCTTGCTTGACAGCTCACCAAGTGGCTAAAAGCACTTGCTTTGAGTTTATCATTTTCAGGGAGGTGTTTTAAAGAATCTGAAAAGTACAGGTATTAGGAAGAAAAGGAACTGTTATAAATACAAAATTTAAGCCATTTAAAATACAGGAGAATTCAGAAAATTAAGGTGATTTGATCCAAATACATTGTATGTATATAAATATCACAATGAGACGTGTACAATTAATTTACAGTAACTAAAACATAAAGCACCCATCCACAGGGAAGAATTTTAACAAAAACGAAAACAAAATGAATCCTTTAGAAGACTACCGAACAGCTAATTAAGTTAGAAGTCACCAGAAAGGTGTACAGAAACAATCCCTGAAAGCGTCGAGTTACCTTGGTTATTAAAAAGTCAAGAGTCAGAAGGTAGCCAAGAATTCATTGTATTTATCACAAAATTAAGAAAAGGAAAGGGATGGGTGGAAAGTGGATGAGAATATTGATCAGTGATCAAGATGCACTGTATTTGTAGACTGCTTTGTTAAGTGGCACCTCCTTTGTACAGCTAAAAAAAAAATTTAGAAAGAAAATCCTTTATTTTGTAAGTCAAGCTGCAAATGCCTCGGAAAGAGACAATTAACAAAAATTGTAAAAGACTTGGTCAGGCTGAGCTCCTGACCTTTTCTGGGATGTTACTAAATTAAGCCAAGCAAAAAACAAAAATTAAATCAATTGGAAAAAAGACAAAGGCTGCTTGTGTTGGTGGCTCATGCCTGTAAGGATCCAGGGCAGTAAAGTCTCAAGACTCCATCTCCAAAATGCTGGGATGGAAGCATGGGTCAGCTGTGCCCTGTGCCCAGCAGAGGTCCTCAATCCATGCCCTTGTACTGTCTCCTCCCCCAAAAGGCCTTTGCATGTAGACATATACTACTAATCCAATGGATCTTAGTATAAATAAATTATATCTGGGACCCTGCTACCCATTGCCACCAGAAATGTCAAGCTGTTCCTGAATTTATAAACCATATCTTTGAGATCTGATTTCTTTAGGTGTCTCATTAATTTCCTAATATCTCAGTAATAAAGTGTTAAACCTTCAGCCACAAAGGAAACATACAGTAATAGCTGTGGCCCCAATGGCTACAGGGTTGGGGGAAGGAGGCCAGACCTCTCACACAAAGGGAAGCAGAGAAAACCATATTCAACCAATACATGCCAATAAAAAGTGGAAAAATAGTTGAAGTTCACACTTAAGTGTGAAGATGTGATTAACACTAAATGTGAAGAGTGAAAGGGAAAGTCCCTTTTTTTCCTCAAATTTACAGGGCTCGTGAAAAAATAAAATAAACTTTCCTCCTGCCCTCTCACTTCTGCCTCAAACACCAATGGGTAAAAAGCTGAATGTTCTCAAACTATTTTAGGAGCAGATCAAGGTTACAACACTTAAAACTCCAGGCCTTGGGCTGGGGGTTTAGCCCAGTGGAAGGGCGCCCACCTGGCCCGCACAAGGCCCTGGGTTCGGTCCTCAGCCCTGGAAAAAACAGAACAAAACTCCAGGCCCTGGGAAGTAAAGGAAGGAGAATCGGGAACTGGAAGCCATTCTGGGCTACATGTAGACCCAGACCCTGTTTTAAAAAAGATACAAAATGCAAGAGCATAATAGGAAATAAGCAGTAATTTAACCAACTGGTTTACATGAAGAGGCAAAGGACCAAAAAAGAGGGGCAGTAGAATATGGTGCTCAGGTCAAGGTTTTATAGATAATTTGCTACTTTTCTCCCCCAAGGCCTTCACAAAAAAATTCCAGTAGCACTCTGTATACCATTTGGTATACAACTCTGTATACTACTTAGCTGGGCACTCATGCCTGTAATCCTAGCTACTCAGGAAAGGAGTTCTGAGGATCAAGGTACAAAGCCCCACCAAGTCTGAGACTCTTATATCCAATTAACCACCCCCAAACTGGAAGTGGAGCTGTGGCTCAAAGTGGCAGAAGGCTAGGCTTCAGCAAAGGAGTTCAGGGACAGTACCCAGGCCTTGAGTTTAAGACCCAGAACTTAAAAACAAAACAAAACACACCCAAACAAGCAAAAAACCTACTTTCTTTAAGCATAATAAAGTGTAAGGTGATGCTTGATACTCCCTTGACTGGGTTCTGCACCTCACTCAGTCTTGTATTTTGCCAAGGCTGACCCGAACTCCTGCCTAGGTCTACTGCTGAGTATCTGGGATTACAGAGGTGTCACCATGCCCCACCCCCTTTACCTTAAAAAGAAAAATCACAAATGCAAAACTTTGTTCAACTGTTAAGATTTTTGCACTCTGCTCCGTACAATGTTTAAATGAAACCTTTTATACCCTTTAGTGAGTAAAAATGGAAGCATTATCCAAGATTTCACCCTAAACTTTGGGAACTGCTGTTAGGACTTTTTTCTTTTCTACAAATTGCGATTCTACCTTGTCAAGTGTGAGTGGAATTAATCACTTAGGAAAATACATAGAAAGCTTTGCAGTGTACAGGTATAAAAAGCTTGTTCATAATTCATGCATGTGCATTTTTTCCTATTATCATGCATGCATATATACTTAAAGGCAACTTTCTAAACACCTGTAATCTAATAACTAAGCATTTATAAACCTGTGTAACCATAATCTCGTTTACTACAATTCAGTTTGGAGATTTCTCTGGCTGGTTGGTCGTGGCGCCTGTACTGGCCTTCAGCTTGGTCTCAGGCTCTTGCTTGGCTTTTCCACTCAAGGCTGGCACTCCCCCACTTCCAAATCTTTGCTGGTTAACTGAAGCTGAGTTTCTTGGATTGTCTGCTTTGGCTGGCTTCAAAGTGAGATCCTCATATTTCAGGTGTGACACACCAGCACTTGGCTTACTTAACTCAAAGATCTTTTACACACAACTACACAACTGCACTTCAGATAACTCTGACAATAAGCCCTTTAGTTCTCAGGGGACAAAACTTTCGATCTGCCCCCACCCCCTCCCTTTCAGGTAGAAAGGCAAGACCTCCAATTCTAGATCAGGTATTGCATGCATGTAAAAAGCAAAACCAAAATCCCGTTCTTCTAGCTTTGGTCCTAGCTTGGGTGTAGTTAAAAAAGGAGGTACCGGGATACAAGGAATGGACAAGCACCCGTCAGAAGCGACACATCACAACACAGATTCACTTGCAACCCGAGGCCCTCAGGCCTCACGGTCACCATCCCCGGCAGCGCAGGGCGCGGCTCCTCCCGTCCTGGCTACCTGGGGACGGCTGGGCCGATCGGCGCGTCCTCCGGCGCCCCGGAGAGGCTCGGGTAGCGACGGGAGGCGGCACCGCGCGGAGCCCGCGGCCTGCAGGGGACCTACCTTTCCCGCGGGCTTTTTGGGCTTGGGTTCCACCTTGGCGGGAGCGGGCTTCTGAAAGGCAAAAAGAAGGGCGGCGACTGAGCGGGGCGGAGCGGGGCGCGGGCGCGGGGTCCCGGGGACGCGACGCGGGCGCCGTACTCACCGCCGACAGCCGGGCCGACCTCCGCTTGGGCTGGAGAGAGAAAAGCCATCAGTCAGCGCGTGCGCACGGCACGCACCCACCCCCCGCGGGAGGGACCGGCTCACCTCGTCCTTCGCCGCCCCTTCGGCCGAGCTGACCTGCGG
>NW_012267319.1:366948-369959 GCF_000151885.1 Dipodomys ordii
ACCCGGCCGGGGGGCGGGGCCTCCGCCGGTCCTTTGGAGCCCGGCTGCGAAGTGCGGTCTGCACGCCGATTGGTGCGGGCGCGTCACGTGATGCCGCTGTTTCCCGCCTCCCTCCCCCCAGCCGCTCCGAACACCTGGCTGCCCGTAAGCCCGGGCGCCCGCGGGCTCCAGGCCGTCTCTCCCGGGCCTTTTACGTTTGAACTTAGGAAGGTGGTGTCGCAGACTGGAAGGGAGACGAACAGTGGGCACGCGGCGTGCAAATTCCTCCGTGTCGGCCGAAAGAAGCTCTTCAGGCCTGCGAAAGGCGGGGCCTTCGTGCGCAGGCGCGACCGGAGGGCTCGTGGGAAGGGAAGCGGCGGGGTGCTGCTGCGCATGCGCGGCGGGTCCACGCGCCGTTTCTCACGTTCTCACTGCGGCCATCTGCCCGCTCTCTCGCTTTGCGGATGGCGCCCCCGGGGGTCTGCGGCCGCCGGGGGCGGGCCTCCCGGTGCCCCCGCCCGCCCCGCGCCACCCTCTGCGGGCGGCTCCGCCCGCGGCGTGGCAGTGTGTCCGGGAAGACGCCGTCCCGCGCCCCCTGTTCTCAGTGTCGGCGTCCTGAGCGCGGTGCTCGGTCGGCCGAGGACAGGGTCGCCCCGCCCGCGCCCGCAGCTCCCCGCCCGGCTGGGCAGCACCGTTAGGGTCGGAGGAGGTTTGGCGCCGACGGTGAAATGGCGCGCTGTTCCGCTTCTCCCGCTCATTGTTTTCCTTCCTCAGTATTTAGCCTAGAGTGGCTTCGAACTTGTGACACACCTGCCCGCCTCCCGCGTGCGGGCCTGGCGGACGCGCATCCCCGCGCCTCCCTCCCCTCAGCCCCCTCCCCGGACACGCATCCCCGTGCCTCCCTCCCCTCAGCCCTTCCCCGGACGCGCATCCCGCATCCCCGCGCTTCCCTCCCCTCAGCCCCCTCCCCGGACGCGCATCCACGTGACTCCCTCCGGCGCATCCCGCATCCCCGCGCTTCCCTCCCCTCAGCCCCCTCCCCGGACGCGCATCCCGCATCCCGCATCCCCGCGCCTCCCTCCCCTCAGCCCCCTCCCCGGACACACATCCCCGTGCCTCCCTCACCTCAGCCCCCTCCCCGTCACGCATCCCGCATCCCCGCGCCTCCCTCACCTCAGCCTCCTCCCCGGTACCCGGGCCTTTGATTGGAAAAAAATAAAATAAGGTTGCCAGCGTGAACTTTGGAGAAGGAAGAGACGAAGCCCTTCGGGTAAAATATTGGAAGGTGGCAGCAGGTAGCACGTGACACTGTTAACCTGGGCAACTTCAACACATCAAAACCTCCACGGTAGCTCATACCAGGAAGCAACGGTTAAACTACACCTGACCCAAAACTCATGTCTTCCATTCTCAAAAGTCATACCTGACCCGAGCACCGGTGGCTCTCGGCGGTCATCCTAGCTACTCAGGAGGCTGAGATCTCAGGATCGCAGTTCAAAGCCAGCCCAAGCAGGAAAGTCCGTCTGTGAGACTTATCTCCAAGAAACCACCAAAAAACTGAAAGTGACACTGTGGCTCAAGTGAAAGAGTGCTAGCCTTGAGCTGAAGAGCTGAGGGACAGTGCCCAGGCCCAGAGTTCAAGCCCCATGACTGACGAAAAAAAAAAAGTCATACCCTGGACTAAGAAAGGTCTCAGTTACTCTCCACTCCTCAGGCACCTCACCACAGTGACTTTCCCTTTCACCACAGACCCTTCTCCACCTCCTGGTCAGCCTCTGGTAGCCACTGCCTCAGGGCCCTGTCACAGACAGCTCTTCTCACCACCTGCAATGCTCTATCCCTCACAGTCCCTTAGCTCTGGGTCTTGGTGCAGTAGTATCACCCTCGCACTGACGCCCTCGCTACCTCACCCCATCTGTTCCTTGTGTGCTTTTGTCCATCATGTCTACTGAAGAAAAATAAAATCAACACCCTCCTTACACATTTACTGCACATCTTAAGAAACACAAGAAAGTCATTGAACAAATTCAAAGAGAATCAGATAACTAGAAGATTAAACATGAACTAAGACTGCAAGATATGAAGGAGGAATTCAAAAATGACATAGAAATATTAGAAAAAAAGATTCAAAATCTTGGAAATATGAATTCAGTAGCTCAAATAAACTCAAGCCAGGAGTTCATGACTGTAATCTCAGATACTCAGGAAGCTGAGATCTGAAGATTGAGGTTTGAAGCCAGCCCAAGCAGGAAGAAGCTTGTGAGATTCTTATCTCAATTAACCACCAAAAAAGCAAGAAATGAAGCTGTGGCTCAAGTGGTAGAATGCTAGACTTGAGCACAAAAACTCAAGGAAAGCATCCAGACCCTGAGGTCAAGCCCAGGGCTGGTACATACAGGCCTAGTTTATAAAACGGAGCAAACTGGAAATAATGTATTAAGTATTGATGATTAAAAAAAGAACTAAATCAAAGACATTGAAAAAAACCCTAAGAAAATATGAATGGAATTTGCAAGACCTCTCAGGCTCCCTTTTATGAACCATGAGCATTCAAAACTGATTTAATAAAGTAATAGCAGAAAAGTTCACCAACCTGGAGAGAGATTCATCCATGTGGAATAGGATTACAAAACACCAAAGAGTCAAAACAAGAATGAAACTCATCTAGACACATTACAGTTCAAGAATAAACATATAATAGAATAAAGAAATAATATAGTAAACTTGTATTTAGAGAGTTTATATGCAATGGCAATCCCACAAAAATTATAGCTTATTTCCCAATGTAAAGGAAGGTTTGGAATGACATAATTCAAACTCTAGAGAAATTTGTCAACCTAGTATATCTATGTATTAGATATTAGGGAAGCTATCCTTTGTAATTGAGAAAAACATCCATAATAAAAGCCAAAAGGGCGGGTCTGGGAAGGTGGCTAAGTGTGGTAGAGTGCTTGCCTTGCATGCATGAGGCCCTGGGTTCGATTCCTCAGCACCACATAAGCAAAAAGAAAAAAGCTGGAAGTGGCGCTGTG
>NW_012267319.1:370049-376307 GCF_000151885.1 Dipodomys ordii
AATAATAAAATAAAAAAGCCAAAGGACTGGGCACAGGTGGCTCACACTTGTAATCCTAGCTATTCAGGAGGCTGAGATCTGAGAATAGAGGTTCAAAGCCAGCCAGGGCAGGAAAGACTTATCACCAGTTAACCACCAGAAACCAGAAGTAGTGCTGTGACTCAAGTGGGAGAGTGCTCACCTTGAGATGAAGAGCTCAGGGACAGCGCCCAGACCCAGAGTTCATATATGTGTGTGTGTGTGTGTGTGTGTGTATGTGTGTATATATATATATATATATATATATATATATATATATATATATAAAAGGCAAGATCCAGCTACTTGTTGCCTACCAAAAACATATCTCACTGATAAAAACCAACATAGACTTAAGGGGATAGGATGGGAAACAGAGCTTTTAAGCAAATGGAGTCCCAATCAAGTAGGAGTAATAATACTTATATCTTATCAAATAGACTTTATCCAGCTAAAAACAAGAAAGTCAAACAATCTAAAAGTCCTGCGTTCAACCAAGCTTCAGTACAAGCAGAAAAAGTGTGTGTGAAGGTAATAAAGTTGATTATTTATTTGTAACTGTGAAAATAGAACAATTAAACCAAGTGAAATTGTTTTCAGAAGGTGAAAGAAAGGAAGGGAGAATAACAGTAGGATTGATTGGAATACATTGTAAGTGTAGAAATTACAGCTAATCAGGAGAAGGCTGAAAGCCAGACTGGGCAGAAAAGTCCATTAGACTTTATATCCAATTAAACAGAAAAAAAAAAAAGTTGGACTGCAGGGATAGTTCAAGTGGTAGCATGAGCAAAAAATTCAAACAATAGCTGGAGGCAGTGAGTTGAGTATAAGCCTGGTACTCACCAAAAGAATTAATCTTTAAAATCAGAAATGACCAAGGTCATTTTCTATTAATGAAGAGAATGGTACATGGAAGAGATTGTTATGAATACATGGTGCACCTGTATTCATTAAGAATACATGGTGCACCTGTGTCCATTAAGCAAGCACTTCTCAACCTACCAGCACTGCTCCACCCCAGCAGGACAGCAGGCGATGACTTCAGTGCCCCACTCCCACCCATAGGTAGGTCATCCAAATAAAATCAACAAAGAAACCTCCGAGGTACACCGTACATCAATGCCAAATATCTCTACAGAGCGTTTCCTCTAGCTGCTGCTCAGTGCACAAACACATCTGAATAGAAGTAAATTTTAAAATTTTTAGTATCCAGTGAAAATGAACACCTGCAGCACTTGTAGCAAATGCAGTGTAAGAGGAATGAGTAAAAGAATCATGGCAGACACATGCAATGGAATGCTACTCAGCCTTAAAATACAAACATTGCCTTTTTTTTTTGGTCAGTTGTGGGGCCTGAATTCTGAGTTTGGGCGTTCTCCATCAGCTCTTCAAGACTAGCACTCTACCACTTGAGTCATAGCGCCACTTCTGGCTTTTTCTGCTTATGTGGTGCTGAGGAATCAAACCCAGGGCATCATGCATGCAAGGCAAGCACTCTACCACTGAGCTACTTTCCCAGACCCCAAATCTTGCCATTTGTGGCAATATGGACAGACCTGCAGGAAGTTACACGATGTAAAATATGTCGTGTGATGGGATGACAAATCCTGTAATATCACACTTGTATGTGGAACCTAAAGTAGTGAAATGCATGACAGCAGAGACTGGATTAATTGGTTGCCAGGGGCTGGGGGTAGGGTTGATGGTTATAGGGTATGAACTTTCACCTTTGGGAGCTTACCAAGTTCTGGAGATAGACTCTGTAGGACTGTGCCTGCAGGAACATAAATGTACTGAACATTGGCTTGGAGAGAAGGGCTAATATGTTGTGTTCTTACTATGAAATAACAACCACAGCAATAAACAGGAAATGATGTACCTGTAGGAGGCAGGCGAGGGACATATTTATGCTTATGGTGATAATGGTTCTATGGATGCACAATTGCTCACAAAGTCATTGACTTCTCTGTATAAACTATGTACTGCTTTTTATGTGTCGATCATACCTTGACAAAGTGGTTTTAAGGAAGACTGGAGTTTGGTGACTGTGGTTCATGCCTGTAGACCTAACTACTCAAGAAGCTTGAGATCCCAGTTCAAAGCAGCCCAGTGAAAGCTGGAAGTGGAGATGAAGCTCAAGTGGTACAATGCCAGTTTTGTGTGTGTGTGTATATGTGTGTGTGTGTGTGTGTGTGCATGTGAGTGCACACGCACACATGTGTGCTGGTTCTAGGGCCTGAACTCAGGGCCTGGACTTTGTCCTTTAAACAGGCACTCTACATTTTGTTCTGTGCATCTATTTCTGGCTTTTTGCTGGCTAATTGGCCATAAGAGCCCCAGTGCCATAATGAGAATGAGGAGGAGGACGAGGACCAGGAGGGGCGGGGGAGCTGCCTACCCTCGAAGGGTTTGTGCTATGGCATGAGGTGACAGGCAGCAAATAACCAAACCAGAAGCTCTAGGAAGAAGGCATGTCACACATTACAGATGTGGGAAAGGCAGGCCAGGGGAGGCTTTGGACGAAGGCAGGCAGTGAGAGGTTGAGGACAACTGGGCCTTTGGGAGTTTCAGAGGCAGATGCTGGGCAGAGACAGGAGCTAGTACAAAGGGGTCAAGTTGGCGGTGATCTCTGTGTAATTGAAGAGTAGAAATGTGGTCAAGAATGGTATGTGCTGTGGTTAGAGAAGGAAACACCACCTGGCATGTGTAGGGTAGAAGACACACTGCAGGGTTGTAGGTGGGGAATGTGTGGTTGATGTGGACTCTGAGCGATGTGGGTGTGGCTGTTGGGCACAGGAGACGAGCTGGGCTGTGTCACAGTACTTAGGTGATGAATGACTGAGATATTGATGGTGGGGATGGAAACTACTGGTGGTGAGGAGATTTCGGATAGTTTTTGATGGAAAGAATCTGGTAAGACTGGTGGTTTGTATGTCAGAGAGCAGAAATATTTGGCTTTGAGCATCAGCAACCTAAATCATTACAAACAATTAGAAAATGGGGGGGGGGGCTGGGAAGGTGGCTCAGTGGTAGAGTGCTTGCCTTGCATACCTGAGGCCCTGGGTTCGATTCCTCAGCACCACATAAGCAAAAAGAAAAAAGCCGGAAGTGGCATGGTGGCTCAAGTGGTAAAGCGCTAGCCTTGAGCCGAAGAGCTGAGGGACAGCGCCCAGGCCGAGTTCAGGCCTCACGACCGGACCCCCCCAAAAGAAAAGAAAATGGGTTATCTCCCACATTAGCATCTTCCAGATTATTGGATTCTGCTGGGATGTCCCCCAAACCACACCTTTTCTTTTCTCCCTCCCCTGCTCCCCTCCCTCTTTTTTTTTTTTTTGGTCGGTCGTTGGGCTTGAATTCTGGGCCTGGGCGCTGTCCCTCAGCTCTTCAGCTCAAGGCAAGCGTTCTACCACTTGAGCTACAGCGCCACTTCCGGTTTTCTGGTGGTTTATTGGAGATAGGAGTCTCACGGTCTCTCCTGCCCGGGCTGGCTTTGAACCGTGATCCTCAGATCTCAGCCTCCTGAGTAGCTAGGATTACAGGCATGAGCCACCAGCGCCCGGCTCCCCTCCCTCTTAATTCTTTCCTCCCTTCCTTACTTTCTATGAGACAAGGCTTAGCTGTGTGGCTCAGCATAGTTTCAAAGTCTATTTATTTTAAGGAAGGACACAGGGCTTAGAAGGGGCATTCCATGACACACATCTTTTGTTTAAAAGGATGCTCAAGTAGAGCAGACCTCTGCATCACAATGGCTTGATATCTCTGGGCCAGACTGACAAGGTCCCAACATTGTCACAGCTGTTATTGAGTTGAACCTACCAGGTGTCCGGACTGATACTTGTCACAAATACCAGTGCTGATACAGTAGTTAGCTCACTCTCATCATGTGTGCCCACACCCTTAGCTGCCTGTGTACTAGTCTTTCCATTGCTTTACTAATAAGCTGTATTGGTCTTTAACTCTGAGTTCTAAAATGCCTTTTCTTTGTGTCAGCATCATAAATCTAGTACCCAGGGGCCAGGTAGAGACATTTTCCCTTTTGAAGACCCTCCCTAGCTTTTGGCTGTTTCTGTGAACAGTTGACTCTACAGTCCTAAAAGATGGGTTAGGAGCTGATGTCATGAGATCCCTGGAGAAGCTGAGGCAAGATGCTGGTCTCAGCCTGACTTCTGGAGCATGTTATCATTTATTGATACTTTGGTTTTTTCCAATTGCGTCACAATCATCTTAGTTTATTTTCCCAATGTCTTTTTGGTAGGCAGAATAATGTCTCCTCCCAAAGTCCACATTTGAATCCACAGAACTTGTGAATATGTTACATCACCTGCAAAAAGGGCTTTTTTTTTTTTGGTCATTGGTCCTGAATTCTGGGCCTATGCACTGTCCCTCAGCTCTTCAGATCAAGGCTAGTGCTCCACCACTTGAGCCACATCACCACTTCTGGCTTTTTCTGCTTAGGTGGTGCTAAGGAATCGATGCATGTGAGGCAAGCGCTCTACCACTGAGCCAACTTCCCAGCCCTGAAAAAAGGACTTTGCACAGATAAGTGTGTGTATGTGCGTGTGTGTGCACGCGCACGCTGCTGGGGAATCAGCCCAGGGCCTTTACTATGGGAGCTATGAAAAGTGAATGGGGAGGTTATCTTGGCTTATTTATATAGATCTAATGTAATCACCGGTCCTGATAGTGGGAAAGAGAGGGTAGAGGAGATGAGGCAATGGAAACAGGCCAGAGTGCAGTGGCGCTGGCTTTCAAGATAGAACAAGCCTAGAAGACTAGGGATGCTGGCAGCCTGTGAAGGCTAGAAAATGCAAGAGATTGTAGAAGGAAGCAACCCTGCCAACGCTTTTATTCTTAGCCAGTCAGATGTACTTCAGAATTTTGAGCTCCTGGGCTGAGAAGGTGGCTCAGTGGTAGAGCGCTTGCCTTGCATGCCTGAGGCCCTGGGTTCGATTCCTCAGCACCACATAAGCAAAAAGAAAAAAGCTGGAAGTGGTGCTGTGGCTCAAGTGGTAGAGTGCTAGCCTTGAGCTGAAGAGTTGAGGGACAGCGCCCAGGCCCAGAGTTTAGGCCCCACGACCGGACCCAAAAAAAGTTTTTGAGCTCCTTGGGCTGGGAAGGTGGCTCAGTGGCAGAGTGCTTGCCTTGAATGCATGAGGTCCTGGGTTCGATTCCTCAGCACCACATAAGCAGAAAAAGCTGGAAGTGGCGCTGTGGCTCAAGTGGTAGAGCGCTAGCCTTGAGCTGAAGAGCTGAGGGACAGTGCCTAGGTCCAGAGTTCAGGTCCCACGTCCAGCAAAAAAAAAAAAAAAGAATGTTGAGCTCCAGAACTGTAAGATAATGAATTTATGTTACTTCAAAGTATCACACGGAGGTAACACGATCTTATTAATGAGTCTCTTTTTAACCATTTTAACCTGTACCAAAACTCTACTGATTTGCACTAAGATATCTTGATTTTGTTTTTTTTGTGTGCACAAATGGAGTAACAACAGAGCCGAGTACTCAAACCTAACCACCTCTGAAGGCCAGCACCCACCGAGGCTGCACATTTCTGGGGTATTCCCCAGTGGGGTTTGGTTGCTGTTAGAGCCCTGCTTCCCTAGGGACGGGCCGGCCTGGCTCTGGGGAGACGTGGTGCTGGGGGAATGCAGTCTGAGCGAGCTCTGTGGATGGTTTCTTCAGGCACAGATTGGGGGTGGCTGGGGGAGCAGGAGGAGGCAGGTCCCGTGAGCGGACGGGCACCCCGCCTGCAGCTTGGGGTGGGGCCGTGGAGGGGAAGATTCTGGAGAAGAGGTCGCAGGGGGTTCAGCAGCCAGCCGCCAGGCAAGGCCTGCCGCGGGGACCCCTTGCTGGAAGGGGTCTTGGGGATCCAAAGACGGCCAGGCCTCTCTTGCACACGAGAGTTGGGGTTCTCTGGCTTCTGAGTCTGTTCCACCCCTGGCTGACGGTAAACCACGGAGCTACACCCCGGCTCCTGCCGTGTTGAGCTGTGACCCGCAGGCCCTTCCCGTGACCTGCTGCTCGAGGTGCCTTAGCGCCTGTGGACCTACGTGACAGTGCGCGGCTGACACGAACCGTGCGCAGACACGACTGGTAAGGTGCCCGGTGGGCTACGGAAGCCTGGCGGGCTCAAAGGAAGACAGAGCGCCTCCTAGGAGCCGCGGGGCGTCAGTGCGCAGGCGCGGTCACGGGGACGGCCCCTGGGGAGCTGTCCCTTACGCATGTGCGCACGGGGTGGGG
>NW_012267319.1:376442-401107 GCF_000151885.1 Dipodomys ordii
AGCCGCCGTAGCGGTGCGGGCGCCGGGGCCCGGTCGGGATGGGCGCCGGCGAGGCCGACCGCGGGGCGTGGCTGCTGGTGCTGGGCTTCGTGTTCGGGTGCAACGTCCTGCGGATCCTCCTCCCGTCCTTCTCCGCCTTCGTGAGTGGCGGCCGGGCGTCCCAGGCCCGGCGCGGGCCGGGTGGGACCGGCGTGGACTCGGGGCGGGGGGTGGGCAGGGTCTGGGGACGGCGGCCGGAGGCCCGGCTCACCTGCGCAGGCGCCGGGTCAGACGGTGGCGTGATTTTAGGTGTGCGTGCTGGGAGTGAGCGTGCGTGCGTGCGTGCCGGGGGTGTGGGGCTTGAACTCGGGGCCTGCTCTCACTCTGGTGCCCCCCCCCCCCGATGATTAACCGGAGATCGGGCGGTGTCCGGATTTGTCCTGCCGGCCGGGCTCCCCCGCAGCCCCTGCCCGGCGGGGTGCGCAGGGCCGTCCCAGGGCCCTGCCCCTCTGGCGGGGCGTCTCCTTTCATCCCGGTGCCCCCCTCGCCGGGTCTGGCAGAGGAGGCCCAGCCCGTTGCCTTGATAGAACACTTGAACCGCTGCCCTCCGCGCATCCTTCTCGTCTTTGGACGAAGCAGTGATCGCCTTAGGTCTTGAGGCGTTCGGGTAACGGCAGAGCTGTGCATCTTCCCTGACTGATCCTGTGCCCCGTACCCAGCGCACGGCCCCGCCCTGCCTCTCCCAGCCCTGGAACCCGCATTCCAGTTTATTTTATTTTTGTCAGTCGTAGGGCTTGAACTCTGGGCCTGGGCGCTGGCCCTCAGCTCTTCAGCTCAAGGCGAGCGCTCTACCACTTGAACCACAGCGCCACTTCTGGCTTTTTCTGCTTATGTGGTGCTGAGGAATCGAATCCAGGGCCTCCTGCATGCAAGGCAAGCGCTCTACCACTGAGCCACCTTCCCAGCCCCTCATTGTGGTTTTGATGGGCATTTTCCTAATCACCGGTGATGTTGTTTTCTTTTCATGTGCTCTGGCCGTGGTGACGCTTGGTTCGTCGATGCTCTGCTGCAGCTCCTGGCTCCTAATCCCCTTAGCTTTTGTCATTTTCTGGTGGCTTCACAACAATAAAGATGACAGTTTCGTCACCGTGTTGGGTCCCTTTAGGCCTCGGGAGGCTTGATTGATTTTCTGTTTTTCTATGACTTAGTCCTTTTAGTCCTCCAGGCAGGTTCTAGAAAGTAGAATTTCTCTTCCCCTCTTCCTCAAGACAGGCCATAGTACCCCCATCATCTCACTGCAACTCAAAGAAAAAGATGAATCTCTCTTCTGGTGAGAGTGGTGGTAGAGGCGGGCGGGGCAGGGGCACACGCAGAGGGTGTGCAGACCCCTGCTCCCCGCACAAGGCCTGTGGCCCATGTCGTGTTTGCTCAGGCCCCATGGTGCAGGTGCAGTGGGGCCTTGGTGCGCGACTCAGCCTGGGGCTTGGCTGTTGCTCTGGCTCTGACTGCAGATGTTCTGTGGTTTGGCAGGCAGAAAGGTCCCGTGTGTACTTGGTCTGTGGCAAATCCACTACCATTTCGTCTTTTTAACAACCTGTTTACAGTATGCATACAGCACAAAAAAACACTCCCTGAGACATCTGGCAGTAGGGCAGCCTCTGTTGCCCATGCTTTGGTGGATGGACAAGCTTTGTCAGCAGTGGCTATGGAGTATGGTGGCTCTCATTGCTCTTGAAGTGCTGTCCAGGCTTTCACTTGTTCTGAGACCCCAGGCCATCGATTGTGTGCTGTGAGTACTTGGCATACTCCTGTTGTCTCTGGTGCGTGTGTTTGATTTGGACTGGATCTCGGGGGCCATGTTGGATCTTGTGCATCTCAGCCCCTGGTGGGAGCTCCCATTTCAGGGTATTCCCTGATTACTTGGGGCAGGTCACTGGAGGCCCCATTCTCCGTCCAGGGACAGAGGCTTGTCTCTAACAGTCGGTGGGCGCCACCTGGCGGCCATCGTCCTCATCCCCTGAGTGTTGGCTATTAGTGTGAAGCCAACAGAGAGGGGAGGGGAGGAGGTCACCAGGGCACACTTGGGCGGGCAGCATCCACCAGCAGGGACCCCTGGGCTTGCGTGGAAGGCCCCCTTCACAAACATGCCATCTTTATTCTCCTTTCCGTGTGTAGGAAGCACTCATTTACCTCTGGAATACAGGTTCGTTCCAGCCCCTTCCATTGCAGATTTCTGCCTGTCTTCCCTGGCTCCCATTAGCGTCAGCATTGTTTGTTTGTTTTGGGTCTGGTCGTGGGGCCTGAACTCTGGGTCTGGGCTTTGTCCCTCAGCTCTTCAGCTCAAGGCTAGCGCTCTACCACTTGAGCCACAGCGCCACGTCTGGCTTTTTCCTTTTTGCTTATGTGGTGCTGAGGAATTGAACCCAGGGCCTCATGCACGCGAGGCAAGCGCTCTACCACTGAGCCACCTTCTCAGCCCAAGCGTCAGCATTGTTATATGCTCAGTCCTTTGCACCAGTCTCTCATCCCTCCCTCCTCACGCAGTTAATCTCGCCTCCCTCCATCCTCACGCTCTGTGGGTGCCTATTCCGCTTCACATGGCTCTCAGACCATGTTTGCCCTGACTTGGACATTTGTTCAGATTCTGGCCTGGGTGGCCTTTTTTTTTTTGTTGGTCATGGGGATTGAACTGTGGGCCTGGGTGCTGTCCCTCAGCTCTTCAGCTCAAGGCAAGTGCTCTACCATTTGAACCACAGTGCCACTTGTGGCTCTTTCTGCTTATGTGGTGCTCAGGAATGGAACCCAGGGCCTCATGCATGCCAGGCAAGCACTCTACCACTGAGCCACCTTCCCAGCCCTGGCCACGCAGTCTTGCAGACCATGTATCACAGAGCCTGGCCTGCCCTCCCCTGCCGGGTGCCTCTTTGTCGGAAGGCCCTTTCCACTGGGCCACCACTGGAGCCCTTGGCTCTGTTCCTTCCTTGGCTTCAGGAACAATGTTCCCTGTTTCTGGCTCTGGTAATGGGACTGGCGTTCATTTTATGATCCCAATCGTCCTGTTGCTGTGAAAGGTACATCCCTTTTCCTAGAGCAATCTGCAAAGGGTTCCAGCAGTTGGAATAGGAGGGGACTGCGGTTTTTCTCTGTGGTCATTGTAGGGCGCAGGCAGAGGCCCCAGAGCCTGGCTCTGTAGGTCAGCAGCCGCGTGACGCATGTTGGGAGGGCACCCTGCTCTTTCCAGCTGAGCACTGGCAGCGGCTCCCTCTAGGGACCAGCCCAAGCCCTCTGGGGGCGGGCTGGGTGGGGTGCAAAGGAGGGAAGCTTCTCAGAGGACTAGCTTGTGAGGGCGGCCGCAGCCCTGCGCACGCAGCCAGGTCGGCCGTGCTTACCTGGCACGTCCTCCACCAGTGGCCACACTCCCTGTGGGAGCCGCGCACCCATGGTCATTCCTGCAATCCCAGCTACGCAGGAGGCTGAGATCCAGGGGTCACGGTTCAAAGCCAGCCTGCAGACAAATATGCAGGCTCTTACCACCAATTAACTAACAAAAAGCTCAAAGTGGATCTATGGCTCAATTGGTAGAGTACCAACCTTGTGTAAAAATTAAAAAGCTCAGTGAGAACCTAAGGCCCTGAATTCAAAACTCGCTCTGTTACTGGCACAAAACCTGAAATGAGTTCCGGGGTGTGTGGTGGGGAGCAAGGACTTGGGCTGGCGGGGATTGTGCCGGCGTGTGTGACGTCAGGCCTGACCTGATCTCAGCGTGCCCAGCGTGAGCTAAGCCTTCCAAGGACCTGTGGTTGGTGTCAGAGCCCCGTCTTGCACTCAGGCCTGGTCAGGACACACGGTGTTCCTCAGACCCAGAAAGAGAGCGGGGCCCTGCTTCCCACGCGGGAGGCCTGAGCCACTGCCTTCCCCGCCAGGTGTCTAGGGTGCTGCAGCAGGACGCGGGGCAGGAGTCGCAGATGCGGGCCGAGATCCAGGACATGAAGCAGGAGCTCGCCACGGTCAACATGATGGACGAGTTCGCTAGATACGCCAGGCTGGAGAGAAAGATCAACAAGATGACCGATAAGCTCAAAACCCACGGTACTGCGCTCCGGCCACGCTAGAGAGGGCCACACCATAGATGTGGTCAGTGGAGGAGTGTTGGTGGTAGACTTCCTCCTCAGAGCTTCTGAATGTTGGTAGGCGCTTTCGAGAGGTCTGGAAGATGCCCTGGCACCCCAATCCTTTCTCCTGGCCGCCAGGAGGGCTGGCTGTGTGGACACGGGCAGCGAGGGACCCTGTTAGGCCGCCATCGGAGCCATCTGTCCCTGCAGGGAACATTTTCCAACTCATTTTCTGAGGGACGCCCACAGAGATGTCACCGTGGGGCCTGGCTCTGTCCTCTCACTGTCTGGACAGTGCGTGTCCTCACCTCTTAGGTCACTGTCCTGCGCAGTGGCGCGTGTGCAGCGTGGCAGGGTGCCGCGTGTGTGCAGGGAGCGTGCCGTCTGGTAAAATGGATTATAAGGAGTTGTTCAAAGGGGTTGCAGTTTCGTGAGTCAGGTGATAGGCACAGTGCTTCTTGGCAGTGTCCCCTCTTCCTTTGTTCTCTCCCTCCTCTCCAGTGATGTTTGCACAGTTATGTTTGCACAGCACACAATGAATGTAACGACTGCGTCTGCCCACCCTTCCTCCAGTCCCACGCCTCTCCCCACTTTGCACACTGCCCAAAACACGTTTCTACTTCCTGTATTGAGAGTGCTATCATCTTGGGGAGAAGGCAGGGGCCTGCCCCGGCCCAGGACAGACAAGCGGGGGGAGCCCTTGTGGAGCCGCACGAACTGTAGCTCAGGAAATCAGGGAGAGAACTTAGCCATGAACCCACGGTCCATGCGGTACCAAGAGAATCGCTGGTGCAGGTGAAGGCTGGAGGGACTTCAAATGAGAGCCACTCAGATCTCACCGTCTGAGGGAGATTCTGTTTTAAATGGTGGCGTCGTAAGATAACGAGTTACTACTTACACATTCTATTTTGTGCTTTCTAAATCTGGAGTGATTGTTCTGTTTAGGTGTTTGGTGAGGAAAGGCGTGTTCAGTGTGTTACATACGCCCCCAGTTTCCAGGACTGACACACAACTCTGTCCCATTTCTCCTCTCAGTGAAAGCGCGGGCAGCCCAGTCAGCCAAGATCAAGTGGGCCATGAGCGTCGCTTTCTACGTGCTGCAAGTAAGTGCTCTGCATTCCAGCCCGGAAGTGGGTGGTGGTGGTGGTGGTGGTGTGTGTGTATGTATGTGTGTGGCTGTGGCTGTAGGGACTGGTGCTTTTTGAAATCTGACTGTGGTGTTTGCTCATGTGCTTTTTCTGTGGTAATTGTGCGTGCGGCTCACAGGAGGTTTTTCACTCACCCAAAGTGTCTCTCTAGGCTGCCTTGATGATTTCGCTCATTTGGAAGTATTACTCTGTCCCCGTGGCTGTGGTACCAAGTAAATGGATCACCCCACTAGACCGCCTGGTAGCCTTTCCTACGAGGGTAGCAGGTAAGGATTTTCCCGGCAAACACAATGGAAGACCGCGAACAGGCTTGTGTAGAGGCGCGTGGTGGGCGTCTCGGCTGCCTGGCCTCATCCTCTGCATGCACTTAGCGACCTCTGCTCTCTGCACCTGGGCCCTGCACGCGGTCTAGAGAAGCTGCTAGACCTTTTCAAGTTCAGAGTGTGAGGCTGGGCTGCAGTCCCGGGTGGGCGTTGGATCTGGAACCCCGCCCTGGCTCCCCACTGTGTGTCCAGTCCTCGCGGTGGCCATCCGCGGCACCTCCGCGCGTGGGCCTGGTGCTGCTGAGTGGTCACCCTTCTGAATTTGAAAGTGCTTTGTGGACAACGAGGGCAGTGTTTCACAAGCCCGCTGGGTGTGGAGAGCCGCTCCGATGGTGGCACATTCCTTCCGATGACTAGTGAAGTAGGTAAGGCCATCTGGCTCATCTGGCTCATCATCTTCTTCTTCTTTTTTTTTTTTGGTTGGTTGTGGGCCTTGAACTCGGGGCCTGGGCGCTGTCCCTGTGCTGTGCTCTTCAGCTCAAGGCAAGTGCTCTACCGCTTGAGCCACAGCGCCACTTCTAGTTTTCTAGTGGTTTACTGGAGATAAGACACTCATGGTCTTTCCTGCTTGGTCTGACTTTGAACTTCGAACCTCAGCTCTCAGCCTCCTGAGTAGCTAGGATGAAGGTGTGAGCCACTAGCACGTGCGCGGCTGGCTCTTCTTCGTTATATCCACTTCTTACTATATAATGGAAGTCATCCCTTATGTGTTAGTTCAGACTGCCTAACAAAATGCTCTAAGCTGTGTAGCTTATCAACCAGGTGTTTCTCACAGAACTTGATCTCCTGGGGACTGGGGGAGTCCAAAGCCAGGTTGCTGGCAGACCTCCGTTTGGAGGGCATCTCGCGGTTCCTGGGTGGCTCCTCTGTGGCGTCCTAGGTGGTGGGAAGAGCTGGCGTGAGCTTGCCAGTGTGCTCCCTCGGGAGCGCCTTGTCCCCAGGAAGACATGCCCTACTAGTAATCCCACAGGACGCCGCGGGACCCCAGCCTTTAAAGGGAGTGGGGGGAGGATTTGGATAAATACTTCCCTAGCTTGTCTTCATTTGGGTTTTCTTGTTAAAAGCATGTTTATTTAGGTCCAGGGTTTTGCTATTGAAGGTAATGCACAGCACCTACTTTTTTTTATTTTTTATTTTTGTCGGTCCTGGGGCTTGAACTCTGGGCCTGGGTGCTGTCCCTCAGCTCTTGAGCTCAAGGCCAGCGTTCTACCACTTCAGCCACAGCGCTACTTTCAGTTTTCTGGTGGTTTATTGGAGATAAGTGTCTCACAGACTTTCCTGCCCAGGCTGGCTTTGAACTGTGATCCTCAGATCTCAGCCTCCTGGGTAGCTGGGATGACAGGCGTGAGCCATTGGAGCCTGGCTGGCACCTACTTTCCTTGGTAGTCTTTGGTTATAGTTTGCAGTTATGGTGGCGATGGATTGCTGTCCCAAGAGGAATGGTTCTCTCAGAATCCTAGTTCAGCTGTGCTTTGTTCCACCTTCCTCTGCACCCCTGGGCTCAGGCCTGGACCTCTGTGCTGACCAGAGACACAGCAGACCACTCTGCATGCCGCAGACCTCGTTGCCTCCCATAGCCTGGGACTGGAGCTGGATTCTCTATCTCCCGTAGGCTGGGCATACATTGCTTGTTTGCGCTGTTCCTTTGAGATTGCAGACTAAACACTCCCACACGTGTGCTTACAACCTAGTTCTGTCAAACACTGACCTCAAAGGGAAATCTGAAGCAGTGATCACGGTGCCGTGTAACCCTCATCAGATACCAGTACAGTCCCGTGAGCTGTGAAAGTCTCCAGATTTGAACCAACAAAGCACAGACTGTGCTCAGTTGTGCTCAGAAAGAACTGGGGTCCTGTTTCCTGTGAGTGAAGGGCAATGGCCAGAAGACTGTTGGCATGCTCTCTCTATGCTGGCTTTCTCTTTGCAGGTGGCGTCGGCATTACCTGTTGGATCTTGGTCTGTAACAAAGTGGTGGCGATTGTACTTCATCCTTTCAGCTGAAGAGGAAGATGTCGCCGGCTATGAGACTTTAAAGATGGATTTTGTTACGTTAAAAATCTGGTTCACTTTTAACAAAAACACAAAAGTACACGTTATGAATGTGTTTCTCCTTGGACTTTGAGAGTCTTCAAAGAATCATAACTGTGTCTTGTCCTTGAGCCAGAAAGCCCGTTTCGGACATGGCGGGTAACCACCGTGGCTCCAGGTTTGTAAGTTATGGGGTCTCTACATGCTCTCCTCATGGTTTGTGCACTTGGTGTATTTTGGTCCTCAGAATTTTCTAACAACTTAAGTACTTTAAAGACTTAGTGTTGTTTTAAACCCCTGTTTAGAAAGTAACTTAATTTTTTCACCACTATTAGAATTTAAAAATTTGCTGTTTAAGCTTACGAGAACAACTGAAAGAATGACACTAATAATAGTTAACACTGGCTGTGCATTCTTCCTTTTTTTAAAATATGTCACTGTTGGACATAAATTTGTATGGTGTGTATAAAGTAGGTAACTGTAGTACTACGAACCTGTTAATTTGTTATTACTGTATTATAAATGTACTCCTGAGACCCTACATGTCATGCCATGTTCAAAGTGTGTTTTGTATTTAAAGTGTTCCAGATGATGTGTTTTGTAAGCGGTTAACATTCACGCTCTGTGGAACAGAGATCTGGTTCAGTTAGTTGAATGGATGCTGGTCTGGCCTGTAAAAATGTAACGTGTGAAGCACTTTTTCCAATGACAACACCTTTGAGTGCTGCTCGCCTTCACTCTCCACAGACGTGTCCTTGCTGTGTGTGTCCTTTGCTGGCACGTGGCTGGAGCTTTGCCCTGCACTCCGTGTGACCATAACACAGTTCAGCTAAGTCCTATCACTAGTGCTTCAAAGATAGTATTAATATTCTGTTTCCTAAGAAGATCTAATAAGTAGCTCATTATTTCAACTGACTGCACTGTGAGAGGACGTGTGGTCTTTTATTGTCCTGAAGACCCCCAGAGCAGGCTTAAGGTCCCCTTCCTTACGTGCAGACATACAGACAGACTTACACTTGCTTAGCTCTGTAAAGATGCAGAATAGGGAGCGCAGCTGGGTTTACCTTGAACAGCATCAGGAGGACACTGCTTCCAGCAGCTTCTCCCATGTGAGACACTTCAGCTACAAAGGATGACAGGCGAGCCTGAGGAGGAGAATAGAGGCACAGGGCAAGGCTGCAGATCCGGTCCCTCCTGGAGCTTTCCCACTCAGCCCTTTTCCAGCCAGCTGCAGGCCTGAGTGCCAGGTTGGGCATCGTGCACCTGGAGGCCACGAAGATCACTAATCAGAACCAGATGTCCCCAACCAGACCCTTCTGTCCCAAGGATGAATGCTGCTAGGTGACGCAGGAAACTGACAGCTCACTGCTGCTGGAACGGCAGGCTTCGCCACAGCTGCTAATGTGCTCGTGTAGTTCCGAGGATTAAGCAGGGGAGAAATACATGTCCTTTACGTTTACCTCATGGTATGTCTTTTACATTGTATTTGTTTTTTTTCTTTTGAATCTGTTCTTAAACAGATAAATAAACATGCTGTCTTCCAACTGTGTCCTGTCCTCAGATTCTACTGTGAGCCACTGCTTGGCTCACCATTGTGAATATTGATGTGTGTGCTCTTAAAGCCTTTAAATTATAAAAGCAAAACTTGGAAAACTATTTAAAATTTTTTTAATTTGGAAAGCATAGAAAAACAGCACTATCCCACGCAACTCCACAGGACAGAGACTGCTGGAGCTTTTGCTTTTCTGTTTATGGTATCATATTTGTGTATAATACAGGTGTTTAAATGTTTAAGTTTTCATATGCGTTTAAAAGAATATATATTTTAAATGTTTTACTGCTTTACATAGAATCTGTTTGATTTAAAGTCCATCTGAAGCTCTTCATACCAATTCATACCCCAAGCAGGGTGGCTCTGGCACACGCAGCTTGCTCCCACTTTTGTATGTGTCCCTGAGCATCTGTGGTCACACCGGGACCTATCTCTGACGGGACCAGACCCGTGTCTGCTGGCCTGGTTTTCAAACATATCCCTGGTGCTTGGGGAGGCAGAGCGGGCCTCGGAGAAAACAGTCCCTACAAGCTGCCCTGCGGGCTGCTCTCCACACTGTCCCTGACCACCGACACTGATGATGATTCGGATTTTCTTTCCCTTTCCATCTTAACAGACATGTCAGCTGATTTGCAATGCAAGGTTTTCTTCCAAGCAGTGCTGCTAAGTGCCTTGGGCAGCAGAGACTCATTTGTGGACTCTTCCTAGTAGGCTTAGTCGAGTACTGAGGAAGGAAAACCCGTGGCTTTCCACCAGGCCCTGTGTGCCTCTTGCAGGGTGTTTTCTTCCTAGTTGAAGCATTAACAACTAACATGGTCAGGAATGTCTGGGTGTCCTCACAGGCTGTGGTGTGAAGCCCTGTGTTGGCTTCAGTCAGCCTTCTTACTGTATTTTTATTATTATACCTCAATCATACAAGGGGGCTAGGTTGTGACAGTTCTGTAATATGTACAATGTACCTCAAACATGTCCACCCCTGCTCCATTTCTTCTGCTCTCCACCACTCCTCTCTCCCTTTCAAACACTACTTGTTGAATTTCATTATGCAAGGAGTGTATGTGTGTGTAATATACTTTGACCTTCACCCCCAACACCCCTCCCTCCCACTCCTGGGCTCCTGTCCCCCAGTCTAGTTTTTTACTATTACCACCATGATTTTGGATCTAGAATATATATATAAGAAAAAAATACATACGTGGCTTTTGATTTTGGCTTGCTTATCTCACTTGATCTCTAGATTCATTTTCTTGCAGATAATGTCATTTCATTCTTTTTCTTTTCTATGGATGAATTATACTCTATTGTATAGATAAACACATTATCCGTTTATCAGTTATTTGGTACCTGGGCTGATCCCACAGCTTGGCTGTTGTGAACAGTGCTACGAAAAATGTGAGTAGCCAGGTATCCTTATTGTATGCTGACTTACATTCCTTTAGATGTATGCCCAGAAGTGGTTTGGCAGGGTCATAAGACAGGTGTATTTTTAGTTTATTTGAGAAACCTCCATATTGATTTCCATGGTGGATGCACTAATTTACATTCCCACCAGCTGTGAATGAGGGTTCCTTTTTCTCAGCATCCTTCTTAGCATTTCTTGTTTTCTTATTTCCCTTCTGACTAGTATGGTGGAATCTCCATGTACTTTTGATCTGCCTTTCCTTTATAGTAAAAGATGTTGAACATTTCTTGGTGTATTTATCAGCCATTTGTACTTTCAAATAATTAACCTGTTTATCCACTTACAGTTAACTTTTTCTGTTGATGTGTGATTTTGGAGCTCATTACATCGTCTAGATGTTAATCTTTTGTTAAATAAATGGCAAAGATTGTCTCTTGATCTGGCAACTTTCCTTCAGTGTAAATGAACTTATTGATGCAATCTCACATCCATTCTTGTTTTTATTTCCTAGATAGTTGGGAGTCCTATTCAGGAAATAATTGCCTATGCCTATATTTCCAGTGTTCCCCTATAGTACTTCCCAAGTGTTAGATCTTAGGTCCAGTTTGAATTGCTTTTACAGGGTAATATCTTTCAGCTTTTTTTTGACACAGGGACTCAGAGCTGAAACACTTAGCACCATCTTTGGTAAGTTGTTTTCATTTCCATAGATCCTAGGCATCTTTTTATTTCCTCCCCTTATTTCTCTGATGACCCAGTGGTCACTCAACAGTGTGTTGTTCAGTCTTTACATGTTTGAAACTTTCCTGTATTTTCTATTGTTGTTGGTTTCTAGCTTTATTCCTGTGTGGTTTGATAGAATATGGTTTTCTGATATTTGTTAAGACTTGCTTCATGTCATAAAATCTGATCTATTTTGGAGGAAGTTCCATGAGCTGCTGCTGAGATACTCCAAATGTTTAGTCAATTTGGTATACAGTGTTAATTCTGAAGTTTCTTTGATTTTTGGGCAGGGAAGGGATATATGAATGACCTACCTATGGTAGAGCTGTGTATTGAAGTCTGTGTCACTGTGTTAGGGTCTGTGGAACAGGAGTGTTTGTTTAATTAAATTAGAATGCACCAATGTTTGGTAGATACAACTTAATAATTGTTATTTCTTCTTGAAATGACATGTAGGTTTTTGGAGTCTTTAAACTTTTTTTTATCAGCTATGTATATAGATAGCTTCTGCCTCCTTTCAGAGTTGGTTTACTTTGATCTTTTTTCCATATTAGGCCACTGTTTGTCAGTGAGGGACATTTCTTGTAGGCAGCAAGTGGTTTTTAATACAACTTGCTATTTGTCTGTGTCTTAGAGAACTGAGACCATTAACATTCAGTGTTACCTAAGCTATATAATCAACCAGTCTTTAAAAGGAATAGACACATTTCATTTTTAGTATAAAGATGTAAGTTTATATTTAAAATATTACCATTGACTAATATACAGTGGATTTTTTTTGTTAGATTAGAAATAAAACAATTTATCCAAAGGCAGTTCAAGCACTGAGACACCCATACATGTGTGCGCCTCTCACGTGTTGAAATGGTGAGATTGCCAGCATCTAGGAGCTCGTACACCACACCAGAATGTCCTGGGCATTGGTTATATTTAAATAATAATTTTTCTTTTCTCTTCTGTAGGTGAGGAGGCCTTCATGGAGTTTACCACAGTAACGTTTGAGTCTCCAAAGGCGTTGTTGGCAGAGGCCTGACCAGGAGATAGGTGATGCGAGGCCTTGTTTTTCAGGGGCTCCTCCAAGCCCTCTGTAGCCACAGGACTGCTCTGGTCTTGCTTTAAGACAGAGCCAGACCCAAAGAGTTCTTCCATCAGACAGTTTTTCCTGATTTGGAATGCAGTGTCTTCTACCTTGGTTCGGGAAGGCGCAGCAGGGGCGGGCTCGTAGCTGCTGGCCTCCTGCTCCGGTCTCATCTCCTCTACATGGCAGCGGTGTCGGCCGCCTGCCAGGCACCGTGTGCTACCAGGGTGGGCCGGCCCTGGGCAGGTGGGGAGGCCCTGGTGCAGGTTCTCCGTGGCCTCTGTGAAGGAGTAGTGCTTCCTGTGGCGGAAGACCATCTTGGTGCTGGGAACCACGAATGTGTCCGGGGCCTCGGCCCTGTCACTCATTTGTGAACACAGCTTTTCCTTGGCTGCTTCATCTTCCTGATGGCCTCTACTTTCAGGATGAGGTGCTGGAATTCTTGGGGATGGTTCTTGTTCCTCTAAGATGGTTTTCTTTTCTTGCTCTTCCCTTTTCTCTTTATGTCTCCTAGTGTTCTCCAGTAGTCCTTGCATTTCTTCTGCCTTTGATAAATCTACAGCAGAAAGATAGACAACTTAGTGCCCTGAAAATCAATGGATTTCTTGGATGGAACTAGAAAAAAATCATTTTGAGTGAGGTAAGCCAAGAGACAAATGGCACATAGTCTCCCTGATATATGGATGTTAAATCCAAAATGCTAGGAGATACAACAAAGTAAACAGCACTTGAGAAACAAAGGACCTCTATTCATCTTGTCTTATCATTATTAAATGACTCCATGTTGTTGACCACATACATGGTGTGTGTATATATATATATATATATATATATATATATACACACATATATATGTATATATTCATCTTGTCTTATCATTATTAAATGACTCCATGTTGTTGACCACATACATGGTGTGTGTATATATATATATATATATATATATATATACACACATATATATGTATATATATATATATATGCGTACATCTGAGGGAAGCTAGGAGGAGCATACAGAATCAGAGGGAAACAGGAAAACATAACAGAGGGGCCCATCAGCTGCACTGGACATTGATGAAAACGTGCTCAGCAACTCAAGGGCAGCGATGGGAGGGAACGTGAACAGCTAACACTAAGCAAAAGTGAAGAAATGTGCGTATCACCTGATGTGGAAGAAATAGTTGTATTATCAAAGCTCAGAATTCACAAACTTTATAGACCACGATAATGACAATTTGCCTCATGAATGTGTTTGTGACTGTAAGTATCACTATTTCACAATTCTGTGAACTTTGTGAAATTTATGTAATCACTTAACCTCAAATAACTATAAAAAAAGATGGATTTCTGGTTTGGGGTACAGCTCAGCAGTAGAGCGGAGCCTCGCACATGGGGGGCGCTGGCTGGGTTACATGGCATATGCAGACATGGGTCTGTGGAAACCCCCCTGGGTCAGAAGCACACCTGACACCCGGACAGGGTGTCTCCCAGCTCCCAGAGCCACGCCTCCATCTGGTGCATCCTCCCACACAACGTGCCAAGTGCACACATACCTTTCTGGGATAAGTCTCACCTAAATGGAATGAAAAAACACGCGGAAGATTTAAGCAGAGCCCCGTGGGTATGGCTGGACATCAGTCCCCCAGATTGCACAGGACAGAGTGGCTTTTTTCAGTGGTTTTTACCAGCTTGCTCGTATTTTGCTCCACTTGGCTTTCCAGCCAGCCTGGCTGGCACCTGGTCTAGTGCCCAGCGTGTTCGGCAGGCCGATCCCCTGGCCCTGAGCAACTCTGGAATTGTTGTGGCTTTTCACTCAGAAGCTGCCCTTGTCTGGCCTGGGTGGAGTTCACCGGCTTCTACTGGCAGTAATGAAGTATGGACACAAGAGGCTGTGTCTGCTCAATGCTGGAGGGACTGGTTCAATAAGAATAAAGGAGAATCTTTTCCTCTTATATATTTCTTTTACAGGTGTGTACTACTACACCCAGCTTGAGAAAATTGTTACAAGTCATGTTTTACTTTAAAAAGCTGTTAAAATTAGCAGGGGTACGGTGGCATACACCAATAATCCAAGCTACGAAGGAAGTAGGAATCAGGAAGACTTGAGTTTGAAGTCAGCCTGGGAAAAAAATTAGACCTAGTGTCAGCTAACAAGCCAAGCACAGTTCTGTATTTTCATAATTCCAGCTATTTGGAAGGGAGGATCATAGTTGAAAGTTGGCCCCGGGTGGGGGTGGGGGAGGCTATGTGAAGTATAAAGCAGTGGAAGTGGAGGGCTGTGGCTCAGGTGGTAGAGTGCCTGCCCAGTAAATGAGAAGACATGTTCAAACCCTAGTACTACACAAAAGAAACAACAAAACAAACTCCAGTTACCTTCATATTTCCTTTTAGATTCCTCTAGTCTTGGTAGTTTACTGATAACTGGAGGAATTTCACAGTTTATTTCAGCTGATTTTTCTTTATGATCAGTGTTTCTTGTCTTTTTACTCTGTAACTTAGAAAAGCAGTGAAAGATATGTTTTTGGTGATCTAGACAATTGTATTCTAATAAATACAAATACTTTTTACATAGAACAAATGATTACAGCATACTCTATTTGTGTTAAGTAAGATGTGTAATTAGACACTGAGGTTTCAGGTCTGTCTTACCTTAGTTTTCAAAGGTGGAAAGTCATCTGATTTTTGGGTTTCTTTGTGTCTCATAATTGTAAATGACAAGCTTTTTCTGTCTGCTTGGACTGATTTTGTAGAAGAAGCTATAGAATTGGAAGATTATGTATGAGAAAGATTTTTACAAATGGAAGCCATTTTTAAGTGTAAAATAACATTTGAAGTATGTGTAGACATTTAATATTTGTGAAATGTCTGATAGATTCCCCTTCTTTTTTTTCCTATCATCTCCATTTTGGTCTCATTTTGGACTAAAGAGGTGAAGGGTCACATAGAGGTGATGGGGTCACACAGAGGTGATGGGGTTACACTAAGATGATAAGGGTCACATTGAGGTGACAGGTCACAGAAGTAATGGGTTACACTGGTGATGGTCAGGTGATGGTCAGAAAGTTGATGGGGTCATACGGAGGTGATATGGGGTCACACAGAAGTGATATGTGGGCCACACAGGTGATATGTGCCACACAGGTGACGGAGGCCATACAGAGATGATGGTGTCACACGGAGGTGATGGGTCACACTATCCAGTGTTAAGGACAGCTGCTACTGATGGCAAGCTGCCCTCCACACAAAGAGGCGAGCGACCGCCATTCACCTTTCCTCACCGTCCTTGAAATACTCTCGTTTAAAGGCCCCATGGTTGACACACCCATCTCTCTGGGCAGTTATTCTGTATTTTAAGCCAGAGCAAGCGAGGAAGGCACGTTGGGAGCGGCTGCCTGTGAGGGGAGCCTGCGGTGGCTGCCGGTGGAGCAGGTGGTTCCCGTTGTCACTTTGAGCAGAAACTGATGCTTGCCGGCCGTGCCGGAAGAGAAGGGGCAGCAGCACCATGTGGCATTTAAACGGTACCCGTGCCCTTGCCACACTGCTGAACCAAAGCAGGCTGCTACAGAGGAGTGCTGTGTGCTGTGAGCGACAGAGTGAAGTTCTAGAACAGTGAGAGCTTATGGTGGTTCGGGCCGGAGGGGAGCGTGGGGTGTGGAATGTGAAGGCCATGGGGAGCCCCCCCCTCCTTTCCTGGAGAGTCACCTCCCCCCCAGACAGTGCAGGCTACGGCGGTGAGCGGGCGCCAAAGCCCGACCAACTGCATCTCATGGAAGTAAAGTAAAACTCCAAAGAAGTTCGTTCTCAAGAACTGGAAAGTTCAGTGTGGAGCAGACACTTTCCTTCAAGCAGCCTCATGCTACCTGAAGTAAGAGACTGGGCCCAAAGTGAGGAACTGAGAAAGCAGGTCTGTTCCTGGCTCTTGACAAGATTGTACCACAAAATGTGTCTCAGTGCCCATGAAATGCTTTTTAAAACTCATCTGTTATTTTAGCTATGAAAAAGTAGGAAGAAGCTGGGTGCTGGTGACCCACGCCTGTCAGCTACTCAGGAAGCTGAGATCCTTGAGACTCTTACCTCTAATAAGTACTCAGAAAAGTGGCACCGTGGCTCAAGTGGTAGAGCTCTCACCTTGAGCACAGAGAGGCTCAGGGACGGTGCCCAGGCAGGTCCTGAGTTCAAGCCCTGGGACTGGCAAAAAAAGATATGACCAGATACTTAACCA
This sequence comes from Dipodomys ordii, assembly GCF_000151885.1. Lineage (NCBI taxonomy): Eukaryota > Metazoa > Chordata > Mammalia > Rodentia > Heteromyidae > Dipodomys > Dipodomys ordii. The sequence goes on from NW_012267319.1 coordinate 393,010, forward strand.
TAGATTTTGAGCAGAAGTAACTAACATACCTTTTGGGTAATCTTCTTTTTCATGTAAGTTTTTAAGTATCCGATTAGTATAGATATTTTTAATTTCAAGCTCACGCTCTTTCTCCTAAAAAGAATTGAAACATCAATTTTCTATGAATACTTTAGTTTTATTAATCTTGATTAAAAATATAAAGCAAGCAAACTCAGCGTGTGTTAAATGAAATCTGTAAGTTCTAACAGAAAACAGGAATGGCTGAGTCACGCACACTGCTGGCAACGGGACGTGCCAGTTTGTGATGATAGTGACACCTGTGAGGAGACCATCCTGCTGTGCCCGGCAGCTGCGTGCCTTCACTGTGCGTTTGGTGCCCTGGGCTGCTGCTCTGTCACTAGCTGCATTTCACCATTGAAATTCATTAAAGAGAAAACATTAAAATACAGTTCTCAGGGGCTGGGAAGGTGGCTCAGTGGTAGAGTGCTTGCCTCAGATGCATGAGGCCCTGGGTTTGATTCAAGAGAAAAAGCAGGAAGTGGTGCTGTGAGCACTCTTCTTGAGCTGGAGAGCTCAGGGGGCAGCGCCCAGGCCCAGAGTTCAGGACCCATGCCTGACAAAAAAATAAAAAGAAAGTTCAGTCCTCAGTCACACTGGCAGGTTGTGATGCCCAGGAGCTACCTGTTTCATGAGCTGGTGTGTATGTGTGGACAGAACTTCTGCAGCACAGCACTTCTGCTGTGTTTACACACTGGCTGAGCACAGGACATGGCTGCTCCCTTTTAAATCTCAACACTGACTTCCTTAGGTCATGGCAAAACAAGTTTGGAAACTAACTTGCTGGGGTGATTAGCTATCCATGTTCCTTTTTTACCCCTACATCTGTGGGCAAGCCTGATGAGTGCAGTGGACTCAAGACCTGAGGCCGTTTCTCCAGCTTCATTCCCCTGCTGACCTAGAGACGAGGCACATCAGGAAGTAATAGCTTTGAGGATATAGACTCAGAAGAGACTGTTGTAGGTCTGGGCAGCAGCATAGGTTTTGAGCTCATTCAATCACAGTCATTTGACCAGAACAGGCACAGGAGTGGGTGAAGAATAAGCATCTCAGTGTTTTCTAGAGTTTAAGAAGCAGAAATGCTGTGGTGCTCTTCCCTTATCGTGGTAAAACCTTGTCCAGAAACTGCCAGATGGAAGACGAACAAGTGCTTTCTGGGTTATGGTGCTGAGTTGGAGGTATACTGAACAAGGGGTTTTAGAATGATGATGTGGCCTGTTCAGTCCCATCTGCTGGGCTGGTCTGGGTCCCCAGAGGGTGGCCTACAGCTCAGCTGCAGAATGCATCAGGAGGCCAATGGTGGAGGGCAATGGCTGGTGTATGGCAGTGATGGCTGGGGATGGACAGGTCAGTCCTGGCTTGCAGCGGAGGTTTGAGTTGGGTACCTGTGACCTAGCTGGCTCCCTAAGTCTAAGGCAGAGATTTTAGGTCACCATCTAGGATACTTATGTGGTTGAGATATGCAGGTGGTCATGACCTTGAAAACAAGATTGCCGGATGCTGGTGGCTCATGCCTGTAATCTTAGCAAAGATCTGAGGATCATGGTTCAAAGCCAGCCTGGGCAGGAAAGTCTGTGAGATTCTTGGCTTCAACCAGCAAAAAGTCAGAAGTAGAGCTGTGGCTTAAGTGGTAGAGCCCTGGCCTTGAGTGAAGAGGCCTGTGCCCAGATCCTCAGTTCAAGCCCCGTGCCCAGGTCCTCAGTTCAAGCCCCAGTACTAGCACCAAAGGAAGGCAGGATCAAGGTTAAGAAATAGATGTTCTCATCATTGAGGCCAAAGCCTCTTCCTAAGCCCAAACAATAACAACAGATGGAAGTGTTTTCTTAAGATTGCCACGGCCTTATTTCCAGACCTCCTGCCTCGGGTTGCGTGGGCACATGGAAGGAGCTGAGGCGATCGATGCTGTGTGACAGGGCTAGGTGGTAAAGGGACACATGGCTTCCGCCTGTCCTCTCACCTCCATCTCCCCTTTCCTTCTCTCCCTCCCTCTCTCCCTCCTTTCCTCCCTGCATCTCTTGCTCCCTCCTCCTACCCATTTTTCTTTCTCCATTCTTGCCCTTGGAACCAGCCAGCAAGGTGAGGGGAAGCTTGTTCCACATGGAGAAGCCGCTAAGGCTTAACCGATGGCAGATCTCCGCCACTGCACTGCAGGTGTCAGGGGAGACTCCAGAGAACCGGGGGGCGACCTCCCAACTGCCCCAACACATCAGACTCTGGCCATCTCTGGCAAGCCCTGACAGTACTATAGAGCTGTGTGAACACGTATTTTTTTCTGAGTCACTTCTGAAGTATTGATGTTTGCAAGTATTTTTTTTAATGCAGAGAAAGAGGAAGAGTCTAGTTTTATAAGATATCCTGGAAGTTTCTGCTCCTTTACAAGGGATGATCTTGGGGATAACTATCGGACAACCTCACTGACCCAGGTGAGGTGACTGGTGGGAGACTGGAGTCCGTCCCTAATGCAGGCAGCCGAGGGCCAGTGATAGGCCATAAATTTGGAAAAATGACACCAGGTTATTTTACAGTAGCTGTGTAACTTATTCTTGGGATATCTTATTTTCTTCTGGTGTTTCCATCTCTATCCTCCAGTTCTTTGTTAGAGAGATTTACTTACTAATGTGGCCTTCCAAATCCTCCAGGGCTTCTCTGCCTTCTGCCTTTTGTTTTGTTTTTCTGCAGTCGTGGGGCCTGAACTCTGAGCCTGGGCACTGTCCCTCAGCTCTTCAGCTCAAGGCTAGCACTCTACCACTTGAGCCACAGCACACTTCTGGCTTTTTCTGCTTATGCGGTACTAAGGAATGAAACCCAGGGCCTCATGCATGCAAGGCAAGCACTCTACCAGTGAGCCACCTTCCCAGCCCATCCATGCCTTCTGCCTTTGAGCCCTTCAATTTTAATGCTTTAATGCATTTTGGCTTCTGAATTATCCATCCTCATAATGTCAAAATATGGTGTTATGGGTACAGTCTTCTCTCCTGGGATGCCAAATTCAACACCAGACCATCTATCCTTTTGTGCTTTCTTATTCCATGCTGCTGGTCTTCAGAGATCTGGGTGCTTCTCTCTGAAGAGGAAGGCACCTGGCTCTGGGTCCCTCAGGGACTGTCTGTCCGGCTTCCCTTTGAGCCCAGTTACTCTCGTTCCCAGAATGTGCTCTGTGGGCATCTGCTCTGGGATGCCAGCCTTTTTACCCAGAGCCCTCTTTCTCTCAAGCAAAGTGTTGAGGCACCCTGGGTTTTTCCTGGTGATCCTTGGAGGAATGGTGGGGCAGGTGACAGGAGGGCCTGTTCTCAGCCCTCTTCCTTTAGACAGTAGCCTGCCTTCTACAGGCCAAAGCCCCTCTGGGGCCCCCTGCTGGGGCCTCTGCTTCATGGCATTCATACGGATGCATCCATCCACTTTCTTAGGAAACATTTCCATGGTTTGTGGATCACACACCCTGATTCTCCTTGCTATTATTTATTTCCTTTTAGTGTCCTTGACTGGTATTTTCCTGGGGCATGTAGGAGGGAAGAAAGTCAAGGGCCAGAGTGAGCAGTGCCTGCTTTTCTTAGCCTCTGCTGGCTGCTGCTCTCCTCCCCAGAGTGGTGAGTATGGTGGTATGTGTTGAGTCTGTCAGACCCAGGGGCCATCCTGACGGCCATGGTCACGTGGTCATGAAGGCAGGCGAGTTAGGGACCCCTGCGCTGCTGCCCCAAGGCTCTGCTTGATTCTTTTGTTCACTTCTTCAGAGCTGAGCTGGCGGTTCTTCCATGTTCCTATGGCCACCTCTCTAGGTGTTTACCTGTGCACTTCGTGCGTTGTGATGGTTGAAGTCATCACCCTAAAATTCTTGCTTTCCTCCCTCTCTCTCCTTCTCCCCCCCCGTCTCTCTCTTGGGTTAGTTCTGGGTCTGGGTGCTGTCCCTCAGCTCTTCAGCTCAAGGCTAGCACTCTACCACTTGAGCCACAGCACCACTTCCAGTTTTCTGGTGGTTAATTGGAAGGAAAGTCTCATGGACTTTCCTTGCCTGGGCTGGCTTTGAACTGTGATCCTCAGATCTCAGCTTCCTGAGTAGCTAGGATTATAGGTGTGAGCCACTAGTGTTCGACTCCTGTTCTCTTTTTAAATCAACTTTTGATGGATTTCATAATGCTATTCTACAGTTAGAAAGTTCTTAAGATATGTTTTGCTCCCCTCCATGCTGCTTCCCACCCCAAATTGTCACTCTGACATTTTGCACTTATTTTTTTTAAAAAGGTCTAGATTTGACATAGGAGAGAGAGAGAGAGAGAGAGAGAGAGAGAGAGAGAGAGAGAGAGAAGAGAGCACATACATGTGATATTTGTCTTTCTTGGTCTGACAGATTTCATTTAACAAGGTCATTCCTAGTTCTCTCCATTTTTCCTGCAAATGCCACAAGTCCACTCTTCTTTATTTTATTAATCTGTGCACTGGCTGGTGGGATCCTAGGTTGACTTGATTCCACAGTTTGGCCATTGTGACCAGTGCTATCAACATGCATGTGCAGGTGTCTTGATTGAATGTGACTTACATTCTGTCTGAAATAGGTCAGGAGGGGCATAGAGGAGTCTTTTGCTTTTTAAGGAATCACCACATGGTTTCTGTATTGGCTTTATCAATGTGCACTTCCACTAACTGTAGAAAGGCTCCCCCTCCTCCTTCCTCATCAGCACTTGCTTTTTTTTTTTTTTTTGCCGGTCATGGGGCCTGAACTCTGGGTCTGGGCGCTGTCCCTCAGCTCTTCAGCTCAAGGCTAGTGCTCTACCACTGGGGCCACAGCGCCACTTCCGGCTTTTTCTGTTTATGTGGTGCTGAGGAATCGAACCCAGGACCTCATGCTTGCAAGGCATGCACTCTACCGCTGAGCTACCTTCCCAGCGCCCCCAGCACTTGCTTTTTGTTCTCTTGGTGATTGCCAGCTAACTTGATTATTTCTTCTTTTGATGTTTTAATTTTTGGAGCTCCTTTATATATTATCCTGGATATGAATCCTTTAACTGACAAATAGCTGGCAGAGATTTTCTTCCATTCTGTAGGTTATCTGTTAGTTTCTCTTTTTTAATGGTATTGGAGTTTAAACTTAGGGATTAATGCTTGCTAGGCAATTGTACCACTTGAATTATGCCTGCACTCTTGTAGGTTGTCTCTTGATTTTGGTAATTGTTTCCTTTGTGGTGCGGAAGCTTTCTAATTTGACGAAATGCCATTTATTTTATTTTTAATGTTTTTTTCTTTTTTTTTTGAGGAAGGACAGTTTTATTTTCATGTACAGAGAAATCAGCATTGCACACTTACCCAGCTCAGTGGCCAGCTCCTTAGCCTTTACCTTTTCCAGCCTGGCAATCAGAATCGCAGATTTTGGACTCAGGACACTGCCTCCCCAGTGCCGATGGATCTCATCATATCTGTCATTGGTCCTGATAACCTCCCCCAGCTTCGCCAGAGATCCTTTGTCTTCTGAGTTAACCTGGGTGAAGGCAACGGTGGTGCATGTTTTCCTGTGGAGGTGGCGCCCTGGCTTGGCTTCCCCCTTGAGGCAGTAGGGAGCATTCATCTCTGGCACAGGGCAGGCAGGAATACAACCAGCCGATGGGGTCCACGTCATGTACGATCACCATGAGCTGAGCCTTCTTGTTCTCCACAAAAGTAGTAACCATGTTAACCCCTGCTCAAAGGATTGGAGGTCTCTTAGTGGGGACGTCTCCTTTGCCAGCAGCTTTCTTCTCAGTTCAAGCCAACAGTCTCGGCTTCTTCTCTGGCCTGTACTTGTGGGCCAGCTTGAGTAGCTGTGTCACTGTCTGGCTGTCCAAGGCCTGGGTAAACTGGTTCATTGCAGGAGGAACTTTCAGCCCTGGTAGAGGCTTGTCCTTTGCCACTGCAGGCAGATACAGCAGGGCCGTTTGACAAAACAGGTGAGATCTCTTTTGGACTGGATGTCCTGTCCAATGCCAAAGTTTTTTTTTTTTTTTTGGTCGTGGGGCTTGAACTCTGGGCCTGAGCGCTGTCCCTCAGCTCTTCAGCTCAAGGCTAGTGCTCTACCACTTGAGCCACAGTGCCACTTCCGGTTTTCTGATGGTTTATTGGAGATAAAGAGTTTCACGGACTTTTCTTGCCCGGGCTGGCTTTGAACCGTGATCCTCAGATCTCAGCCTCCTGAGTAGCTAGGATTACAGGCATGAGCCACCGGCGCCCGGCTAATGCCAAAGTTTTTAGGCTGTTTTTCAAACAGCAGATTTACTACCTTCTTGGCCTCCTGCTTTTTCACGACAGCAGGGGCCGGGGCCACCATCTCCCCCTTGGCCCGTCTTTCCTTTTGGCATCTTGGGTAGCTGGAGAGAACGACTATTCTTTTAATGATGTTTAATTCATAGCTTCCCACACCAGCTTTTCTATTTTTCTGCTTTGCTATTGATGTTGTAGAGCGGGGTTGCAGAAAGCTGGACTCCCTGCTGTCCGGTGCTGTGGACGGTTCTCATGCACTGCTAGCTAGTGCTGTGTCACCAACACCCTCATTGATTAGAACTGCTAATTCAACTGAGGTCCTACCTGCTCCCTTCTTCATTTAACTGGACTGCTTTCACAAGGAGCCTAAAACCACTTCACACTGTTTGGTTCCTTTAACAAATAGTTTATGTAGGAGAGGCCAAAAAGAAATGTTTCTTTTCCTTTATTTGAGAGTTTTCAAACTTAAGACTTATAGCTTGAGGCTCAAAACATCTTTCTAGTTTGTTTTTAATTAAATTTTCAGTTATAGATACTGACCACTCTTAATTATATAAATCAGATTTACCGTGATATTTCTGTATATGCATTAATCATACGTTAATCATTCCTACCCCACTTTCTTCTACCCTTTCTACACCCTTTTTTCCTCCCCCTGGATTCTCTTTTCCCATAAGCTCGTGTTTGCTCTTCAACTTTTCAGGTTTTTTATTTTTAGTTTCCACATATGAGATAAAACATGTGACACTTAGGTTTCTGTGTCTGCCTTATTCTACTTCACATACGTTCTCTAGTTCCATCCATTAGCCTGTAATGACAGGGCTTCTGTCTTCATTATGACTAAATAATACTCCATTATCTATATACGTGCATAATGTGTTTCTCCATTCATTGATTGATAAGCATATATTATGTGATTTCATAGCTTGGCTGTTTGCAGTAAGCATCATATGCTGACTTCATTTCCTTCATGCACTCAGGAGAGGGACTGCAGGATTATATGGGAGCATTCTCTCTCTTTCTCTCGTTAACTTTGAACCTTGTGCTTGCTATACAGATGTTCTAATACATGGGCCACTCCTCTAGCCCTGGGAAGTGCTGTTTTTGCTTTTTGGTGGAACTGCACACTGATTTTTTTTTTGTGGCTGCATTGGTTTACATCTCTACCAACAGATCATAAGGGTAACTTTTCCTTTACTTTTTTTTTTTTTTTTGGTACTGGTCCTGGGGCTTGAACTCAGGGCCTGGATGCCATCCCTGAGCTTTTTTCCCCCAGCTCACAGCCAGTGCTCTACCACTTTGAGCTACAGCACCACTCTTGATTTTCTGGTGGTTAATTGGAGATAAGAATCTTGTAGACTTTCCTGCCTAGGTTGGCTTCTGTGATCCTCAGATCTCAGAATCCTGAGTAACTAGAATTACGGATATGAGCCACTTGGCACCTGCCTTTCATCATATTTTGACAGCACCTGTTATCTTCTTATTGTTTTCAGAAAAAATATTCTAACTGGGGTAAAATGAAATTTTATTACAGTTGTGGTTTAAAAATGCTTTAAAGCCAGGGCGCTGATGGCTCACGCCTGTAATCCTATCTACTCAGGAGGCTGAGATCTGAGAATCACAGTTCAAAGTCAGCCCGGGCAGGAAAGTCCATGAGACTCTTATCTCCAATAAACCACTAGAAAACTGGAAGTGGCACTGTGGCTCAATGGGTAGAGTGCTTGCCTTGAGCTGAAGAGTGCAGGGACAAGTGCCCAAGCCCCGAGTTCAAGCCCCATGGCCAACAAAAATAAATAAATAAATAATAAAAATGCTTTAAAGTTCTTTTTTTTTT
>NW_012267319.1:401222-412079 GCF_000151885.1 Dipodomys ordii
TGCTTATGTGGTGCTGAGGAATGGAACCTAGGGCCTCAGGCATGCAAGGCAAGCACTCTACCACTGAGCCACCTTCCCAGCCCCTGCTTTAAAGTTCTTAGACTTGAGAAGGTATAGTGCAGTGGCAGAAACTTATCTAGTACATATAAAGGCCTGGGTTCCTTCCTCTGTACCATAAAAATGTTTATTAAAACAACGTTTATAATTTAAAAGATAGTTTTTCAAGTGTATTTGCAAGGAGACAATTTACTTTGTGTGTGCCAGCATCAAACCCAGAGCCTGGTGCATTCCAGGCAAAGGCACTGTCATGGAGACACAGTCCTAGTCACACAGTAGATTTTAAATTTACTGTATCACGGATTATGTTAGTTTTTAAATTAAGAAGCCTGTTTTAAGTTGCTTTAAGCATAAAAAAATCAATAATGTTACTTGTCATGAAGTATGACTACCAAGCTGCTGAGTGAATAGAGTCAGTGGCATGAGCCACCAGTGCCTTGGCAGCTCCTATGATTTAGCATTTTTTTATGCCAGTCCTGGGGTTTGAACTCAGGGCTTGGACACTGTCCCTGAGCTTTTTTTGCTCAAGGCTACTACTCTACCACTTGAGCCACAGCTCCTATTTTTCCTAGGCATGCTTGAATGTTATCCTCTTACTTATGGTTTCCATGGTAGCTGGAATGATGGGTACATTCCATCACACCCAGCTATTCCTGTTGAGACGGGGTCTTGAGTCTTTTCCCACGCTGGCCTGGAGTCACACTTCCCATCACTGTCTCCTGAGTAGCTGGGATTACAGGTGAGAGCTGAGATTATAGCTGGTTTGTGGCGCTTGCTCATGCCATTTGAGAAGGAACAAAAGGATATCTTAAACTTTCATAGCTGGGATTACAGGCATGAACTGCAGGCTTGGCTATAGGTTGCTCACACCATTTGTGAAGAAAGGAAAGAATACCTTAAGCTTTTGTAGCAGGTGTTTCACCTCCACTTGCAGAGTCTTTGTCTCAGTTTGAGCTGCTGCTGTCTTCCGATTTTCAATAGCCAACTGCCGGCCAAAGGCGCTGTTGTTCAGCCTCAATTGTTTTTCTAAGCTCTGAAAACAATGCATAGTTTAACTGTTCTGCAGCCAATTTGGGATTATGAAAACCTATTGTAATAGAACTAATTACATTTATGAAAAAGACAAAATTATAGAATGGTTTTAGCATGTCTTAGAACTAACTATATCAAGAATAGTGAGATCCCAGAGAATAAATGTTTCAAACGTTTCAATGCTTTTAACATACTCTGAATTTGATAATTTTTTTTTAACATATTCTGTAAAAGTCAATAAAATAGTCATACTTTCCATCCAAATCTAAGCAGTTTTGCCCAAATGAGCTACTCTGATGTCTTTACACATGGTCCTCTTCCAAAATCCTGTGCCCCTCCTCCTGGAGGGCTGTCTAAAGTACCAGTGCAGACCACTGTAAGCAGGGATTCCACATTCAGAGTGTGTGGGGGGAAACAGGGGAGGGGGAAGGAGGGGAAGGAGGAAAGATAGAGGGAGAAAGAGAGTTGACTGAGCTGCACACATACCTGCTTTCTGTAGGAACTTTTGGACTAGAGAACTTCGTTCTGAACTTGGAAGTGTGGGTCAGAGCTTAAAGAAAAATAGGGTCTTCTCTTTTTTTTTTTTGGTCGTGGGAGCTGAACTCTGGGCCTGGCACTGTCCCTCAGCTTTTCAGCTCAAGCTAGCGCTCTACCACTTGAGCCACAGCACCAATTCAGACTTTTTCTGCTTATGTGGTCCTGAGGAATCAAACCCATGGCCTCATGCATACGAGGCAAGCACTCCACCACTGAGCCAACTTCCCAGACCCCCAGGTCTTCTCTTTTATAGGATTAGTAACTCCCCATTAAAGAAAAGTGGAAAACAGAAAGCTAAAAGGTGAAATCACAAAACATTCCATTTTCTAAAAAAACAGTGTCCAGAATATACCTACACATTTTGGCCTGGAAAATATTTCTCCCTTCAAATGCCCTACAACAAAGTGGAACTCCCCACACTAGCAAGTGCTTCTGATATCTAATAAAATGGTCAGGTTTAGAATTAGTTTTAGCTTTGTCTAATAAGCATAAAGACATGAGCTTCTTGAATGTGTATGTGTACAATCTTGCAGATGAGATAAAAATGCACTTACTTTTACATGGTAGACACACACTAAAAGGGATCCAGTACAATCCAAAGCCAAAGATTATCACTTTGGTAGGCAAGAGTGAAAAATGAAAAAAAAAAGTGAGGTTGCTCATTATTTTCCATGCCTCAAATATTCATTATACATGACACAGTCCTTCAGGGAAGCAGAATAGTTTACCAATTAAGGAAAACAGTAAAAATATGGACAAAATGAACTGTTTATTTATTTCATGGTCAGAGAGAAAACTAGTTTATGGGTGCATGCCTATAGCCCCAACATTTATGAGGCTGAGCATCACAAATTCTATGCCTGCCTGGGCTACTCGTGAGGCCCTGCCTCAAAAAAAACTGAGAGAAAAGGGACTGGGCAGGTGGCTCAGCAGTACATGCATGAGGTAAGGGGTTCAATTCCTCAGCGCCACAAAAACAGAAAAGGCCAGAAGTGGCACTGTGACTCAAGTGATAGAGTGCTAGCCTTGAGCTGAAGAGCTGAGGAACAGTGCCCAGGCCTAGAGTTCAGGCCCCACAACTGACCAAAGGGGGGGAGGAGGAGAGAAGGAGGGAGGGGGAGGGAGAGAGAGAAAGAGAGAGAGAGAGGAGAGAATATGCCTCTCAAAATTAAGTGTCAAAGAATCGAAGTCAACTAATTCCATAGAGACCACAATTACCTACCATGTAAAATGGGCAGGAAAACCAGTGTCTTCTTCCTTATAATTGTAATTAATTGTCTCTTATAATGTGGCCAACTGGCTTTTGACAACCAGGGACTGATGGGGAAAACCACACCATTCACCTCCAGTTATTTTTAATTAATTATTTATTTTTTGTTGGTCGTGGGGCCTGAACTGTGGGCCTGGGTACTGTCCCTCAGCTCTTCAGTTCAAGGCTAGTGCTCTACCACTTGAGCCACAGCGCCACTTTTGGCTTTTTCTGCTTATGTGGTGCTGAGGAATCAAACCCAGAGCCTCATACATGCAAGGCAAGCACTTTACCATTAAGCTACCTTCCCAGCCTAACCTCCAGTTATTTTTAAAGTGTATTCCCTGAAGCATTATGGGAAAAACTCCTGTTTCTAAAATAACTCAGCATGTCTGTGCAGGAATGATCTGCCAGACAGAATGGGAAGAACAAGAAGGGGACTGAAGGACATTGTTGGGGCAGCCTCCAAAACAAAGGAGGGAGATGATATCACGGGGTTCTCCTGTGCCCCACGCAGAACAACTCTGGGCATCTGAGAGGAAGTTTCTGCTGCTGGCAGCCAGGCTGCTTCCACAAACAGCCCTTTCTCTCCACATGGCTACCGAGTGAACTCTTGCTCACTTAACAGAACCAACGTCCATGGGTCTCCAACTCTGTGCCTTCTGTTTTTCCGCTACACCTCTGCCTTCGCCCTGCCCCCTCCAGGCGCATGTTCACTCTTGTGGTGCTCTGGAGTTCAGGGTGGGGTGGGGGGACTGAACAGGATCCTCTATAAGTTGGGGACCTAATGACCTAATGAAATGCAGACCCTGCTGGGCACTGGTGACTCACACCTAGCTATTCAGACGGCTGAGATTTGAGGATTTAGGCAGGAAAGTCCATGAGACTCTACTTAACCACTAAAGAAGTAGAGCTGTGGCTCAGAGCACCAGCCCTGAGTGAAAAAATAAGGGACAGTGCCTTGGCTTTGAGTTCAAGCCCAAGTACTGCTACAAAAGAAAGGGAAGAAGAAATACAGACCTGTATTTTTTTGTCATTTGTCTCCATCTTGGTGGTGAGGAGAGACAATTTGTGTGTCAGTTCCTCTCTCTCTGCCAGGTTTTTGTCTTCAGAAAGCTTCTGCAGGGCCTGGAGGGCGTCCCTCGTCTTCAGCAGCTTGCTGTCAGCTTCTCGGAGCTTTCTGGACACAGTTCTTTCCTTCTCTTGTGACTTCCTAAGGAGCTGCCGTAAATTCCTCACCTCGTTCTGGTGTTTGGCTGTAATTTGAGGCAGATTGTTTTGGGAATTCTCGTATTTGCCTATGGCTTTCAAGTGCCTTACCTGAAGCTGTTTCAGAAATTGGTTTTCTATGACGACAGCTTCCAGCTTCCGGTGCATGTCAGTTAATTCGTTTTTCAGTTCTTTAATTGTATGAAGTCTTGCTGAGAGTATTCGTTGGGCCATTGCATTTCTTTTTTGTGTAATCATACTGAGTTGAGAAGTGAAAAATGATGCATTCCAGGTGTGCTTTTTTTCACCTGTGGTTTCCTTCTTGCCTATGTAAACAGATAATCCAGTTGGTTACTAGTGATATGTAGAGACATGCAAATATGTTTGTATGTGTACAGGCAAAAAATTAGCAAGTCCTCTATTGCAACAAATAAGCCGGGGCAGTGGGGCTTGTGATTCCAGCAAGGCAAGAGGCCATGGGGAGGAGGACTATAGTTTGATGCTGGCCCAGGGCACAGACCCTACCTAAACTAAAAGAAAAAGGAGCTAGAAGTGTGGTTTAAGTAGCACAACACCTGCATGGCAAGCATGAAGCCATAAGTTCAAATCCCAGTACCACAAAAAAGATATCTTTTGAGACAGTATCTCACTATGTAGGACAGGCTAGCCTTGAACTTGTAATCTTCCTGTCTCCACTTCCTGAATACTGGAGTAACAATATGTGCCACCATGCTGAGTTATGACAGAGATGGAATTTCCCCTTTACCCCAGTGGGTGAGCGGGAGAGAGAGGATAAGCCGGCTTTGTTTGCTTCAAAAACCTCAAGGAGCCACTTGCATTTTGTGGTGTGCCAGAAAACCATAGTCCATGTGTCACGCACTTGTATAATTAAGGTCACAGAAACCTGGACTAGTGTTTAGTCCCTAATGATTTTCCATCTCTTTACCTTACCCCCACACTCTAGGGGTGGTATAGTCTGTAGTTTAGACCCCATTTCACACGATAAAACAGAGTTAGTCAAATGATTACATTACTTTTTTTTTTTTTGCCACTCCTGGGGTTTGAACTCTAGACTTGGGCACTGTCCCTGAGCTTCTTTGCTCAAGGCGAGCACTCTACCACTTGAGCCACAATGCTACTTCTGGCTCTTTTGAGTAGTGTATTGGAGATAAAAGTCTCACGGACTTCCTTGCCTGGGCTGGCTTCTCAGCCTCCTGAGTAGGTAGGATTACAGGCATGAGCCCCGGCACCTGGCTAATTACTCTTAAAATACCTAATTCTTAAACCACTGACCTAAAATAAAATACTCAATTGATTTAATTCACCAAAAATGACAGTTACCTAAAAGGCACATTATCAATAATGAAATATACTCTCTGAACACATTTTCCTGACTTGACCAGCAAGCTCATCCCCAGGCCACCATCTATCTACCTCTCCATCTACCTATATGTATATGTACACATATTTACATGTAGCAAAGGATGACGATGTTTGATATTGAAAGAATTTTTTTCCAATCAGCTTTGGTTCCAGAGGTTGGATTTTTAGATATATGCATTTGGATGAGGTTTGTGTACTTGCTGGACTGGGCAGGATGCTGTTTCAATTGTGGTCATCTCTCCCAAATGCGACCCATAGTCATCTCACTGGCTCCCACCATGAGAGAAGGACTAGGCCAGTGTGTGTGGGGCCCATTCCTCTCTAGGAAACAAGGGACTTTTCGCTTTCAGAAGTGAATGCTCTGGGTCTTTCCCACTAGAAAACTTCTCAAAAGCACAGGCAAAACAAAACACATCAGATTTCATGCAACTCACAGGTGAGTCCTGTGAAGAAGAGCCCTTGTTTGGTAGCTGGGAGCTGGGGGAACTGAAGCCCCACAATGGTCCAGAGGTGGCACAGAGGTCCCCAGCACATCTGGTGATAGCAGGCTAGTGAAAGACCCAGGGCAAATGGGATAGTGGTGGAGGGAGCCCCAGGGATAGCAGGCTTTGAGTGTCATCCAGATGTTGGCTGAGGGTGTTCTGATTGTCAGAGTGATAAAGTCACAGCTCTCACTGCATCAGGAATGCTAAGCAGCTTCAGACTGGTAAAATGGAAAAAAGTAACACAATCTGGGCAGGGAGAAGCATGAGGGTGAGGGATCAAGGACATCACAAGACTGATACTAGTTTGGACAGGCAGACGCTGATGAGGTTGAGGTAGATACTCTTAGAACCTACAAGGAAACTGCAGTGATAGCAGCCTTTGAACCTGTTTCAAGACTGTCTGCAGTAGGCCTCGCCAGACTTGGAGGCCATCTGCCTGTGTGGAGGCAGCGCTTCCATTTCACTGGCAGTTCAAACCTTGATTCTTCAGCTGCAAAGGCCAGAGGTCCTGTGGCTCTCTGTAACAAAGCCACCTGTGAAATGAAATGGAACTAGCCTCACTAGCAGGGTCCACAGGGAAAAGCTGGGCAAGGACAGAGCTTCTGTTTTCCTTTGGTGCCAGTCCTGGTACTCTAACTCAGGACTTAGGCACTGTCTCTGAGCTTTTGTGCTCAAGGGCTTGCGCTGTACCACTCCAGCCACAACTCCACTTCTGACTTTTTTTTTTTTTTTGGTCGGTCGTGGGGCTTGAACTCTGGTCCTGGGCGCTGTCCCTCAGCTCTTCATCTCAAGGCGAGCGCTCTACCACTTGAGCTACAGCACCACTTCCGGTTTTCTGGTGGTTTATTGGAGATAGGAGTCTCACGGTCTCTCCTGCCCGGGCTGGCTAGGATTACAGGCGTGAGCCACCAGCACCCGGCTCACTTCTGACTTTTTTTTTTTAAATTTTATTTTATTTGTGAACATACTGTACAGAGGGGTTACAATTGCATGGGCAGGATAATGCGTACATTTCTTACCAAGCATTGCAGCCTCCTCCTTTGTTTACCCTTCCCATCCCTTCCCAGCCTCCCCCCTCCCCCCCATCCAGTTAATTGGAGATAAGTGTCTCATGGACTTTCCTGCCTGGACTGGTTTCAAACTGTCATCCCAAGATCTCAGTCTCCTGAATAGTTAGGATGACATGGGGAAGCCTCTGGCACCTGTCTGTAATTATTCTTAATTTATCTACTTCCTAATTCCTTTCAGAAAAGTAAACTTACCAATCAATTATATTGAATATGGATCACTTCAGAACATTAGGGCGTGGGGGCTGGAAAGGTGGCTCAGTGGTAGAGTGCTTGTCTTGCATGCATAAGGCTCTGGGTTTGATTCCTCAGTACCACATAAGCAGAAAAAGCCGGAAGTGGCGCTGTGGCTCAAGTGGTAGAGTGCTAGCCTTGAGCTAAAGAGCTGAGGGGCAGCGCCCAGGCCCAGAGTTTAGGCCCCAGGACCAGCAAAAACAAACAAACAAAACCCCAAGCTGGGCGCTGGTGGCTCCTGCCTGTAATCCTAGCTATTTAGGAGGCTGAGATCTGAGGATCTTGGTTCAAAGCCAGCCTGGACAGGAAATTCCGTGACACTCTTAACTCCAATAAACCACTTAGAAAACCAGAAGTGACACTGTGGCTCAAGTGGTAAAGCACCTGCCTTGAGCTGAAGAGCTCAGGGACAGCGTCCAAGCCAAGAGTTCAAGGCCCACAACCAACCAAAAACAAAAACAAACAGAACATTAGGGCGTGAAGGCACCAGTCTTGGCTGGGAAATCTTGCTTCTTACCTTTGGACAGGGAGATTTTAGAAACATTATGCATTTTCTTCTCCTTTTCTTTTACCACAGGATGTTCTAAATATTTTCTGTTAATGCCTGCTTCTGAAGCCTCAGAGAGAAAGTCTTCTGAATAGTCACAGTGAGAATTTAGACTTCTGCAGGAGCATTGGGACCTGCTGTATTCCACACTCCCACTGGAAGTCCTGCCGGTCCTGGACAAATCCCCTGTGACCGAGTGTCTCCTGCACTCTCCAGACTTCCTTCTCTTTTCTAATTCCACCATCGGGAAATGCTCATCAGAATGTGATTTTGTGGTATCAGCCAAAGACATAACAAACAACCTAGTAAAAGAAAAGTCATTTTGAAGTTATAGCTATTGACACTAAAATGAATCTACAATTTATTGTATTTTCCTTATTTTCTCACAGGCAGGAATGTGAAACAATGTTATCATTATCAAGTGTTTTCTGGAGGAATTTCAGTTTGGTTTTCATGTTATTTTTGTATGAAATGTAAGACCCTTGGGTTCACACTTTGATAATGTTCACAGGTAACACAAGGTAAAATCTTATTTGATAACACAGAACAATTTGTGAATTGGTTAGAAAGGAAGAAATGGTAGAATTGGTAAATTTGGACATTTGGTAAGTGTAAGGTCCGCTCCGAGATGGCTAGCAGATTCCACCCTCCTCGCAGCAAAGTCTCCACCCAGTACCTGCGTTACCTAGGCAACTGGGACACCTGGAAGAGGTCACATCTGCATCCGCTGAGGTCACATCTGAATTTGATGTGGCCACACCTTTCCCCGCCCATACCCTACATACGGCCTAGCCCAGGCCCAGACGCCCTTTTTTTTTTCCTCTCTTGCTCTTGCTGCTCTTTTCTTGCTCTCTCTGTTCTATTCTAGCTCTCTCTCTGTTCTTTTCTTGCTCTCTCTCTTTCCCAGCCACGTGGAGTGCCAACCTTGCCTGGTCCCAGGAGGTCTACCCCTTACCTGAATACCACGTGAGTGCTACTGTTCTTACCCCTCTCTCTGCTCTTTTTTGGCTCTTTTCTCTCTCTTTCCTCTCTTCCCAGCTCTCTCTCATTCCCAGGCCTTCCCCAGCCACGTGGAGTGCCAACCTTGCCTGGTCTCAGCAGGTCTACTGAATAAACCTACCCCTTACCTGAATACCACGTGCGTGTCTGGTGCTGTTCTTACTCGGCTACCTCTTTTTAAAAACCTAACAGTAAGAAACACAACGCTTGTGTTTATGGAGATATATACTTGTGCTTACTGATGATGAGATAATCCCCATAACTGTCCTAAAATTCCTACCTGTGCCCGCCCTGAACACGGTTCTGTCTGGCTCACTTGGCTCTCACTACTGAATTACATTCACTATTTATTTATTTGGTAGGTCGTGGGGCCTGAACTCTGAGCCTGGGCACTGTCCCTCAGCTCTTCAGCTCAAGGCTAGCGCTCTACCACTTGAGCCACAGCTCCACTTCTGGCTTTTTCTGCTTATGTGGTGCTGAGGAATCAAACCCAGGGCCTCATGCATGTCAGGCAAGCACTCTAACACTGAGCTACCCTCTCAGCCCTACATTCACTCTTTCTTAACAGAGAATCTAAGACATGCTGTCAGCTCATAGCCAAAGGAGCCCACTGCTTCCCTGCAGTCAGCAATGAGGTGTGCTCTGAATTTATATAGCAAGCCCGCTCTGGAATTTTCCATTGTTATGTACATTTTATTGATAATATGTTAACAATTGATGATTAGTATCAGTCTTGTTGCACTTTTAAGATGGTTAAAGTGCTTTTAGAGCCAGGCGCTGGTGGCTCACACCTGTCATCCTACTACTCAGGAGATTGAGACCTGAGGATCATGGTTCAAAGCCAGCCCAGGCAGGAAAAATCTGTGAGTCTCTTATCTCCAATAAACCACCAGAAAACTGGAAGTGGCGCTGTGGCTCAAGTGGTAGAGTGCTTGAGCTGAAGAGCTGAGGGACGGTGCCTAGGCCCAGAGTTCAAGCCCTATGACCGACAAAAAAAAAAAAAAAAGTTTTTAGAGTGTCTCTGGATTAATATAAATAGGCCACATTTCATTACTATAAAAAACGTTTGCTATTTCTACTGGTATGAAGAAATCTAGGTATTGGGCCAACCACCAATTAATATATATATATATATATCAGTTAATAAGTTCAACCAGAGAAAATTCTGAAGGCATAATTCTATTGTGAAGATCTTAAAATGAGGAGTCCCATTTTCAGTGTGAGGAAATATTTCTCTTTTTCTATTTCTCCCTACTTTAACTCTGTATACTAAAATAAATTCTTGTTAAAACTTTAAAAAAAAGCTCTTAAAATGAGCCACATAATTAATTACCTAATTACTGTCTAGTACCTTTATCACATTCATTTTGCTATATCTAATTTGAGGTGGTGTATAGTTCACACTCATTTTAGAAGCACTTGTGTGTGTGTGTGTGTGCCAGTAGTGGGGCTTGAACTCAGTGCCTCACACTCTTGCTTGGTCTTTTTTGCTCATGGCTGCGACTTTATCACCTGAGTCATACCGCCACTTCTGGCTTTTTGCTGGTTAATTGGACATAAGAATCACATGGAATTCATCTATGTGGGCTGGTTTCAAACTGTGTCAGATCTCAGCCTTCTGAGTGTCTAGAATCACAGGTGTGTACTTGTATTTTGAGCAGCCAGTGTTTACAGTTTTACTCAGGTGAAGCACTACTTCACCGTGTTGTTCTCACTACTTTATTGCATCATTCTTACTCCAGAGTTCACAGCTGTTTCTCTGCTCTTAGAAGACAAACACATGACCCATATTCTAAGCACTGTTGTAGAGAAGTCTAGTTTGCCTGATGATCATTTCTTGGAGCACACCATGCAAAAGGGGTGGCTGTGCTGGGCACCAGTGGCTCATGCCTGTAATCCCAGCTACTCAGGAGGCTGAGATCTGAGGATCACGGTTCAAAGCCAGCCCAGGCAGGGAAGTCAGTGAGACACTTATCTCCAATTAACCACCAGAAAACTGGAAGTGGTGCTGTGGCTCAAGTGGTAGAGCACTCGCCTTGAGCTGAAGAGCTGAGGGAC
>NW_012267319.1:412162-418188 GCF_000151885.1 Dipodomys ordii
CGGGGGGGGGTGGCTGCTTCTCAGAAGAGGAAACTTCTACTCTGTGTTCACCTGACTATCATGTAAGAAATAAGAATGTTCTAGGTCAAAGTATACATGTGGATCATTTTGAATAACACGCTGTCTTCAATACTGCTTTTGCAGTAAGGCAGACAAAACAGGCACATTTAACAATGGGTTTCTGCATACCTGCTGTTCTTTCTGGAACTTCCCTAAGATGTCTGAAGATACACTGTATTTTCTGAGCAGAAGGGTTCTTTCACACGGTAGTATTTATGAAATTTCCATGGTAGTAGTTTTTTGACATGCTTTGGGTCTTTTTTTAGAAAATGTATTTCAAAAAACCTAAAATGATATCACAAGAGGAAAGTGTTACTATCTCACAAAGAAACACTGAAGAACAAAAGCTTTGAGGCAGTATTCATCTCTCTCTCTATTCATTGCTATATAGAGATCACCATAGGCTTCACATACTAAGGCTTTTCCTCCATTCAAGCAAATCAGCTATTGGCAATTTATTGGGAAACTCTTGATTGTGACTATTGATTATGCCAATGGAGAACTGGCAGGAGTCACATAGAGCACAGCTTTCCAGAAGATCCTGTAATCCATCTGTATACCCTTTCTTTCCATGAAAAGTTGAATAAAAAGAATTCAAGTTATTTGGATTGCATGTCACTTGCCTATCAACCACAAAAATAACAAAAGGAAGACCTTGGTGCTTCTGGTGGGTACTAAAATTTATTTCAGAAACATTACTTCTGGTTTAGCATTACCTACTGGAATCTCATGAGCCACCCACCATATTCTTGGGTGCTGTCACAAAATCCTACTTCTTTATTTTGTTTTTTGGTGTTTGAGGCAGTGTTTATCAGACTATCTCTGTCAACTACTGAGATATGGTACAAAGTTACAAATAGTCATATGATGAGGGGTTGTATTAAAATGGGAAATATTGGGTTAAAATTGTATTCTCACACAATGATACATATATACACACAAACACACACACATATAATTACATATAGCTACATGTACTGACAAAAATATATCTATCTATATGCAACTATGTCCATGTATATTTTCCTTTTAAATTCTGCACTATAATGTAATGGCCAGTTAGTAATGGCCAGTGACCAAGCCCTGTCCTTCACAAATGCCATTCTACATGACAAAGAACCAGAGCTTCTGGGAGAAATGGATGACTCTCAGCCTGGACCAGGCAAAGTACAAATGCTAATCAAATACAAAGGGAAAGAGGTGACTCAGTGGAGAAAGCTGGTAGATCCCTGCTGGGACAGGTAACCAAGGATCAAGTCTGCAGGTGGGAGACCAGTGAGCTCAAGTGCAACCACGGGCACTGAAAAGGGCAGAGCACCATTTCCTTGACCCTCCACCAGAAGCTCAGGCTGAGCCTGCTGGGAGGAAGTACCACACAGCAGCCCAAGTTCGGTCCTGCATAATGATAAACCTGAATTCTCACGCAGACTGACACAAAGCTAAGCAGAGGATGAACTGAGCAGAGATCTTCCCCTAGCTTATAAATGTGCCATTGTGTAAGACAGACAATACGCTATCTTAGGGCTGTCAAGAATGCTATTTAAAACTTGAAAACATCTTTTTCTTTTTGGAGGTCACTGGGGTTGGAACTCAAGAACTCCTGCTTTACCACAGTGCTTTACCACTCCAACTCTGCCCTTGGCCTTCAAACACTATTTTCATTTAAGATTTTATGTCCCAATTTTTGGCTACTCTATAACATGGACAAAGGGAAGTTAAGAATTAACATTCATTTGGGAAGAAGGCTTGTAAGGCAAGATGTCAAAAAGCAAGGTGGCCAGGCGCTGGTGGCTCACGCCTGTAATCCTAGCTGCTCAGAAGGCTGAGATCTGAGGATTTTGCTTCAAAGCCACCCAAGCAGAAAGTCCATGAGACTCATCTCCAATTTACCACCAGAAACCAGAAGTGGTACTGTGGCTCAAGTGATAGAGTGCTCACCTTGAGCTGAAGAGCTAATGGACAGCACCCAGGCCCAGGGTTCAAGTTGACAAAAAAAAAAAAAAAGCTGTATAGTGTCAACTGACAAAAGCAAATATTTAGTTGATTCCTCAATGATTTTTTTTTTTTTGTTGGTCAGTGCTGAGGAATAGAACCTAGGGCTTCATGCATGCAAGGCAAGCACTCTACCACTGAGCCACCTTCCCAGCCGTCCTCAATGATTTTTTTTTTTTGGGTCCAGTTGTGGGGCCTGAACTCTGGGCCTGGGTGCTGTCCCTCAGCTCTTCAGCTCAAGGCTAGCGCTCTACCACTTGAGCCACAGCACCACTTCCAGCTTTTTTTGGTTTTTGCTTATATGGTGCTGGGGAATCAAACCCAGGGCCTCAGGCATGCAAGGCAAGCGCTCTACCACTGAGCCACCTTCCCAGCCTCCTCCTCAATGATTTCTAAGATACAGTCTAGTACTATAACTCACAAGTGAAATCTACACACACATACACCAGAAATATTAGGTTCTACTTGATGACATGAAAACGTGTCATGTGGATTTTGATTACTTATACAATTTATTTTTGATAAAGAGTTGAATGCATTACTAGGCTGACATTGGTAGGAAGCTGTACTGGCCATGGACCAATACAATAACTGCAGTGCCAAAGGGACACTGAATGTGGGTCGGCTCTAGGAAGGGCCACCTATCATGATAGATGTGCTTAGTTTTAGCACCCATGCAACACTTGTGTTTGGAAGCACTGGGGTTTTGAACTCAAAGCCTTGTACTTGCAAAGCAAGTGCTCTACATTTGAGCCATGCCCCCTACTCTTGCTTTAATTCCTTTTCAGATAGTTTCTCCCCCTCTCTCCCCCGCCTTGACCTTCCATTTAGCTGAGATTATAGGTATGAGACTCTACACTCAGCTCCACACAATACTTTTAAATTTCAATGTTTATCTCATTTTTACTAGTTTTTTTGTGTTTCAATGACATTCAATAATATCACTTACATATGTCTAGCTCAGTATTTCCCCAACACACCCTAATGGGATTAATACCAGTTACACACTAGATATGCATTTCATTCACTTTCAGTGAATACTTAGGTTTTACCATGTGCTAGCAACTGTGTGCAGTGTAGGTAAATAATGAACACAAACAGGAATGTTTAGGGGGAATTTACTAATCACTAAGACTGCTGTTTTAAAGGAAAGAGAAGCAAGTCTGTGAGGACACAGGACACTGAGGTCCCTGGGAGGAGACCGAGGACTCTGGTCTTTCATTTTCTCTTCTGGTTCTTGGCCATGGGGTGAGTGGTTTAATTCTTCCATCCACCCCTTGCCAGAATGCGCTGCCTTATCTGAACAGGCCCAAAGCAAGGAGGCCTACTGATTCTGGGATGAAACCTCCACAACTGTGAGCCAAGATGTCTTCTTTTTATAAGGTGATGATAATAGCTACAGAAAGGACTGATGTTTATGACATGGAAACATGTGAAAGATGCCCAGAATACAGGACAAGGGCTAAGTGAAGGCTGGGTGTGGGTAAAGGTCTAGGAGGAACACCAGCTTAGAGTAGAAGAGCTCCCTTGTTGGGGACTGGCAGGTTAGGCACTGGTCCTGTCCATGTTGAGCTGATGCCATTCAGACTAGGTTGGGATCTACGTGCTTCTAACTCAAGAGTGTGGAGTCTAGGAAGCATGTGGGGGACAGACAGACAGCAGCTAAGTACAGTAACAGGAGGAGCAGAAGCCCAGAGAGGAGTGCTGTCAGGCTGAGATGAGACAGCAGGCTTACACAAGGCTCGGACTAAGCCAGGTGAGGCATGGGAAGATCTCATGGGAGGTTTCTGCTCCGGCAGAGGTGAGGATGGAAGCCAGGCTGCAGCGGGTAGAGGAATGATGGGTAGGCGGTTAGATGCATCCAATATGGTAATTTTCCAAAAGTGGCCTGTCCAAAGGGAGGAGGGATTGAACAGTAACCTAAAACTGAAGGGAAATGTGAGGTCAAGATTTTTTTCTCGTGATGGGAGATAGGAACACCTTTAAAATCCACCACTGGTTGAGATGGAGCAGTGAACGGAGCAGTGACGGTGTTGGGTTCTGAACAGCAGGAAGAGATGGGATTCAGGGCGTGGGGAGAGAGGCCTTGGGTGGGAGGAAGATGGCTACAGATGAGGTGGGGCTTGCAGGCTGGACATCTGGATTTCCAACCTGGCATGTTATCACTACCCTGCAAATTGACAGCACAAGGGGGAGGAAGTGGGAGCTCAAACTTGAGTGGAGGTTTATGATCTTTGACCTCTACTGACCTCAGAAAGTTGCAGCAAGCCCTTCTGTTACTTTGTGGACTGAAATTTTAGTTAATAGGGGGAAAAAAAACCCCAAACACTTTCCCTTTATTTTTGTGCCTGAACTGGGGAACTCATGGCCCAGGTGCTGTCCCTTAGCTTTTTTTCCCCTGAAGGCTGGTTCTCTACCACTTGAGTTGCAGCTCTACTGGCCTTTGGGCAGTTAACTGGAATTAAGACTCTCACAGACTTTCCTGCCTGGACTGACTTTGCGCCCTGATCCTCAGATCTTAGTAGCTAGGATTATAGGTATCGGCCATCTGTGCCTGGTTCAGGGGTGCTTTTCTTTGTCTCTGTTTTAAAGACTGTGATCTGTTAACTTGTAGAAGGCAGAAGCTGACGGCTGCGGTACTTGCAAGGGTGACTAGTGCTTTAACACTGAGGCACCATCAAAATAAGCACCACTGGGAGGGTCATTGGTTTCATCTCAATTGGCCTCTTCCAGAACTTGTCTAAAACACAAAAAAGCAAACAGTAGAGAACAGAGCTTAAGTTCCCACGTGACTCCTTTCTCTCCCTTGGAAAGATGGTTCTAGATTATTTTTTTTGTTGGTCGTGCTGCTTGAACTCTGGGTCTGGCGCTGTTCCTCAGCTCTTCAGCTCAAGGCTAGCTAGCCTCTACCACTTCAGCTACGGCGCCACTTCCGTTTTTTTTTTTCTGGTCGTTGATTGGAGATAAGAGTTTCATGGACTTTCCTGCCCGGGCTGGCTTTGAACCGTGATCCTCAGATCTTAGCCTCCTGAGTAGCTAGGATGACAGGAGTGAGCCACGGGCGCCCGGCTTGGTTCTGGATTTTTCTGTTCTTCGGTACAATCGATTTTCAAGTTCTTGCCCAAGTTCTGTTCCAGGAACACTAGCCTATTTGGACCCAGCAAAGCCAGATGGCATTTCTCAATCTTTAGCTTGTGAATAAATGTGTTATGTCATCTCATCTACGAGCTGAAATTCTCAAAAGGGTGCGCTGAAGGTACTGTTGGGCTTTTATCTGTGTGGAGTGTAACATCCACACAAGCCATCCTTTTATTAAACACACTCACACCTGAGTGCTCCGAAGTAACAGAGGAAGGGAAACTGCACGACCATCTTGGCCCAAGGAGGAAACAATTAGGTCACTGCAATAACTCAAGCCGCCAGGGCAGTGACAGGGGGCTGGGGCGGGGGCCGGAGGGGGAACTTAGGGTGCACTAGGAAGGTGATGGAGTTCCAGCGCGGGGAGGGGGGGCGCGGTGCGGGTCACGGGGAGCGGGGCCCCTGGGTCTGGCCTTCCGGGAACGGGCCTGGACTGCGTGTGTGGATACGTGTGGGGCTCGCGGTCTCGTCCGGCCGGGCCGGGCCGGGCCTCGGCGGCGGCTGACACACGGACCGCAGGAGGAGCCCGCGGAGCCCATCCCGCGCCGGGTCTGGATCCGCGCTCCTCCGGACTCCGGGCGCGGCCTCTGCCACTTCTCAGGTACCCCGGGCCGGGCCGGGCCGGGCCTCGGATCCTCGCCAGTTCCTATCTCCAGGGAAGACGACAAAATCAGAGGTGGAGCAGACGCGCGCGGACACACGCAGGCCCTGGTTCGAGTCCCAGCGTCGCCACTGAATCGATAAGAGCGGGGCTTCCGCCTGGAGCGCGCCCGCCGGGGCTGCCCGGGGTCCGGGGGTCCCGGGGTCCGGGGGTCCCGGGGTCCGGGGTACCGGGG
>NW_012267319.1:418252-453561 GCF_000151885.1 Dipodomys ordii
CCGGGGCCTGCGGGGCGGGGGCGGGGAGGAGGGAAATGCCGAGGCGTTCCCATGGAAACTACGCGCGGGGCCTCCTGGGACAGGCGGCTGGCGCATGCGCCTTGGGGAGACGCTGACGCCGCGGCGGGGAGTGGCCGGCCCAGGCCCACGCCCAGGCCCTCGGGACCTTGAACTCCTGTCTTTAGGCTCAGGGTGAGAAGTTTGCGTGTGTCCCACCTTGCTGGGCGCTGGTTCCCCCACTCTCAGCCGTCTGGCCCTGCCTGGGAAGTGGGGGACCCAGGGCAGAGTGCTCCTGCGGCCTTTGCATACACATGAGTTTTCTTTGCTGAAGCAGGATTTTATTACACAGACTGTAATACGTGCGTGTTTGGGCCTAGAGAGTTTAGAGATGGACTACAAGACAGAGGACAGTTAAAGTTCATCCAGATGATTTTTAATGACGTCTTGGCTCTATGTCAAAAAGCTTGGCATCTTTCCATTGTATTCCCTTCCTTGGTGTGTGTCTTCAGTGACTCTTGAGCTTATTTTCTGAGTTACTTTTTCCTGCTTTGTGATTGTGTTGTTTTGCTTGTCTTTGAAGACAGAGTAGTCCCCAAGCTGTGTACCCAAGCTGGCTTGAACTTGGAATCTTCTGTCTTTTTCTGTCAAATGCTGGCATTGCAAATGTGCACCACCAGCCTGCCTGCACTACATTTGCTTGTTTTGAGGTGCTCAGGATGCAACCCAGGGCTTCATGACCTCCAGGTGTGGAATGTGGACGAGGAAGAGGCCCTTAGGTGGGCGGCTGAAGTAACTCAGTAATTATGGTGCTCAGCTCCATCATGATGAGAACCATAATTCTGCACCTTTATTTCTCTGGGCTGGTGTTCTGGGGATGCTCTTAACAAATTACCACAGCCGTGGTGGCTTAGGAAAGTATTTTCACAAAGTATTTTCACAAAGTATCTGCAAGTCCGTCATCCTCTGAAGGATCTTAGAATTCGGCTTTTCCTTTTCCAGCTTCTGATAGTTTCCTGGCATTTCTTGGCTTTACAGCAGCATTACTCCAGTTGGCCACTGTAATGGGGAGTTCCAGGCCAGAGGCCCAGCTCCAGGGTTCTACCTATCAGGTGTGGGCACTCTCCTTGGTCTGCTAAATGAAGAGAGAAGTGGTGGTTCAAGGGCAGAGAAAGGAGATTTACTATGTAGTACGTGAGCTTTAGGTTAAAATTGGGGTAGGGGACAGGAGAGGGACCTAATTATTGCACTGTCTTGGTCACAGGTGTGATTTGGTTGGTTGGTATGGTTGTGGTCAGGCAGTCCCTGGTCACCGTGAGAAAGGCATTGTGGTCTGGATGAGTGGTTTGGAGTCTTGTAACAAGATGTGACCATCCACCGTGGCCTTCCTGGATTCTAAGGTGGCTGCCGGGTAACTGTAGAGAGAAGGGCTCAGACAAAGGACAGATACAAAATGGATACAAGGATACTTTTGAATATTGGTAGGCCCAAGTGGGGAGACTGTGCCTTCAGCAAAAGCAGTCATGCCCTTATTCCCAATGGTGCTCTTCTTTACACGTCTCTGTCTTCTCATCATAATTCATCCCAAGATCCCCTCATTGCATCTGCAAAGGCCACATTTTCAAATAAGCTTACATGCAGAGGGGTTCTGAATTTTTGGGAACATTTGACCCACCAGAGTTACTACCGTAATCACATGATTCTGTAAACTAATAACATATTTGTCATTTTAGGGCACTTATAAAGTTTTGTAAATAAAAGCATAATATCTGAAATAATTTGTCTTAAGGAAATCTCTACGAAGTTTTTTTGGTCAATCCCTCATTCTTCTATAATCAAAATTAGGACAAATTAGTAGATGTTATTTGATGTAAACACATGCACTGGATATGTTAAACAGGTATCCCAAACCCCCTCCCTCCCATATTTACTAGATTACACAGCTTCCCTCTGAACTGGATTTTGTCAGAAATCTCTGTGTGTGTGTGTGTGTGTGTGTGTGTGTGTGTGTGTGTGTGTGCATGTGTGCGCTGATATTGGGGCTTGAACTTAGGGCCTAGGACATGGGCCTTTAGCTTTTTTGCTCAGTAATGACACTATGTGTACACTTATACAACCACTTTGGAAAGCAGTCTGGAGGGTCCTCAGCTAAATATTGGCCTCCCTTATGACCCAGTCATACCATCTATCCTGAACAACAGGAACCAGTATACATGCACCTCCATGTTTATTGCAGCACTGTTCATGATAGCCAGGATATGGAAACAACCCAGATGCCCCACCACAGATGAATGGACCCAAAAATTGTGATATCTCTACACAATGGAATATTATGCAGCCATTAGAAATGACAAAATAATGGCATTTGTAGGGAAATGGATGGAGCTAGAAGAAATCATGTTGAGCAAGGTAAGCCAAGAGCAAAGAGATAAACAGTACATGGTCTCCCTGATAAGTGGATGTTAAATCCAAAATGTAAGGTGATACGATAAAACTAACAAGACTTAAGAAACAAAGGACTTCCACTCATCCGGTTGAATCACTACTAAATAAGCCAATGCTGCTGATCACATATACGGTATATATGTGCACTCTGGAGGGAAACCAGGAGGCTGGCACAGAACTAGAGGGAATCAGGGAAAAACATACAACAGCGGGACCCATCAGCTGCACTGGACATTGATCAAAATGAACTAAGCAACACAATGGCAGCGATGGGAGGGAGGGAACAAGTGGGAAAGAGGGAACAGCTGATGCTATGCAAAATAAAAGAAATGTACATATCACCCAATGTGGAAGAAATAACTGTATTGCAAAGCTCATAGAACTCATAAATGTTATAGACCATGACAGACAATTTGCCCCATGAAAGTTAGAATGTGTTTGTGACTTTAACTAAGCATCACTATCCCACAATACTGTGAAATTTGGAAAATTATGTAATTAATCACAATAAAGAATTTGAAAAAAAAGTAATGACACTTTGCCACTTAGGCTACAGTTCCATTTCTGGCTTTTTGCCAGTTAAGTGGAGAGTTTTATAGACTTTCCTGCTCAGTCTAGCTTCTTACCATGCTCCTCAGATCTCAGCCTCCTGAGCAGCTAGGCTTACAGGCGTGAGCCACAGGAGCCTGCTTGACAGAGATTTATTGGGCTTTATTTTAAGGCTCATGTGGAATGTTTGTTATCCCTGTTCCCTTGCAACTCCTTAGTGTCAATGTAATACATTAAAAGGAGTTTTTCAGCTTGAGTTTTCAAATTCCTAATTGGCAACTTTTTATGGTCATATTTAAGAAGAGAAACTTCTGAAAAAACAAGTTCATTGTGAGAGCATTAGGGGTCTGAGGACGATGTCTCAGGAGCGTCTGTGGGATGGTGTGAGAGCAGGAGAGGGGGTTGAGTCTTGGATATTTACTGTTCCCATCGCCTCCATGTCTGTGTCCTCACTGAGCGCCGGAACCCAGTGTTTGGCTGGGATGGAGAGAGGTTCATGTAGAACAAGGCAGAGCTGCCACGCAATGGTTTTAGTAGGAATTCTGTTTCTCCCTGAGTCCTGCAGATGGCAGATCAGAGGATCTCATGGTTGAAGCCAGTTTTCTCTTATTTTCAAATTCATCATCATCATCATATTTCATCAGTGGTTCTGGTCTGAATTCAGGACCTCACACTTGCAAGGTATGTGCACTACTGCTTGAGCCATATCAGCTCAAAGGACATGGTTATCCTCTAGTACAGGGGTGTTTATTCTCTACAGAACATAAAAATTCAGCTGTAATTTGCTATCACTCTGCAGAGCCATTAGGAATTATGTCTAGAGGTGTGTGTGTGTGTGTGTGTGTGTGTGTGTGTGTGTGTGTGTGTGTATGTGTGTGTGTGTGATGCTGGGACTTGAACTCAGGATCTTAGGCTCTCATTGGTTTCACAAAGGATCTAAGTTTGGTAGCTAACTTTACAGGCTGAACCCATAGTTAAATTTTGACTTGTGACAAGTGAATTCACTTGGGAGCCAAGTGAACTTTCTTGTAGGTGCCGAGTGCCCTTTCTCCTCATAGGCACATACCTGAGCAGGAAGGGAGTGGGCCTCAGAGCCCTGGCATTGGGAAGAAGAGACAGGTGCAGAAATCTGAGAGGTACTCCCTGCTCCGTGATGAGTACCAGGCATCTGGCTGTGTAGCCCAGGCTGGCCCAGACCTCCTGATCCTCTTGTCTCAGAGACTGACACAGCTTGGAAGACAACTTAAGATTATAAAAGGGAGTAGGGTGGGTGTCATGGGACCAGAAGAAGGCTTTGTTATAAAACCCATTGGTGGAGTATGGGTGGCAATTTGCCATGGTTTGTGTGTGTGTGTGTACGCGTGCACGTGCACACACATGCTAGTAGTCAGGCTTGAATTCAGGGCCTAACATTAGCTCAGTTGAGCCACAACTCTACTTCTGGCTTTTTGCTGATTAAGTGGAGATAAGGTTCCCTTGTATTTGTCTGCTTGGACTGGCTTGGATCTGTGGTCCTCAGGTCTCAGCCTCCTGAGTAGCAAGGATTATAGGTGTGAGCCATTGCTGGTACTTGGCTTGCTTTCTTTGCTAGCATTTGGGTTCTTCTGAGTCTTCTTTTTCTATTTTTTTTTTTTTTGAGCTGCTAGGAATGGAACCAGGGCCTTATTCATACTAGGCAAGCATTTCACCAGTCAATTATGTTCCAGCCTATACCTGACTTTTTTTTAAACGGAATTCAAATTGCCTATGTAGATAAACTGGGACAGTCCTATCATATAGTTTATCATCTCCTCCCCCTATGTCTTTAGAATAGAGAAGACCATATAGGGTGAAATCTTTAAATGTTTTTTTTTATTGTAAAATACTGTACAGAGGGGTTACAGTTACATGAGTAAGGTAATGAGTGCTTTTTCTAGGGTGAATTTGATCTAATTACGTTATTTGCATATATGTAAATGTCACAACAGAACCCCTTGTACAATTAGTTTGTGCTAATAACAAATTCAAGAAAAGAAAGTAAGGAAGGTCGTTTGCTTGTTGCAGGCTTCTGTGCTGAGAAGCCGGCTGCTATTTCCTGCCTAGGCTGAGATGTCAGTGCACCTGGCCCAGCGGGGGCAGAAAGATTTCTGATGTCTGACAGTTCACTGACTTATAAAACAATCTTCCAGAAAATCTTTAAAACAAGTCCTCTTGCGGCCAACTCCCTTTGTTTGCCAAAAGCCAGCCTCCTCTTGGATGTAGGTGGCATTTTCTGGACTTTTCTGGCAGCTCCCAGCTTCTTTTCTCCCTCTTTCTCCAGGCCCCACCTCTCTGTCCCCAGGCATCTCTCTGCGGTCCTCTGATTGGTGCGCTTCGAGGCCTGGCCTTTTAGGGACTGTTGTCAGGCATTTAAAGTGATAAGGGAAAGTGTCCAGCGCTGCTTTTATCAACCAATCAAATACATTCCTGACCGATCCCAAAATATTCCCGGGCATTGGAGGGGACGCCCGAGATGCCCGCGTGCCCCTCTCTTTACGTTGGAGGGGAGGGGCAGGAGCGCAGCCCTGGGCGGCAGCCAGCTCTCATCTGGCACTGGGTGTCCCTGTCGGGATTTGTCTAGCGCCGCGATCCCTCACAGGGGTGTGTTGGGGGGAGCCCTCCTTCTGACTGTCGAAATGGTTATCAAAGTGTTTGTGGCCACGTCGTCCGGCTCCATAGCGGTAGGTGTCTGGTGCGTGTGTGGGGCTTTTGCTTCCCAGGCAATTTTCTGGATAATTCAAGAATTGCAGAGTTGAAGCAGCCAGGATGGCCAAGTGTGGGCTTTGATTCTATTTTGCACGTAAGTCAATTGAATTCTAGTGAGCGTGTACGCCTTTGACTTTCTGTGTTTGTTTTCATGGTGTTGAGAAGAGCGTGAACAAATGCGTAATCCCCACAGGTGGGGTGTGAGAGGGGCTTCTGGGAAGGAAGTACGCCGGTGCTAGAGTTTTGTTTTGTTTTCTGATGTGATTTGTGTTGTGTTGAATATGTCATAGAATTATGGACTGGAGAAAAAAAAAGAATGATGGACTGGTTTTTCTTCCTGCCGTTCATTCTGCAGGACAGACCTATTTACAATTGGGAATATATAAAACTTTGTGAAGCCCCTTTTGGGTGGGATGGACTAGATAGCTGAATGGTTTCTGGATATTATTTTTTGTGAGTGTGATTAGCTGTGCAGAAGATGCAACATTGCTAGTTATAGTACTATTTATGATTTGAAGAAAATGGTGTCACAGTGGTGAGACCCAACATCTCTGAGGCCACAGCTTTAAGTTGTAGGAATTCAAGCAGCCCAAAACATAGCAAGGAAAAGCCAGCGTCCACATTGCTTTCTCAGACTTCCTTGAGAACAAAGGGCTAGAAAGCCCTTCACCGTGCGGTGGAGACCTGTCCTACAAGGAAGGCTAATGCCACAGAACAATTTCTCCCTTGAAAATGATTCAGGCTCTGGTTACAGGCTTGATCCTGTAGTGTCTGTCTAGGTGTGATGTGTTGGTCAGCCTTTTAGCAGAAATTGGGAAGGCTGTGGAAAGAAAACAGTCTGTGACTCCCCAGAGTTAGAGACCAGAGAGGAGTCTGTTTCCTTTTATATCGAGTTCTTGGAGGATCTCAGATTGCAGCTGGCCCCACACCAGCCTCACTACCACCCGCCCACTGTCCCAGCCCCGGAATTTCAGGGGGTTTCCCGAGTCCCTGCCATCACAGCCAGACCAATGATGGCTTTACTGAGCTCTGGGTCAGTTGCGCAAGGAAAGATGAGCAAAACATAAATGCCAGCCGGGCATTGGTGGCTCACGTCTGTAATCCTAGCTACTCAGGAGGCTGAGATCTGAGGATCTCGGTTCAAAGCCTGCCTGTGCAGGAAAGTCCATGAGACTTATTTCTAATTAACCACCAGAAAACTGGAAGTGGCTCTGTAGCTCAAGTGGTAGAGCACCAGCCTTGAGTCTGAAGAGCTAAGGAACAGTGCCCAGGCCTAGAGTTCAAGCCCCATGACTGACAAAAAAAAAAAAAAAAAAGTAAGTGCCATGTATACATCTGTCCTCACTGTGAATGACTGCAGAAAATGCTCACTAGATCAGTGGTACTTTTTGTTTGTTTTCGCTGTGCTGGTGTTCAAACCCAGGGCCTCATATCTGCTAGCTAAGGCACTATTACTGTTACGTCTCCAGCTCAAGAGTACACTTTTGTGTAATTTAGATGACAAATACCTGTGTGTGTAAAGTGAACATGGTGCTAGCGGGCTGGAAAATATGTTAATGTCAAGGCCCCAAACCCACTCGTTATACAGGCTGGAGGCCTACCCTGTGAGGCTGTACAGAGGCAGAAGACAAGGACTATGTTTACAGATTCCTCTGGCTTACTTGCTTGCCCACATCCTGGGCATTTGAAGGTGGGATTTAGTTAGCCTTGGGGAACTGGAGGGGCTGCCATTCATCCTAGATGTTGGAAAAGCTGAGCTGGAAAAGCATCCCTAAATAGATGCTTCAGCACCCCGGGTCACGCTCTGACCTTGGAATGGTATTTCACCTTGCCAAGCCTCAATTTCTTTGTCTGTAAAATGAGGATAAGAATAGTCCCCACCTCATAGCGTTGACATGAGGGCTTCTGAAATAACATGCTTGGGTGCCCAGTGTGGTGGCAGGTTTTTAACCAGGCTCACAAAGTGCCATGGCTGCTAGTTAAGCTTATGATCACTAGCTACCATTCATTAGTATCAGCTACTACTATGATTTTATGACAATTATTAGCTAATTAGTACCAATTGGTATTGCAGGTGCTCTCATGCTCCTGTCAGTTACTATGATTACCAGCTAAGATGGTTTGAGTGGATCTAGATCTGTGATGGTTTTGTGTCAGAAGCTTGTGTAAACCCACATAAATGGAAGAGAGTCTGCCTTACTGTAAAGACAGAAGGCGTACCCTCCAAAGCTTCTTGGCAGAAAAGCCCTGGAGCAGCTTCATGTTGACTGTGTCCTGCAGAGCAACCCCCCACCCCAACTTTGCTTCTTGGGTCTCCATATTTCAGAAGGGAATTCTTGCTCAAGCCTTGTCCTCCTCCCTGAGGGCATTCTGGCTGCTGTGGGGGGTGGGAAACAGCTGAGAGACTACTCAGTACAGGGTGTTTATCTGGGATGACCCCAGAGAGCTGTGGCCTTCTTTGCCACGTTCTGGAGGGGTTTGGGTTCACAGACCACAGGGAGAAAGATCAGGCAGGTGTCTTCTGGTGGGGCGTGGGGACAGGAGGGAACTGCATCTTTACGGCTGACTCTTCTGGAGCCACTGGTTTTTCAGTTGGGACGAGAGTGTAAACAGGTAGCCTTTTTTTTTCTTCCTCCTTCAGAACTGGGGTTTGAACTCAGGTCCTCACTTTGCCAGGCGGGAGCTCTATCATTTGAGCCATGTCCCTTCTCCCCCACTTCTCCTTTTATTTTTTTACTTTAGCTGTGTTTTGAATAGTCTTGTATTTTGCACATGCTAGGCTGGCCCAAATCCTCCAATTTATGCTTCCTAAGTATCTGGGATGAAAAGTACACACTGTTACTGGTCCCAACCTATTGTTGAGATCGGCTCGCTTGAATCTGGTAGTTCACTGAGGATGGTTGGATCTTAGTGAAGGACCAGATCATTCTCAGCCTCTAGAGAAGCTGTGGTTATAGGCATGAGCCACCACACCCAGCAAAATGTGGCTTATGAATTAGCTTGATGTAGAGGTCAGTCTTGGAAGATCACCACTTAATTGGAGCTTTCATTTTGTTAATTAAAAATCATGATGAGAAATCTGGGTGCTGGTGGCTCATACCTGTAAATCTAGCAACTCAGGAGACTGAGATCTCAGGATCATGGTTCAAAGCCAGCCCGGGCAGGAAAGTCTGTGAGACTCCTATCTCCAATTAACCACCAGAAAACCGGAAGTGGAGCTGTGGCTCCACTAGCCTTGAGCAAAAGAGCTCAGGCACAGTGCCTAAGTCCTTAGTTCAAGCCTTACAACTAACCCCTCTCCCCCCCCCAAAAAAAAAAATCATGATGTGAACACCTACCTGGTGAGCTGGTTTGGTGTCACCTGTGTAATGCCAGCCCTGGGCACACAAGGCAGGAGGATGGAGAGTTCCCATGAGGCTCTGTCTCAAACCAGCAACAGCTCCCCTAACCCCCACGGACCTGGCATGCCTGGTGTGGCCGTGCGAGATAGCATGCTGGGAACCTGCCAGCACGTGGCAGCTTCTCCCTCAGCTCTCATCAGCGTCCCGCCAGGAAGACATGGCATTACCAAGCACGCGGGGAGTCCTTGCTGAGAAAGCCACCAGCAGAGCCAGGGCAGAAACACAGGTCATGAGTGACCTGCAGGTGGCCTACTTCTACTGCTGTGCGGCGACCTCAGCTGGAAAGGCTCCTAACTGTACATGACAATACGCTGGAGGTGCTGCCCTCAGACACATTAGCTGACCGCAGCCGGGACAGAGAGCCAGCTCTTAGGACTAAATAAAATGGAAAACAGGGTTTGCCCAGCCTCTCCTGAGCTCGAAGGCTTCCAACAGTAACCCAGACTTGTGGTATGTCCCAGTCTTGGAGGGTGATGGCAGCCTGTCCCATGACCCCGGGATGTGGCGAGGGGCTGGAGGAGGTGGGGAGAGGGATCTCGGCAGGCCTTGCTCTGAGCCATGCTGGGAGGTGAGCTCTGGAGGCCCAGGAAGCCACGTGCATAGGAGCTGCATTTGGGAGGGTCCTATGAGCTTGTTGACCAAGATCCCACCAAGGGAGGGATTTTGGGGGGGACAAGGGCTCCCACACTGCAGGCAGTGTATCAGGTGGCAAAGGAGACAGTGCCTGCCAGGTGTGCTCATGTTCCCCTCCGCCATCCTCCTTCCTCTGGGCATGACCCCGAGGCCCTTCGTGCTCCTCCGCTGCAGCCCAGCATGGCCTAGTGCTTGGCCAGCCCCGTGGGCCAGGGAGTCCGGGAGCCAGCAGGTGTTCTATTTTGCAGTGTTGGGGTTGAGAAGCAGCCCTGAGCCCAGTGTGGGGCATCAGGTGGTTGCTTCACCTGGGGCTTTCCCATCTGTTCCCAAGACGAAGCAGAAGCCGGGACTAACAGGAACCTTTATCCATTAAGAAACTGTGGGATAAATCTCACAGGTACTAGTGGCTCACGCCTGTCATCCTAGCTACTCAGGAGGCTGAGATCTGAGGATCACAGTTTAAAGCCAGCCTGGACAGTAAAGTCTGTGAGACTTTTTGTTTTTGGTCAGTCGTGGGGCTTGAACTGTGGGCCTGGACACTGTCCCAGAGCTCTTCAGCTCAAGGCAAGCACTCTACCACTTGAGTCACAGCGCCACTTCTGGTTTTCTAGTGGTTTATTGGAGATAAGAGTCTCATGGACTTTCCTGCCCAGGCTGGCTTTGAAACTTGATCCTCAGATCTCAGCCTCCTGAGTAGCTAGGATGACAGGCGTGAGCCACTGGTGCCCACAAGACTTTTATCTCCTGTAAGCCACTAGAAAACTGGTTCTTCCTCTCTTCCCATCCATAGCTCTTCTTCCTTACAAATTCATCTTTACTGTTATTGCCTATTAAACCTTTGAATTTAAAGTATTTCAAAGCACTTTCAAAGTGTTTTTAAGTACTTTCTTTGACAGATGTTAGGGAACCTCTCTATTTTAATAATACTGATTTTATAATGCTTTAAAGGTCATTGATATGTACATCTCAGATTTTAAATAATCACCCTTTATAATAATAGATTATAAGGTGCAATACTTTAAAGTTGTGATTTTGTTTTTTCCCTTCTTTGCATACTTTACACAATTATTTGTGGTTTATTGACTCACTTATGTTATGCAGAGGAGGATTTTAATGACCTAACTCCTTTGAACAACTAATTTATGGTCTAACCAGTGACTACCAGGAAGCTGGTATGTGTGCAGGAGGTGAGGTCAAGGGGAGGGGTGGGTAGGAGAGTGGGAGGGTGGGAGGATGCTGCCTTAATAGTCAGTGTACCTAAGTGAAGATGGAGCAGCCAAATTGAGGGAACGGGTGGGGCGGGGGAGATGGAGGAGAAGAGTGAGGGAAATGGCATCCACAAAGATGCTTTGTACTCACACACTGACACACTGGATTGAAGCCTCTTGTTCAACTTCTTAAAGATAACATAAATAGGGCTGGGAAGGTGGCTCAGTGGTAGAGCACTTGCCTTGCATGCATGAGGCCGTGGGTTCGATTCCTCAGCACCACATAAGCAAAAAGAAAAAAGCCGGAAGTGGCGCTGTGGCTCAAGTGGTTGAGCGCTAGCCTTGAGCTGAAGAGCTGAGGGACAACTCCCAGGCCCAGAGTTCAGGCCCCACGACCGGACCAAAAAAAAAAAAAAAAAGATAACATAAATAAGCCAGGTCACACCTGTAATCCTAGCTACTCAGGAGGCTGAGATCTGAGAACAACAGCTTAAAGCCAGCCCAGGCAGGAAAGTCTGTGAGATTCTGATCTCCAAATAACCACCAAAAAGCCAGAAATTAAGCTCAGGACAACACCCAGGCCCTGATTTCAAGCCCCAGGATCTGCACACACACACACACACACACGCACACACTCATGTACACATGCACACACATGTACACATGAGCACACATGCCCAGATAATATACTTTGTGTCAGATGTATTGCTTGATAAAGGATTTGATTTCTGTAACTGTCGGCCCAACCTTTCTCTAAAACTGATTATATAATTCTTTGTGTCTCCTCTCCACCAGATTAGGAAGAAGCAGCAGGAAGTGGTGGGATTTTTGGAAGCTAATAAAATTGACTTCAAGGAGTTAGACATAGCTGGAGATGAAGACAACCGGAAGTGGATGAGGGAGAATGTTCCTGGAGAGAAAAAACCTCAGAATGGAATCCCCTTGCCTCCCCAGATCTTCAACGAGGAGCAGTACTGTGGGGTGAGTGCTGGTCGTGTGGAGGGCCACAGCACTGTGTGTTTAGCAGTGTGCTTTGAGGCAGCGTCTGAGGCGGTTCACCGGCTGTCCCTGGGTTTCTGCTTTCTAGTAGCTGCATGGAGATCATTGTGAGAAAAGAGTTCTTCAGACCTGGAAAGTGGTGCTGTGGATTGAATTGGATTGGATTATTCTAGATTCCTTCTTTTGTTTTTGAAGAATTAGAGGTTACTTGTTGAAACAAAATAGGCATTGTGTGAGAAAGGAAATCTATTCAACTTTGCTGAAGAGCTACTCGATAAGTTCTCACTTTTTTTTTTTTTGGTCGGTGGTGGCGTTTGAGCTCAGGGCCTGGGCGCTGTCCTGAGCTCTTTTGTTCAAGGCTAGCACTTTACCACTTTAAGCCACAGCTCTACTTCTGGTTTTCTAGTGGTTAATTGGAGGTAAGAGTCTTATGGACTTTTCTGCCTGGCCTCGCTTTGAATTGCGATCCTCAGCTCTCAGCCTCCTGAGTAGCTAAGATTACAGGTGTGAGCCACCCACGCCTGGCAACTTTTCACTTTTGTAAAGGCTAATCTGCATAAATGTAGACACAGATAATTTGTGCAATTTTATGTCATTTGCTTAAAAACCTCTGAACCATTTGACTATAACAGCATT
This sequence comes from Dipodomys ordii, assembly GCF_000151885.1. Classification (NCBI taxonomy): domain Eukaryota; kingdom Metazoa; phylum Chordata; class Mammalia; order Rodentia; family Heteromyidae; genus Dipodomys; species Dipodomys ordii. The sequence goes on from NW_012267319.1 coordinate 430,845, forward strand.
TTTACCGTATAAATTTATGGTTTTAGTTTAACACTCAATCACCGTTACCTCAGAAAGTCCAGATTGGCCTTAATAAATCAGACTGATGAAGCCTTAAAAACAAAATCAAAGAGGGCTGGGAAGGTGGCTCAGTGGTAGAGCGCTTGCCTTGTATGCATGAGGCCCTGGGTTCCATTCCTCAGCACCACATAAGCTGAAAAAAGCTGGAAGTGGTGCTGTGGCTCAAGTGGTAGAGTGCTAGCCTTGAGCTGAAGAGCTGAGGGTCAGCGCTCAGGCCCAGAGTTCAGGCTCCACGACCGGCAAAATAAAAACAAATAAAAAACAACAGAGTTTTAGAATGAGAAGTGGAAATTATCACAGGGACCACCTGAGCTACCTGGGCCGTTTCTCTGAGGCGGGCGGTAGGTGTCTGTCAGGCGGCGTGTGCTGCTGCTTGGGTTGACCTGAAAGCTTCCTGTTCTCACCATGCACAAGGGCTGCTTCTTTGGTGTGTGTTTGCTGTATTATGAGGCATTTCATCTAGAGAACCTGTCATCAGTGGCTCACGCCTATAATCCTGGCTGCTCAGGAGGCTGAAATCTGAGAGTCACTGTTTGGAGCCAGTCTGGGCAGGCAGATCTTTGAGAGACTCTCCATTTCCAATTAACCAGCAAAGAGCTAAATGAGGAAATGTGGCTTCAATGGCTAAGCACCTGCCACAAGTGCAGAACCCGGGAGCACAAGCCCTAGTATTTGTGTACACATACACACACACCCCTACACCTACACCTGTCTTGAGGCCGATGAGGGTCCTGTTTCTCTCAGGAGGGAGCTGTATGACTTTGCATGCCAGTTAGCTTCATCAGAGGCTCTGCTCAAAGTCCTGGGGGTACAGTAGTATTTTCAGACAGGCTTAACGTGGTGAGCGGTGTGTGTTTAGGGGACATACAGTTTAGTTCAAGTCCATATGGAGTTTACCACAGTGTCCTTCCTAAGGTGCAGGGTTTTCTCTGAGACGCAGTGTCCACCCTCGTGTCTTCCCTACACCTGCATCTCTAAGCACTGAGCCTCCTGCTGGATGGGAAAAGGGATGCTAGGACTGCTTCTTTGTGGGGTAGGGCTTGGTAGCCAGGGGTTCTTTTTTTTTTCTTTTTTTTTGGGTCTGGTAGAGGGGCCTGGGCTCTGAGCCTGGGTGCTGTCCCTCAGCTCTTCAGCTCAAGGCTAGCGCTCTACCACTTGAGCCACAGCGCCACTTCCAGCTTTTTTTCTTTTTTTCTTTTCTTTCTTATATGGTGCTGAGGAATCGAACCCAGGACCTCAGGCATGCAAGGCAAGCACTGTACCACTGAGCCACCTTCCCAGCCTGAGGGATTTTGTTTTTATTTCTTCTAAAATCATTTTTTTCAATCATTGAAAAAATGCACATGGAAGAGGATCAAAGTGGGTGGAGAGTGCTCCCTCTTCTCTGACCTGCCCAGCAGCCACCTTCCCGGGGTCAGGCTGCCTTCAGGGGTGTCTCACAGGACTCCCCGGAGGGCCCAGGACTCAGCATTCCTAAGTGGTCAACATTCCTAAGCCTGGCCTTGCCTGTGTAGTGTATATTGTGCGTGTGCGCACACACACTCACACACACACACACACACACACACACACACACATATAAAAATCTGCCGGGCGCTTGCCGGTGGCTCATGCCTGTAATCCCAGCTACTCAAGAGGCTGAGATCTGAGGATCAAGGTTCAAAGCCAGCCTGGACAGGAATATCTGTGAGACTCTTATCTCCAATAAACCACTAGAAAACCGGAAGTGTCTCAAGCAGTAGAGTGCTGGCCTTGAGCTGAAGAGCTCAGAGGCAGCACCCAGGCCCAGAGTTCAAGCCCCATGACAAACAAACAAAAAAACAAAAATAAAAATCTCAGTGTATTTTGTGATACTATTTTTTCTTTTCATTCAGTTGTGGAGAAATAAAAGTTTTCTCAAATAGTCATTTCTGTTTTTAAGATGTATTTTTTGAATACAAGTATGGATCTAATGATTTTACAAGTTATTTTATGTTTTAAAATTTTTTCATTTCTGTCTTCATCAAGGTGCTCATAGCTACTAGTGTCTGAATTGCAATGCCCATTAAAGGCCCATTTGTTCAAGGCTGTATCTTCAGCATGACGCTGTTGGGAGGTGGTGGACGTTTTAAGAGGCGGGGTACAGGGGAGGTCTGTAGGTCACTAGGGATGTGGCCTTGAAGGAGATGTGGCCCTCCCTTCCCTTTCTTAGTTTCCTAGGATGAAGTGAGAGTTTTACTTTGCCCTGGGCTCGTACACTGTGTGCCACTTTGCCGGAGGCTCAGAGCAATGGGACCAGCTGATTGAGTCAAAACCTCTGAAACCATGAGCTAACCAACCCTTCTCAGAGCTGTTTATATCAGTAGTAAGAAGCTTCCTTAAACTTCTTTTCTTTTTCTTTGTTTTCAATCCACGGTATGCCCTTAACTAAAGTACATTATTGATGCAGAGAATTTGTTCCCAGAAAGAGACTGAGGATTGGCTCATGGTCCATATTTTAAAAGTCAACCCAAAAGAGGTGGGCGTGCAGGTGGCTCACACCTGTAATCCTAGCTACTGAGGAGGCTGAGAGCTGAGGATTGCGGTTCAAAGCCAGCCTGGGCAGGAAAGTCCATGAGACTCTCATCTCCAATAAACTACTCAGAAAACTGGAAGTGGCGCTGTGGCTCAAGTGGTAGAGCGCTCGCCTTGAGCTGAAGAGCTGAGGGACAATGCCCAGGCCCAGAGTTCAAGACCCACAACTGACAAAAAAAAAAGGTAACCCCCAAAAAAAGTTAACCCAAAAGTTGTGAAGGATATGTTAGGCGTGAAATGGCAAAAGTGTAGTCAGTAGGTGAGTACAAGGCAGTCGCTGTTTCTCTAGTCTCCCCTCCTGCTCCTAGGGATTCTTGGTGAATGATCGGGCATGCATGCTGGTCAAGGCAGAAGGGCAGGTAGTGAGGGGATTGAATGCCATCTCACTGTTGCCGGCAGTTTGAGCTCCTTCTGCTCTGTGCGCGACAGATGAAGATATTATCCTGGGAGCCATGGAAGACAACTGTGAGACAGAGAAAGGGGACACCAGAGGGGAAGCCAGGCCCAGCGACGGCCAGGATCCCTTTCTGGCTGGGATTACACTGGAAGAGGCAGGCATGTCTGTTGATGACAGGTTGGAATCTGTGTATCTTAGTCCAGGTAAGGACTGGGCTACTCGGAGCCTGGTCTGAGCACCACCCAAGGGGGACTTGGCTATTCAGGAGAGAGAGGGTACGGAATGCAGTCCAGATGAGGGGAGGCGGGAAGGGCTTCCCTGGATGAACTGTGTTTTTTAGTATTTATTTTGAAATATGACATATATGATAAAACCTGCCGTTTAAAGAAGAGCAATACATACATACATCCAGTTGAAGAAATGTGAAGTGCTTGGGCTTTTGGAAGGCAGCTCAGATGCTCTGGGTCATTCTCTCTCTACAGAGCCAGGGCCACTGGCCTGCCCTTGGCTCCCTGCTCTTCCTTGTTCTCTTTCTCCTGTGTGTGTGTGTGTGTGTGTGTGTGTATATGCACGCGCGTGTGCATGCATGCCTTAAACAAGTTATTTTGCCTGTCTGTGAATTTTACCTTGATGGACCCAAACACTGCATTTTTCTTGGATTTGCTTCTTTCACCTACATATTTTAAAGCTATACCATGTTCATCGTGTGGTTTTAAAGCTATACCATGTTCATCGTGTGGTTTTAAAGCTATACCATGTTCATTGTGTGGTTCCTGCTTTGGGGCTGTTTACCATCATTGTTCTGGATAGGGTTTTGTAAGTTGGAGCCGAATCACTAGCTCACAGCTAGGCCATGTTTAGTTTAGTAGGTAATTCAGAGTGTCTTCCTGAATGTCAATTCTGCCACATGCACTCCTTCCGGTAGTTATAGCTTCCCAGAATTTCACATCCTTTCTACACTAGCCTTGTCCATCCTTGACCCTTTCTTGAACCTGGGTGCATGTGAAATGAACTCATTGTGGCTTTAGTTCTCTAATTACTAGGGAGAGCATGTAGCTGTTTGTGTGTCTCATCTGAATGTCCTCTTGGGATATCTTCAGCACATTTCCTATTCAGGTTTTCAGGTTTTACTTTCCCTTGTAATATACAAGGATCCCTTAATTTTATTCTTGTGTTCCTGGGGTTTGAATTCAGGGCCTCATAGTTGAGTCACAGCCAAACCCTCCCTCCCAGCCTCCCTCCCTCCCTTCCTCCCTTCCTTCCTTCCTTCCTTCCTTCCTTGCTTCCTTCCTTCTTTCCTTTCTCTTTTTTCTTTCCTTCCCTCCCTCCCTTCCTTCCTTGATTTCTCTTTTTATTTCCTTTCTCTCTTTTTTCTTTGCCTCCCTCCCTCCCTTCTTTCCCTCCTCTTTTTTCTTTCCTTTCTTTCTTTTTCTTTCCATCCCTCCCTCCCTCCTTCCCTTCTTTCTCTCTCTCTCTCTCTCTCTCCTCTCTCTCTCTTTCCTTCTCCAGTCCTGGGGCTTGATCTCAGGGCCTGGGCACTGTCCCTGAGCTTCTTTAGTTCAAGCTAGCATTCTACCACTTGAGTCACAGCACTACTTCCAGCTTTTTCTGTTTATGTGGTACTGAGGAATTGAACCTAGGGCTTCATGCATGCTAGGCAAGCACTCTACCACTAAGCCACATTCCAAGTCCCCCCTTTTTTCCATTTGTTATTTTCTATGTTGGACCTCAGAGTATGCCTTGGGTGGTCTAGGCTACGATCTTCCTATTTGTGCTTCCTTGTGCTGCTGGAGTGACCTGTGGGTCTCACTACACCAGCCATTGTGATTCTCTTGAAACTGGGTTGGCGGCTGTTGCTACCATGCCCAGCCATTGATTGAGATGGAGTCTCACAAACGTCTTTTTTTTCTGGGCTGACTTTGAGCCATAACCCTTTTGATCACAGTCTCCCGAGTAGCTAGGACTAGAGCTTGAACCATCACATCTGACTTTTCCCTTCCTTCCATCCCTCTTTCTCTCCCTCCCTCCCCTTTTCCCCTCCCTTCTTCTCTCCCTCCCTTCTTGTGATAATGGGATTGAACTTAGACTCTTGCACTTGAAGTCAACTATCACTTGAGCCATGCCCTGAGTCTTTTTTTTTGGCCTTAGTTTGTTTTTAATAGGATCTCAAGCTTTTGTGTGGACTTGCTTTTGACAATCTTCCTTTCTTGTGGAGTAGCTGAGATTATAGGCCTGTGTCATCCAGCCCAGCCGGGGTTTTGTCATCTTCCACAAAGCAAATGGGATAACCTTTTGTGTTTGTGTCTTAACATAATAACTAATAAACAAAAGGGATCAGTTTGTGAAAATGCCGTGGCTCATACATGTATAATAACTTCTCACATTCTCTTTCTTTGCTTCAAGGATTTTGACTCTTTCTTCTCTGCAAAAGAAGAGAATATTATTTATTCCTTCCTTGGTTTGGCACCCCCTCCAGGCTCAAAGGTAAGTTCAAATATCCTACTGTGGGTCTGTATAGGTTAAAACAGAAGCACTGGGGCTGCAAGATGATCTTTTTTTTTTAATGGAAAAATTTAAAACTGTGATTGACTATATTTCACAGTATTGTGAGATAATGATACTTAGTTAAAGTCACAAACACATTCTAACCTTCATGGGGCAAATTGTCTTTATCGTGGTCTATAAAGTTACTGAATCCTATGAGCTTTGACAATGCAGTTATTTCTTCCACATCAGGTGATATGTACATTTCTTTCCTTTTGCTTAGTGTCCTGCTCATTCCCTCCCTTCCATTGCTGCCAAGGAGTTGCTTAGTTCGTTTTGATCAATGTGCAATGCAGCTGATGGGTCCCACTGTTGTATGTTTTCCCCTGCATAATGATCTTTTCTCTTTTTCTTTTTTTGTGTTGCTCCTGGGTTTGGACTCAGGGCCTGGGTGCTATTCCTGAGCTTTTGTGTTCAAGGCTAATGCTATACCAAGTACTTAAGCCACAACTCCATTTCAGGCTTTCCTGCCCAGGCTGGCTTCGAACTGCAATCTTCAGACTTTAGTCTCTTGAGTAGCTAGGGTTACAGGTATGAGCCACCAGTGCCCAGCTCGCATGATGATCTTTAGGCTGCAATGCTTCAAGAATTTGCCCAGTATCCTTCTGCAGGGGTGTGGCAATCTCCTGTTGTTTCAGTCTTTGTGTTGGTGCTGCCAACACAAACTCTCCTATGACTTTAGTTCACACTTCAGTCAGAGAAAGGCGCATATGTTAGATAATGCAAAGTCTTTACTAAAAATGTTTGAGTTACACTTTAACTATTTTTTCTGTGTTTTTGCATTGCCATAGTAAATTTTAGAATACTAAAGAATATAAAGACTAGGGTGTACCCTGTTCTAGAGCATTTGTTTAGCATGAGTGATACCCAGATTTTGATTCTCAGCACCACCATAAAAAAAAAACCTCTCAAAACAACAGAAAAAGAAAAAAGGAAATATTAATATACTTAATAATTTGAAGTATGTTTATTAAATATTGACTAGTAAGGGTGATGTTGATCAAGGTGCATTCTACTTGTAAACTGACATGTTGAACTGAAACTCCTTTGTACAACTACTTAAAGATAATAAAAAATGAAAAATGAAAAAATTAAAAAAATAGTAAAACTATGAACTCCTAGGTCATATATGCAATTATTTTGTCATGAATTACATTTTGCACAGCTTATATTAAATAACTTCAAAATGATAGCTATCCTTGCATGAATGCTTTCCAATTAAAATTAATTGAAATTGGCTTGCTCAGTTTGATAAAAATGGGAAAGTAACATGAAGACTCAAACTCTAGAGAGATTTCATTGGCTTCTTTCCTCCAGAATTGTGTGATCTTTGATTATGTTAAAATTGATTAGAGATTTAAATTAACTATGCCAATAAAGTCAGTGTCACAAATTTGGGTGTGGAATGCGGACCACTCTCTTCACTTTACACCAACCCTGTGTCTATTTCTGTAACTGAGACCCATTCACTTGATGGTCAAAATTGCCATTCATTCCTATGATTTTGTTTACACTTAGGAATATATCATTATGATCTCATAATGGTCTGTTAAGTAGTTTATATAATATTAAGATTTTTTTTGCCAGTCCTGAGGCTTGAACTTATTTATGAGTGCTGTCTTTGAGCTTTTTGCTCAAGGCTAGCACTGTGCCACTTGAGCCACAGCTCAAATTCCAGCTTTTTTTGGTGGTTAATTGGAGATGAGAGTCTCCTGGACTTTCCTTCCCAGTCCGGCTTTGAACTGTGATCCTCAGATCTCAGCCACTCAGAAAGCCAGGATTACAGGTGTGAGCCACTTGGTATTATAAGCAGTTTTAAGAATATAAATTCGTGTGTTGCCATGCTGTAATTTTTGGCTGCTGACTGTACTTTATTATGAGTAACTCTGCAGGAATTGTCACTGGAAGCAGGGTTCTTTCGGAAAATTTCCTTGGGATCAGTCTCAAGTAGCTGTTGCAGTGAGACAGAGGCACATGGCTGTAGGGATTTGCGATGTCCACCAGATCCCGCTGTGAGAGGGTGGTGACATTTGTCCTCTCTCAGGCAGAGGCCAGGCTGCTGGTGCCTCGCCACACGGAGCGTGTTTAGTGTCCTTGGTCCCAGGGCCATTCCATTCTATTTTAAACATTTGTTTCTGCTTCTGTTGTGCTCTGAAGCGAATCTGGTCTGACAAGTTTCTGTCTTAAGCACATACCCATTGTGCTTTTTTTTTCATATTGTCTAAAATTGACACATGAAAGTGAGGAGCATTGATCATGTCCCAGAGCCTGGTGTTTTGAAGTATGAATACATTGTGCAGGAGTCCACTGAGTTTATGAGCCTTCATGTTACTTTATTTAATTATTTTTTTTTTTCGTTGTGGGGCCTAAACTCGGCCTGGGCACTGTCCCTCAGCTCTTCAGCTCAAGGCTAGCGCTTTACCACTTGAGTCACAGCGCCACTTCTGGCTTTTTCTGCTTATGTGGTGCTGAGGAATTGAATCCAGAGCCTCATGCATGCAAGGCAAGCGTTCTACCACTGAGCCACCTTCCCAGCCCCTCACATTACTTTATATATTATCAATATTTGTGGTGAGGACACTTAAAGTTTACTCTTATGAGTTTCCAAATTGCACTATCTTCTCATTTTCTACTGTCACCTTTTTGTGTACAACAGAGTTCTTCACCATATTCTCTTTACTATATGGTGTGTACTTTCATCTCTTTACGAAAACACCATTTTTATGGGTGCAATCAAATATTTTTATTCCGTTTATATTTACTCAGATGAAGATTAAAACAGTTTTGAAACTGATTCTAATTCTTTGGAATTTTGGCGTAAATGGTATGATGAATCTCTGTTATGGTCTCAGAGGAAAGCACCACTTTTGAATATTAAAAGATAATTCTTACCAAATGAATAAAATTGTCAAATATTGGAGCAGAGTCCTATGAGGCTCATTGTGTACAATGGCCCTGCTTAGACACAGACCGTTGGAAGAGGTGGTTTTCCCTTTCTCTACCCTCTGTAGTTTGCTAGGTGCAGAGTTTCAGGGTGTGCTTTTCTGCACCCCTGTGCTGGGCAGTGCTGCCCGACTTCTCCCGCTACCCAGCATGCTGAGGAACCTGGTTTGGAGAGGCTGTGGGGCTCTTCATGCTGAAGTTCTATGAAGAGGTGGCAGGGACAGGTGTTTCCCTCATCCTCTGTGGTGGGCTTTAGCTGTACCCTCCATCGAGGAAGTCATGTCTTCACGTCTAGAAGATGAGATGCCGACAGTACAGCTCCTTGTGTGGGATTCACAGAACCCCGGCGGGCAGAGCGGGCCAATGATGAGATGGCATGTTAGGAGTGGGTGAGCTCCAGCAGGACTGGGTTGGTTGTTTTGCTTTGAGAACAAGTTGATAGGAAGAGAGTCAACACTCTGGCTGATTCCATGGGCTTGGAGTCCCCAGCCTCTAAGACTTTCTAAGTTCCTGGTCTGGTCTTGTTGAGTCACACAGCCTCAGGTGTTCTGTAACAGCAATAGGAAATGGAGTTGGATAGGTTGCTCTTTGAAGACCTGATAGACGGTGATAAGTAAAAGAAGATAGTACCGGCAGCGGCAGCGAGGCTTTGCTGTAGTATGGGAGACACTGGAATGTATGGTGTGGACCTTGGAGAGGGAGGAGGAGGTTTCAGTAGAGCCCAGGCACAAGGATGGGCGAAGACAAGAGAAGAGACCAGGCAGGTGTGCAGGCAGCACTGCTCAGCGTCCTCCATGACTTCAGCTCTCAGCCGTGGGAAGGGATGAAGAAGAGGTTGGTGAGTGAGCCCTGTAGAGAAGCAGTGTGGAAGATGATAGAGAAGGACACGGCCCATATCCCACCCTCTGATCCTCACACACAGCTCCTAGCACATAGTAGGTGCTCAGCTCTGAAATGGAGGTAAACGTTAACTGAGATACTAAAGTCAGGGGGACACTGTCAATACTGAATGCAAATTGAATGTAAGTGGGACACATCTGTTTATGCAACTTACCTTTTTTCATCTTTTTTTATTGTTATTATAAAGGCTATGTACAGAAGGCTTACCATTTCATAAGTCAGGCAAAGAATACATTTCTTTTTGGACAATGTCACCCCCTCTTTTGCTCTTCCCTCCCCACCCACAAGTTGTGCAGGTCATTTTTACCATAGCATCTACACAGCTTTTTATTTTTTTGGAAAAAAGAAAAAAAAAACCTTCTTTTGAGATCTATCCTTGCTGACTCCTTCTAAGTCTAGTTCACTTTCTACCATGTGTCATCTCATCATTATCTGTGGGCATTCTATGTATAGTAGCACACCAAAGCTCTTACTCCTGTCTGACTGTAGCTTCCTACCATTGATTGCCCTCTGCCTGTCCCTCCTTCCCGATGCTCTCCCCTGACTTCGGAAGCCACGTTTTCTACTTGTGGGATTCCATCTTCAAAAAAGTCCACATATGGTCCATGTCACCAAATATTTATCTTACTGATCCCAGCTTACCTTACGTAACATGGTCTCCAATTCCATCCAGGTTGTTGCAGATCACCTCAGTTTTTAGATCCTGGTTGTAAGCCTTGATTTGAGCTTAGGTCTTATCATAGTCTATGAAATTCCCTTTCCTTGGGGGAAAAGGATGGCCTATTTGAATTCTTCCTCTGGAGAGGAGCATCTCAGTGCTTGTCTGCAGACATCCCACTCCTCAGCAGCTCAGCCATGCTCTCTGTGTCTCTGAGTTTGCTGGTGTTTGTGCATGCACACAGGGAAAGTACCTCAAGTATCCTTGGAAAGACAGATGCTTGATTTATGCAAACGATATGACTTGTCGCAGTATCAGATTGTCGTAAACAACATTGTGGAGAAGTGTCAGAAAGGAAAATTAATCTTGATCAAGCTAAAAATAGACACCCTTGACAGTTATGTAGAAATTTAAATTTTCCATGTCTTAGGCAGGCCACACCAGGCCAATTACCAGACGGGTTTTTCCCAAGAAGGCTTTGTCAGGAAGCTTTTGCTCCACAAAGTCTAACTTAGCTCTTTAAAAGAGGGCTCACAGCTGATAGTCATTCTTAATATGGTGTTCCAGGCAAGGCCATTTCAGGCAAGGCCATGGTTGCATAGACAAGGTTTTATTCATGCCCTGGCAAGAAGAAAGATTGATTCTTGTTAAAGCTGCGCAAATAACTCGATTGTCCTAAGAGTAAGATAGGTACTGTAGGGGCTGGGAAGGTGGCTCAGTGGTAGAGTGCTTGCCTTGCATGCATGAGGCCTTGGGTTTGATTCCTCAACACCACATAAGCAGAAAAAGCCAGAAGTGGAGCTGTGGCTCAAGTGGTAGAATGCTAGCCTTGAGCTGAAGAGCTGAGGGATAGCACCAGGCCCAGAGTTCAAGCCCCATGACCATCACCACTACTACCACTCTAGTTCAATAAAGTAGATTCAGTGAGAAATTGAATTCTGAAGGGGTTAAGCAAGGAGGGTAAGATGTCAGTTACACATATTTCCTTTTGGTTTGCAAAGTCAGAGTGTTACACTGTCGTGATCTACAAGGTGGGAGAGGAACAACCAAGGACTTTCCTGTATGCCCAGTAAACATCCATCATCCAGACAGAAATTCCTATTGCTTCTCACCAGTTCACTTCATTTTATGTAATTAATTCTTACTCAGAAAGAGAGAGGGTAGGGGAGAGCGTGGGCCAGAAGACACAGCACAAGATCAGCTAGGGGCCTGAGGATACACTGGTGATGCAGACTAGCTACAGGATGAACCACATGCCCTGCAAGCCTTAAACCCATGTGGAGATTTGGAGAGAAGAGGATTGGTGACACCATTCCAGTATGAAAGGCCAGACTTGGTGAAGACAAACATTTTATTTTTTCCTTCATCTTGAGAAGAGGCCTCCTGAGACCGATCTACTCTGGGGACTGAAAAAACAATCATGGCTCGAGGAATCTTGGAACACCTCTCCTCATGTCTGGGTGGGAGACAGTGTGAGAGATGGGGTGGAGAGGTAGAGGTTTCACAGACTCTCTGAGAGCTTCAACAGCAGCTTGCTGGGGCACGGAAGGGTGCGGTGGCTGGAGGCCTCACCCCCTGGGTCATGGAGGCAATGGAGCATTGGCTGTTGAGTCCAGTGCTGAAAAATACCTCTTTGCATGGCTACTATGCTGTCTTTCCTGACCACTGAAGGTGCCTAGTGAAAGACTGAAGGTGATTAAAACTTTCAGCCAATGACTTGGCCTCAGACGCACAAATTCCAACACAGAAACAATAAATATGAAATAAAACCTCTCTAAAACAAGGCAACATGACTCCGCAATTCCAGAGACTTCATAGCTCCACAGTAGCAACCATGCAGCAAACAGCAAATAATTTAAAAATGCTCTCAGCCATCAATGGAATTAAAGAGGACATAAATAAATGCTTGAATGTATTCTAAGGGAACACAAAGAGCTGAATGAAATAAAAGACAAAGAGGGCATAGAAAATGGATTCAATAAAGATATAGAAATTCTGAAAAAAGATCAGCTTGAAAATTCTGGAAATGAAAAGATGAATAAGTCAAATTGAAACTCAGTTGAAGATGGATACAATGGCTCACACTTGTATTCCCAGTTACTTGGGAGGCAGAGATAGGAGGATCTCTATTTGAAGCTATCCTAGCCCCCCTCCAACCCCCCCCAAAGTTAATAAGACTCTCTCAAAAAACAAACTGAGTCAGGGAAGGGGTGACATTGTAAAAAAAAAAGAAAATAAATGTATTCATTATCTAATTTATTAAATGACAAGCCCTCTGTATAATAATAAATATAATAAAATTGTACTTTAAGAAAAATCTCAAAACTAAGCTGGGTATATTGGTGCATGTCTGTAATCTAAGCTATGGGAAGAGGTAGGAGAATCACATATAAGGGTGACCTGGTCAAAAGTGCAAGGTCTATCTGAAAAATAGCTAAAGTAAAAAGGACTGGGTGTGTGGACCAAATGGTAGAGCACTTGCCTATCAGGAGCAAGGTAGTGAGTTCAGATTTCAGTACTGCCAACAGACAAACCTCACTTGGAGTCTCTCTAGTAGGCTGGACCAAATTAAAGACTATCAGAGCTTAAAAAGAAGGTAGGCACATTGGAACATTCAGATGAAGGTAAAGGAAAATAAAGAAGTACACAACATTTAAGCTCACTTGGACACCATTTAAGAGACCAAACATACAAGTTATAGGCATAGAAGAAGTATAAGCTAAAGGCATAAAACATATTCAATAAAGTCATAGCAGAAAACTTCCCAGATCTTGAAAGATGGTAAGGTCTTCCAGGTACAGGAGTGTTTTAGGTAAGAGCAGCCAAGAACCTCTCCAAGGCATATTAGAGTTAAAGCATTCGCCACACAGAACAAAAGCTCAAAAGAGAACCTGTGAGTCACTGTCAAGGCAAACCTTCAGAATAGTAGTAGATTGCTCAACAGAGACTTTAGAGACAAGGAAGGCATACAATGGAATCTTTGAAGCCCTGAAATCAAGTAATGTCAATCATAATTACTTCTTATCTTGAAAAAAACAATTTAGGCCTCTACTATCTGTGCATGCTAGGCAAGAGCTCTTATCACTTAGCTCCATCTCCAGCCTTAGACCTCTGCTTCATATCTATGGAAAATAAAATTCTAGTGGATTAAAGGTCTAGATATTAATAAACAGTATGGAGTAATAGAATATATTTTACACACTAAAATTTAGATAAATGTATCCATATAAAAGGCCAACAGTTTTGTAACAAAATTTATACGGATCATAGATTAGGGTAAAGACATTTGTAATGTGGCAAAGGTTAGGTATTTGTATTATATGAGAACCTCTGAAACTGATAAGAAAGGAAAAATACATATGACTGGGTAAGCCAAGAAGGTGATATCAAAGCAAAGCATAAGCGGCTAGAAATAAATTTATGAAAAATATGTTCTTTCTTCCCAGTCATTAGGATAATGCAGAAATGAAATTCTATTTTACTTTGAACATGTTGACCAACGTAAAAAGAATAATTGTTGCTGGGCAACAGTGGTTCACAAACCACGAGGCTGAGACCTAGAGGATTATGGTTGGAAGCCAGTCCAGGCAGAAAAGTCCTGGAGACTCCATCTCCAGTTAACCAGCAAGAGCTTGGCTGGAAGTGTGACTGAAGCGGTAGAGCACTAGCCAAGCAAAGTGAGGAAGCGGGAGGCTCAGAGTTCAACTCCAGTACCTGTACCAAAATGACAAGAAAAGAAAATATGAATTGCTATCACCCAATAAAATATCCTCACTACTTTATTATTAGTATTATTTGTAGAGACACAGTTGGAACATCCCTCAAATAGGAAGGTTTTGAATGAATTATGTATTAACTATGAAGCATATGTTAAAAAGAATGGTCAGAATTATTTCAGTTAACCTGGACAAATGTCCATGCTACATTAACAAAATCAGCTCATTTCTGTTCCAAAATAAACAAAAATAAGAAGGAAAATAACTCACCCCCAAATCACCTTTATGTATTGGGACAGGATTAGAAGGATCTAATTAAAAAATGGATTGTTATTTCCATGAACCTGGAAGGGGTAACACAAGCTTGGGAACCATGGCTAAGCTGATAGAGCATCAGGTGGGAGACATAGCCCAGCCCTGCCTTGCCTCTGCTTTCCTGTTCTTGTCACTAGAGCGTGGGTGGCCAGAGCTGCTCACACAGACTGGCCACACTGTACACTGTGGATTAAATACAGAATGAAGAGTTAAAAGACACTGAATTAATTTATACCATGCAGGTGACAAAGTCGCCCGAGGAAGCGTCTTCCCTCCCCAACGGCGACGTGGCTGGAGAGTCAGAGATTGCTGCCCAGGTAAGTGGTTGGAGAGTCAGAGAGTGCTGCCCAGGTAAGAGCCGTGTGGCAGCCCTCTTCCCACTGCTGGGGTCCTCAAGGTAGCTGCCTGGCCCCATCTGTCTGTCTGCCTCATTTGTTCACACCCGCCCACCTAGGATGGATCATGTCCATAAGCCTCAAAGAGGCCAATAGAGACCCCTCAGCCGGCTGGTGTGTGCACTGAGCTGCTGGCGTCAGCCCATAATCTGGGGAAGTGGCAGCCTCTGCAGGGGGCAGCTCCGTGACCTCCCAAAGGAGAGGCCTGCTGGGGACTTTGCAGGATCTGAACAAGGAGGCCGCAGCAGGCCTGGCTGTGCTTCTCCTCGGGAGCTTACCAAAGGTCCCTGGTAACCTGGTAACCTGGCTCTCCATTCTGATCAGGGCACAGAGAAGACTGAAGAAAGTGGAGAAAATGAGGGGCAGAAAGAGGAGGGTGAAGATGCGGGCAACCTCCCCGAGTCCCAGGAGAAGAACGTGAGTGTTTGCCGTCGTTTCATGCAGGGTTTGGTCTGTCTGTCATTTCCTTGGCTCCACAGCAGTGAGGGAGGAGGTGAGCAGAGGGTTAGCTGGGTGGATTGCAGGTAGCTTCTGTTACTATGGTAACCGTGTGGGCCCAGTGTAGAGAGGCAGATGAAAGCAGGAAAGGCAGAGGGAGGACCCGGAGCAGCCGGAGCAGCCGGAGCAGGGCCTGGAGGCCCAGCTGGATGGGGCCTCACCAAGCCTGGCTGTGCGCTTGCGGGGCTGTTAGTGGTGGTTGGTGTATGTTCTCTGTCCACCTTGGTCCTTCCAACTCCTACCTACACCAGCTTCACAGCCCGTCTACTTGGGAAACAGAGACCAAGGGATGAAATGTATTTGTGGGGTGACAAGATTAAAGATTAAAAGGAGCCTGGGGGAGGAGGCACATGGAGTTCAAGCCCAGTCAGGGGAGGACAGGTCCCAGAGAGGCTGAAGCACAGATCTGATCCTAAAGTGCTTCCTGTTAGGTACAAGAGGATGGCACCTGGGGAAGGGGGAGGGGACAGTGGGTGATGGGCAGGCCCCCTGGAATTGTGGGAATGTGTCTGGGAAGATAGGTGGAGGGGGAGCATGCATGGTGGGGGTGGGCCGAGCCTCTCTGGGGAGGAATTTCAGCAGAACATCAAGAGAACTGCATAAAATGATGGAAGTGTCCCGTTTCATAAAATTCATGTTTGTATTTGGCTTTTATCAGGTAAAATTATTATTATTTTTAAAAAGATAGCTTTGGCCTCATTTTTTGACTTAAAATTTTTTTACTGTTATTATTTTTTTTGTCAGTCGTGGGGCTTGAACTCTAGGCCTGAGCGCTGTCCCTCAGCTCTTCAGCTCAAGGCTAGCACTCTACCACTTGAGCTACAGTGTCACTTCTGGTTTTCTGGTGGCTTATTGGAGATAAGAGTCTCACGGACTTTCCTGCCAGGCTGGCTTTGCATCCTGATCCTCAGAGCTCAGCCTTCTGAGTAGCAAGGATGACAGGTGTGAGCCACTGGCGCCTGGCTTTTACTGTTATTATTAAGGTGATGTACGGAGGGGTTACCATTCCACAGGTCAGTCATTTCTATTTGGGCAATATTACCCCTTCCTTTGCTTTCCTCCGTTTCCCCCTCCCGTCCCCAGCCACAAGTTACATAGTTCATTTTCAACATAGTGTGGTAAGATTATTTTACCAAAAAGCTCAAATCATTCTGAGTCGCAATCTTTGACTGAAAGCCTGTAAGCCCTCAGTTGGTTGATTGACATGTGATCAGGATGCATTCTCCAGGAAAGCTCCTTTCTCAAGCCAAATGTTGGTGTGGGTGGCCAGGAGCCTGGCTGTCTAAGGCGGGACCCTAGCAGGGCCTGCCATCCGGCCAGCCTGGAAGGCCAGAGCCCTCACAGATCTCCCTCACGGCCCTTGGCTCCTTCCTCTGTCCCCTGCTGACACTCATCACCACTCACACCTGGCCTGGCTCTGGCCAACCTCCCAGCAAAAACAGCCACCGTGGAAGGCCTCAGCTTTCTCACTTCGCCTTTTGGATCCTTCAGTCACCTGTCTCCACGGCTGTGGTTCACACCATGGTGGATAATCTTGCGAGAGCTTATCTTAGGTAACCAGGCAATCACAGTTCAGTTATCTTTTTTAAAAAGCCAGTTTTCAATATAATTATTTGCCACTATGAAAGTTAGTTCAAGCTTTGTACGAGGACTGTAAGAACCTGCCCAATTCTACTTCTAATAACAATGATAATACTATTACATTGTGTGCCAGTCTTTGGGCTTGAACTCAGGGCCTTTTGTACTCAAGGCTTGAACTCAGGGCCTTTTGTACTCAAGGCTAGCATTCTACCACTTGAGCCACAGCTCCACTTCCAGCTTTTTTGGTGATTAATTGGAGATAAGAATCTCCTGGACTCAGCTGGGAAGGTGGCTCAGTGGTAGAGCGCTTGCCTTGCATGCCTGAGGCCCTGGGTTCGATTCCTCAGCACCACATAAGCAAAAAGAAAAAAGCCGGAAGTGGCGCTGTGGCTCAAGTGGTAGAGCGCTAGCCTTGAGCTGAAGAACTGAGGGACAGCGCCCAGGCCCAGAGTTCAGGCCCCACGACCGGACCCAAAAAAAAAAGAATCTCCTGGACTCTGTTGCCCAGTGTTGGCTTGTAGTTGCAATCCTGAGTAGGTAGGTTACAGGCATGAGCCACTGGCACTTGGCCTAATTGCTTTTTGTGTATGTCTGTACTGGTATTAGGATTCAAACTCAAGACTTGTCCTTTTGCTCAGTTTACTTGCTCATGGCTAGCCTCTACCACTTGAGCCATGCTTCCAGCCCGGCGTTTTGCTGGTTCATGGAAATAGTGTTTCATCATCTTTTTTGCCCTGACGTCTTCAAACCTCAGTTCTCTAAGTCTTAGTTTCCTAAGTAGCTAGGACCACAGGTGTGAGCCCTGGGCACCCTGCTTGATCTGGTCTGATTCTGTGAGATAAAGTTCAAAGTTCTTTTGTTATGTTTTGTTTTTCCTGCTGGTCCTGGGACTTAAACTCAGGCAGGGCCTGGCACCTTCCCTGAGTCTCTTTGTTCTCAGGATTAGCAATCTAGCATTAGAGTCACAGCACCACTTCTGGCTGTAGATAAGAGTCTTCTGGGGACTTTTCTGCTAGGGCTGGCTTTGAAGCGTGCTCCTCAGATCTCAGCCTCCTGAGTAGCTAGGATGACAGGCGTGAGCCTCTGGTGCCAGGTGGCAGTTTGTTATTTTTGTTTTTTGTTAGTTAACCTATCCCATCTCACCCTGAGAAGGATTAGAGGCAGGGAAAGCAGTATAGAAATGCTTTCATTCAACATTCTCTCCACCTATTCAAACTGCCCTCCCCAGGCAGAGCCGGGGGAGGGCCCATCATGGCTGAGTCTGCTGGCTCAGGAACTGGTGTTCTGGTGGGCCAGAGACACAGTCTCCAGACACCTTCCCCGCTCCCTGACCTTTGGGGCTGTCTGTGTAAGTTCTCTGAGCACGTACTTTCCCCTCTAGCCTTTCTTCCAAGAAATTAAGGTCAATTTGAATATATGATAGAGAGGGCAAAGTCTCTCTGTAATGTGTTTTTTCCATGCCTCAATTTATTTTGTGTATTTTATTTTGTAAATATAATTTTGTTGTTATTATTATGGTGTACAGAGGGCTTTCTGTTTCATAAGTCAGGTAAAGCGTGCATTTCTGGTTTTGGACAGAGTCACCCCTTCCTTTCCCCCAGTTTCCCCCTCCTGTTCCTGCTCACGGTTACACACTTCATTTTCCACACGCTGTTTTCTGAATAGCATGATTGCAACATTTATTCATCCTCCCTTCCTGTACTCTCCTTTATCCTCCCCAAGGGGGGGGGCAGAGCAAAACCAAACACCACCACCACCAATAACAATCACAACCCCACCCCCAGGGTTTCCATTTCCTGGAATACCCTTTGATAAACAGTATTTTAAATGTTCAGGGGAGTTTCACCTGTGGGGTCCTCCCCTAAGGGTATCCTCCTTTTGTGTGTGTGTATGTGATCCTAGGGTCCTGTATAGATTATTGTATCCAGTTTAATTTTAGATCTAGCTTCTGCATACGAGAGAAATTATGTGCTGGTTGTCTTTCTGAGCTTGATTTACTTAATATGATTTTTTCTGGGTCCATCCATTTCCCTGCAGATGGCATAATCTTATTCTTCCTCATGGATGAGTAATATTTTACTGTGTATAGGTACCACATTTTATTAAACCACTCATCTGTTGTAGGGTATCTGGGCTGTGTCCATAACTTGGCTCTTGTGAATAGTGCAGCAATGAACATGGGTGTAATTTCTTCTTAAATTATATGAATCAAAGCTAATCCTATAAGACTCCCTGCTTCCAGGCTCACATTAGTATCTTGTTTCAGCTAGATCTAATCAGCGAAGATAATTAGATTGGGGGGGGGGAAATAAATGACTTGTCCACTGCTGTTAATTCTATACTACCTAGAGTACAGGTTAATCTGATTGTGTTCTCTTTGAGAAACACAGGCACTGTGTTCTTCCTCAGTCATCTGACATGCATTTAGGAGCTAACACCTTGCTTCCAGAAAATTGTCCTGGAAATTTAACAAATAAATAAGACACGGATTATGCCCTACAGATAGTGGGGTGTGGGTGTAGGTGGGAACAGATAAGAGGCTCCCCAAACTCAGCTTTAAGGGTCTTCGTTGCAAACAGCAGAGTCCTGGAAGGGTGTCCCTGTGGCTCAGTATGGCTGGGATAGAATGGGCAGGGGTGAAGCAAGGCGGACAGGCAGGAATCTAGGAGTCTCCAGACATGGAGGTTTGCCCACGCCAGCGGCATGGTTAGGCTCATTGTGTATTGGAGCTACTGTGTGGAGAACAGATCGGAAATGAAGAAGGGGGGATGGTGACCCCTTGGGGGTAGGAGGTCCTTGCTGTAGCCCAGATGAGCAAAGGCAGGCAGGCAGCACCTGGAGTGTACAACAGGAGCAAGCAGGGCGTTTTCCTCCCGTTACTTCCACACATCCGAATGCAGGATTAGTTGGAGAATCCTCTTGGCCCGGGGCTTGGCCTCGGTGCCAGGCAGTGATGATCTGTGCCAGTTGCTGAGATCTGAAGGTATTGTTCTGGAACTGGCCTGTGGTGTAGGCAGGGAATGGGGAACAGTGCGGGGTCCTCTGTAGCCTGGCTTCTGGAATGTGCTTGGTCCTGTTCTCAGTCTTGAGGGGCAGCCTGGCAGAGGAGGACGGACACCAAATTAGGAGTCAGGAGTCTGAGGCCTGATTGTATTGACAGATTACTTGACCACAATCTCAGCTCTGTCCAGAGGCTGGAGAGAGGGTGCATATGACAGCCAGACTGCTTTGCACTCCAAGTACTGTGGCTCACGCCTGTGATCTCCGAAGGCTGAGATCTGGGGATCGAGGCTAGAAGCTATCCCAGACAGGAAAGTCTGTGAGATTCCCATCTCCAATTAACCAGAAAAATACTGGCGATGAAGCTGTGGCTCCAGCTAAGGGACAGCATCCGGGTCCTGGGTTCAAGTCCCAGTATAGCACACACAAGCAAGACGGCTTTGCAGCGTGTCCAGGTTCCAGCTGGTGCTGCTGGCCTGGGAGGCGGTGGGGATGGACTACCAGGATGGCTCTGGGAAGCCGGAAGCTCTCACTATTTAATGATGCTGTGGAGCCTCTGGCCCCGCCATGTTGGGAGGTGCTGGACAGAGCTCTGGCCTCCTTCTTAGAGCTGTGAGCTAGGAGGTGTGCAGCGAGTTTGTTACCCTGATCTGGAGGACGTTAGGGATTGGGGGCAGGCAGCAGACCTCTGACCTCTTCAAGTCTGGGGCAAAAGTGCTCTTCTTTTTTTTTTTTTGTCGGTCGTGGGGCTTGAACCCTGGGCCTGGGTGCTGTCCCTACGCTCTTTAGCTCAAGGTGAACACTCTACCACTTGAGCCACAGCGCCACTTCTGGTTTCCTGGTGGTTCATTGGAGACAAGAATCTCATGGACTTTCCTGCCTGGGCTGGCTTTGAACCGCGATGCTCAGATCTCAGCCTCCTGAGTGGCTAGGATGACAGGCGTGAGCCACCAGCACCTGGCTAACACTGCTACTGCTGTTTTTTTCTTTTTTCTTTTTTTTGCCAGTCCTAGGGCTTGAACTCAGGGCCTGGGCACTGTCCCTCAGCTCTTCAGCTCAAGGCTAGCGCTCCACCATTTGAGCGACAGTGCCACTTCTGGCTTTTTCTGCCTATGTGGTACTGAGGAATCGAACCCAGGGCCTCATGCATGCAAGGCAAGCGCACTACCACTGAGCCATCTTCCCAGCCCAACACTGTTGTTTTTTATACTTGGCAAGCTTCTTTTTCTAAGCAGAGATTACTGTTTAAATGCGTCACGGGTCACAATGCTGTTGCTCTGTTTCCATGTTCTGGGCTCTGTAGACAGCTGTATCTGTTGGCACTGCAGATATTATTAAGAACTGTTACTAGTTAATGACATTGTCTCACTAGTATGAGCGATGGAAAGGGATCTGTAAGCTCACATTATCTTTTTTCAGGCCTGAGATACATAGGACCACCCGATGCTCACAGCCCTGCAGGGTGCATGCTTCATATGTACATGGATGTGTGTGCTTCATATGTACATGGATGTGGAATTCACTTAGATGAACTTTGTGTTGGTTGGTCATGGGGCTTGAACTCAGAGCCTAGGTGTTGTCCCTGAACTTACGGCTTGTACTCTACCACTGAGCCACAGCTCCACTTCCAGTTTTCTGGTGGTTAATTGGAGATGGGAGTCTCACAGACTTTCCTGCCTGGGCTGGCTTTGAACTGTGATCCTCAGATCTCAGCCTCTGGTGTAGCTAGGATGACAGGCGTGAGCCACCAGCACCTGGCTAGATGAACTGTTGTCTTACAGTAGCGTGCATAGATTTGGGATTCAACTGAACACTGACTTGAATTATGATTTTGTTTTCCTTTCTTTCTGGAGCTCAGGAAGAAGGAGAGAGTGCAGCGGGAGAGGTATGGTTTGCCCTTAACCACTGTGTGTAATCAGCTTAGTTGACAGGCCTTAGTGAGGGCCTTGAAGCTCCCGCTCCGCCTCCCCTCTTCCCCGCCCCATTCTTTGTGGAGTAAGGGGGCCAGGGCTACCCGACACCCCAAGAACCCTCCCGAGGCCCGTGACCCAGGGGCCTCCTTCAGATGAAGTTGTGCCCGGAAGGCAGGCAGAGGCCGTGCAGGGCTGGAGCTCCCTGTGTCGGTGAGACTAATCGCTTCCCGTTGATGGTCAGCAGTACAAAGCAACCGAGTTCTGTGCATGGAAGTGTGACTGATAAAAAACACAACTGTCAGGAAGGTAAAAACACATTGGCCGTATTTCATCCCTGACTGTGGATGGCTAGAGGCAGTTCTGTGGGGCCAGTGTGCTAACACAGAGGTGTGTGTGTGTGTGTGTGTGTGTGTGTGTGTGTGTCTGAGAGGCTGCAGGCTTTAGGATCTTACCTCCTCTTTCTTTGTGTCTCTGGCCCTGTTTCTCCATGATGACTCCATGCTGATGGATTCTGTGACCCCAGACGGAGGAGATAAGGGAGGAGGCCGAGGAGGAGGAGGCCGAGGAGGGGGAGGCCGAGGCCCAGGCAGCTGAAGGAGAAGAGGAGCCAGGAGAAGGGGAGGATTCTTAGGCCTGTTCCTGTTGAAGTCTCCAATTTGACAGGTAGGCGGAGAATTCTGGGGTGGAGGTGCAAGGGGAGGGGCCAGTCCCGATTCATAACACCCGCCCCCACCCCCTCTCCGGCTCCTGGCACACCAGCGCCAAGGCCCCTCTCCACGCAGCCCTGGCTTGGCACTGTGGTGGGTGGATTTCCAGGCAGAGGCACCCCTGACCCAGCAGGCGCTGCCGTGGGCACATCCCGGCCTCGGTGCCCCTTTGCTCAGGAGCTGCGGGTGCCTGTCCCCTGCACCCGTGCTTCTGAGGGGAGTGGTGATCGCTGTTCACAGCAGCAGGAACATACAGCCTTGACCATCACGGAGCCCATGATGGCCAGGCCTTGGGGCCCGAGTGACGTGTATTATTAAACATTAGCCAGCAGGCTCATGAGACACCCTGGCTTTCAAACATTTTATCATTATTATTTTGTGTGTGGGGGTGTGGCTAACTATTTTTTCTTTTATTTTTATTTTCTTTTATTTTTTTGGGGTCTGGTCATGGGGCCTGAACTCTGGGCCTGGGCACTGTCCCTCAGCTCTTCAGCTCAAGGCTAGCGCTCTACCACTTGAGCCACAGCACCACTTCCA
>NW_012267319.1:456061-468088 GCF_000151885.1 Dipodomys ordii
CCCCTGCTGGCATGCTCAGTTAGCACAGAGACGTGTGGCCTGGCTCAGTTTCCCAGGAGAAAAAAAAAAAAAAACAATCCCTTTCCGGGCACTGAGGACCAGTTGGCAAATGAGGCTTTCAGTGTCAAAGGTCAGAGCTGTTTCCTTTCTTTGTTTTTTTTGTCTTTTCTTTTTTGGTACTGGGGACTGAGGATGTTGCACTTGCTAGGCAAGCGCTTTGCCACTGAGCTACATCCCAGCCCCCATTTCCTTTCTTGTATGTCACATCATAAAGATTGGGGCGAGCAACGTGGCTGTCCCTCTCTGACAGCCTTGTTCCACGATCCTCCTTTCCTTTTAGATGACCCATCCACGAAGCAGCATTTGAAATATCTCCCCACACACTCAACCAAAAATGCTCCGGCCTAAAACCAGCCCCTTGCCTCGGAGCAGCTGGGGTTCACCGGGGACACCTTCGGGGTGACGTGTCCATGGCGTCTGTCCAGCTGTGTCCATCCGGAGCTAAGCGCAAAGACCGTCTATGCCTGCCCACATGCCCGGCCCTCTTGCCTTCGTTGGTGATGATTAGTTTTGCTCTGAACAAATAGATCTTCTTTATTAGTACACAGGAAAAGCAGCTGGAAGGAATTGAGATGCTCTGTGATACAGCACCAGCTTTGTATGTGCCATGCCTCCTCGTCCTACATTTGGCTTGGAAAGTGAAGTGCTCTCCAGAGAACAATCATATAAATAAAGGTTAATAGCAAACGTCTCGTGCCGTGGTCCCTTTTCTTTTGCATGTGAACTCAGGGTCTGGGCACTGCCCATTAGCTTTTAGTTTACAGAGGAGGGGTTACAGTTACATAAGTCAGATAAAGAATATATTTCTATTTGAGCAATGTCAGCCCTTCTCTTGCTCTCTCCCCGGTTTTCCCTCCTGTCCCCACCCACGAGCTGTAGAGCTCATTTTCCACCTAGTGAGTACCACTGTTGCCTTGTTCATGCTTTGTCCCTCTATTTCTCCCAAAGACAGATAAACGAACAAATAAGACAAAAGGGAAAGAAAACAAGAGGAACAACAACAACAACAACAACAAAACAAAACTCTTTCTTCCCTCTCCCGGCGTTCATTTTGATCAATATTTTGTATGATCAGAGGCACAGAGGCATTGTGCCTTTGTGTTCCGCTCTAAGAATGCCATCCTTTGCTTTCACTGTGTGAAAGCCTGGAGACCTGGACGATTTCTCGTGTCCCAGTGCCCGTTAGCTTTCTCACACAAGGCTAGAGCTCTACCACTTGAATCACAGCTCCATTTCCCGCCTTTTGATGGTTAATTGGGGATATACATTTCACAGACTTTCCTTCCAGGCTGGCTTTGAACGGTAGTCCTCAGATCTCAGCCTGTTACTATGTAGTTGGGATTACAGGCGTGAGCCACTGGTGCCTGGCACTGTTGTTTCTGACCTCGTAGACTTGGGTATATGCCTCAGCTTGTCTGCAGCCAAGTTTGGATCCTGCGTGCATGCTGACTGACGGTTTTGTTTCAGCCATTATTTGATTTGGTCTTTGTTTTCAAATTGCACGGGTTGTCTTGTTACATCATAGCTTGTGCCACCCAAAGGGCTGTGTGTGCTGTCTAACTGTGGCTCTATCACCCTTGCGTGCAGGGAGGGCTGTGAGGACAGAGACTCCTGCAGCTCGGGTTTGCATGCCTCCTGAGCTTCGGGGGTCCAGGGAGCCGCTGCTTCTGGTGCTGGCCATTGGCCGATGGGCGGTGCGGCCTCCACGCGCGTGCAGCCTGCTCTGTTGTTTTGCCTCCTTGGCCAGGTGTCTGGTCGTCAACAGACTCCTGACTGTGGACCAGGTAGGTCGAACAGCACTTCTCAGCTCACCTGCCTGCCTCCGTTTGCCATGGATATTTTTGCTTACAGGGTTTGTTGCTGTTCTGCTCTCTGTCTGTGTGCTGTCTCCTGCATTTTCCTTGTAGCAAACATTGCTTGTGTCTTGTCAGGAAGTTGCTGGGCTGTTTCCCTAGCTTGCAGTCTCCGTGGCAGTTTCCCTGGGGCGGCCAGACTCTCCCCTCAGGAATGGACCGCGACAGTGCAAGAGTCCTGTGTATCTCGGGAGCTCTGGAAAAGGGCTCATTTCTTGTTACCTTGGTAACAAAGAGACATTCTGAAGGGAAGTAAGGTTATTTTGCCCCAAGTTGAGGCAGTGACACACACACACACACACACACACACACACACACACACGCACACACACACACCTTTTCTTGCTGGAAATAAGGTGAAAGATTACAGGGAAATTCATATAATTAAAAATTAATTCTTATTTTTATCTTATTACATTAAAATTTGGCCTATGTGAAAAGCCTGACAATGGACTGGAGGTAAGGTTCAAGTGGTAGAGCCCTAGCCATGAGCAAGAAAGCCAAAAAGACTGGAAGGCCTTGAGTTCCAATACTGGTCCTGGCAAAAAGAGAGCAGAGAGGCATAGAGAAGGAAGGAAGGCAGCAATGTAGGTGGGTTCAGGGTACTGGAATAATTCCATGGTTATCTGACGGTAATGGAGATTTAAAGAATCTGATTACTCTAAAGGATGCCCAAAAAATTCCAGCTGGCTTTTTTAAGTTCAAAACGTGTCTACACAAGAGCTCGAGTGTATGAAATTGGCCTCCCCGGCCCTCCCGTCCCTGCTCCTGGTTTCTCTTCCTTCGGTGCAGGGATCTACGCTCTGCATTGAGGAAGGCCCTTCGTTTTCTTGGTTAACTGTGAGGGCTACAGGAGGAGGCACAGCGTTTTTTCTGCAGAGGATCTTGGAGCCCTCTTCACAAGTGTTTTCTCAAAACCCTCGACCTCAGAGCAGGTAGAGAAGGGGCAGTACAACAGGGCACTGTAGTAATAAGAAACTGCCATTAGGTGGCGCCAAAAGACAGTGTCTTGGCTGGGTTTATCCGCCTCAAGAGGCCCCCCTGCCCCCCCTCCCACTCCCCCCCCTGCCCCCCCTCCCACTCCCCCCTCTTGCCTCATCCTTGGCAGGCTACTGTGGGCTGGAATCAGAGGGTGAGCATAAAATAATCGTCCACTACAGAGAGAAAACAAGCAAAAGCAAAACCCTCCACGCCAGTGAGCATGTCCACTAGTGTATCATTCATGATGTTTTTATTCCTGATAATGGGCAACGTGAGGTACATTGTTAAGAGCTTTAAAATGGCAGGTGACTCACTCCAGCTTTGGCACTGTGCTGGAATCTGAACTCAGCCCCTGTGCTTGCATGCTGACCATTCTGATAAAGACCTGGGGTCTTCCAGTCCTATCGTGCCATAAAACTAACCAGAGTGCTGACTATCCGGGTGGCCGGTCGCCTTCCGGGCCCCAGTCCCACCCGTGTTCAGATGTTTGGAGATTGATGTGTGACGCCAGCCCGGACAGCGTCCTGGTGCGCTCCTGACCCAGCTGAGCCCAGCAGCATGCTTCGCCTCCTCTCGCCTCCCCCCGGGAGGGGCTTCTGGAGCAGCCAGCTGAGTTGTGGAGTCTTCTCGATGGATTAGGACCTCGGCTGTCTCCTAAACCAGACATCGAACGCGCAAGGACGCCGCCGTGTTTGCGGGTGTGCAAGGGGCCAGGGTGAGCGTGTGGAGGGTGTCATGGAGACTTCACTGGGGCCACCCCTCTCCAGCCCCGCGTTTGTGGGGCCCGCGCCTGCCTCTGGCCAGCACAGGTGCGCAAGGCCTTCTCCCAGGGGATTCAGCTGACACGAAGGTCACCTGGGTCACCGTCTTTCCGTGTGACCTGTCACCTGACCTGAGGCCTTGGAGCCAGGGCTTCCCTCAATCACCGTAGTAACCTGAGAAGGGGGCTATGCCCTCCTTGAACAGAAGGGGAAACTGAGGCAGGGGACTGCCTGGAAACAGCTGGGCTGCAGCCAAGAGGTATGTGTGTCCTGCCCCTTCCCCAGACCTTCTCCCTTACCTTTGATCATGCCTCACGGCCCCCAGCGCCTCCATTTCCTGCCCTCCCTCGGGCCCGTGCGTTCTGTGGTTAGGCCCACCGCCACCTTCAAGACGGGGCAGGGCCCCGGGAGCTGGGTGACTGCCTCTGTACCCCTGCCCCAGTGTGGGGGCTTCGGGGGCTCCTGTGACCCCCACCCCAGTCCTCTTCCTTTCTGATGAGCACAGAGTGGCGGGTACCATTCCACCCCAGCAAGGTTAGAAGTGGCCCGCCCGGCCTGCCCCCTGTCCTGGCCCTGGCACCCAGCCACGGCCCCGGGGAGGGCCTGTGCGGGATTCTCACAGGCAGCCGGCCCAGTCAGAAGTGTGAGTGAGTGAGTGACATTCCAGATCATTCCAGCTGGCAGTCTGCAGGTCACACCACAGGGGACAGACTGCAGGTTTGGGGCACTGAGGTCTGCCACAGGCCCAGGCCGCAGTGCCATCTTGTCTGGCTAGACAAACCTCCACTTATGCCGGACGAGATGCACTTCGCCACCAGAGCCATGCGCCACGCAGGAAGGCCCGCTCCATGTCACCTGTGCCACGAAACCCTCTTCCCTCCTGAAGCCGTGTACTCCACGAGAGCGCCCCACCAGCCCGCTCCCACACGCTCCCCATTCCCTCACCCGGCAGCCCAGATTGACCCCCAGTACAAAATTCAGATGCGGGGACAGCTAGTCTGAGAGCACTTCAAGGGACCTTGAGCTGCCGGGACTCAGTTCAGAGCTGTTGGAAAGCCCTGTGTTTGGTGGTAGCATTTGAAGTTTTATGAGGTTTCATTTTGAGTATATATACACATACATATATATGTATATATTGTGTGTGTGTGTGAGAGAGGGAGAGAGAGGAGTGGGTCTTGAACTCAGGATCTGGGTGCTGTCCCTTAGTTTTTCTGATCAAATCTGGTGCTCTACCACTTGAGCCATAGCTTCACTACCAGCTTTTTGGTAGATAATTGGTTTTCCTTCCTGGGCTGGTTACAAACCAAAATCCTCAGCTCTCAGCTTCCTGCGTAGCTGGGAGTACAGGTGTGAGCTGCGGGTGCCCGCCTGGGCATGTTCTCCACGAGTCCTGACCTTCAGCACCTTGCCACGTACAAGGTGTGTGTCTCACCTGCAGGATCCTCTCCTGTTCCTTCGTAGAACCCCCTCCCCCTGCCATCCCATGTGTCCCCAGAAACTGCCACCCAGGGTTCAGACATTCTGGTCTGGGCTTTCCTTCTCTCGGACCTCATGTGCCTGTGTAAGGCAGGGCTCTGCTCTGGGGTCTGGATTCCTTCCTTCTCCACAGGTCTCTGGGCGTTTGTCCATGTGGCGTTCGTTCAGTTCTTTGGTGACTTTCATGGCTGCCTGTGGTGTCTTCAGAGCAGTCACTCATTCTGTGCTGATGGGCATTTCAATCACCCCCCATCCTGGGGGCATTCTGAACAAAGCTCTCACGAACATTTGTGGACAAGTCTTTTTTTCTGCACAAATGTTTTTATGTCTCTCTCCTAAGTAAATATGGAGAGCCATGAATGCATATAATCCTAAATACTTGGCAGGCTGAGAGGGGAGGTTTGTGGTTCAAGGTCATCCGGGGCGGGAAAGTTTAAAAGACTCCTTTTCACTGGATAGCTGGGTACGATGGTCCATGCCTGTCACCCTGAGCTATGTGGGAGGCCAAGATTGAGAGGACCACAGTTCCAAGCTGCTCGGGTAGAAAAGCCTGCAAGACTCCATGTCAGCAGAGCAATGCTGGGCCTGGTGGCCTGGGCCAGTGGCATGGGATGCCTAAAGCAGGCAGACTACAGTCTGGGTGCACGTTTGGGCAAGAGGCCAGACCTTATCTCAGAAATAGCCAGTGCAGGGCTGGGAAGGTGGCTCAGTGGTAGAGCGCTTGCCTTGCATGCAGGAGGCCCTGGGTTCAATTCCTCAGCACCACATAAGCAGAAAAAGCCAGAAGTGGCGCTGTGGCTCAAGTGGTAGAGCGCTAGCCTTGAGCTGAAGAGCTGAGGGACAGCGCCCAGGCCCAGAGTTCAGGCCCCATGACTGATAAAAAATAAAAATAAAACAAAATAACCAGTGCAAAATAGGGCTGGAGGTGTGGCTCAATAATAGAGCACCTAGCAAGTCTGAGGCTCTGAGTTTGTATCCTGGCACCACCACCACCAAAAAACCCAACTTCATGGTGAGAAAAGGGAATGAAGACCTTCAAATTTAAAAAAAAATAAAAAAGTACCTGATTTGCTGAATGTTTATTATGTTTTCCATATATTATTGTACATTTGTCCCCTGTTATTCATGGGGTGTCAGTCCTAGGGTTCCCTGCACCCCCAAATCTGAGAATCCAAGGTCCTTATATGAAGGGGCATGGTCCTTGCAAATACTCCACACACACATCACCCCTCTTTAGATCAGCTGTAAATTACATGTAACACCTACTACAATGTAAATGTATTATTTAGGGACTAATGACAAGAAATAAAACACCAGTGTGTGTTCTGTGGGGATGAACTTTGCTTTCCCTGCCTGTGTGCAGTCTGCGGTTGGTGGAATCTGGGGAAACGAACGGACGGCCAACTGTATTTAGTCCTGTTGACAGCCGCAGGGCGTGTGTGGTTTCTGTCCGTGTTATCCGGTCCCTGGCATTGAGCTCAGGCTTGGCCCTTTCTAAGCAAGGACTCTCCTACTTGGGCCAGGCTTTGGTCTGTTTTTCAGACAGGGGCTCACACGTGTGTCCAGGCCAGACTGCATCTGACCTTCCTACCTCTGCCTTCCTCTCGGTGCTATTTTAAGAGAACTTTATTTCTGGCCAGGGAGCGGTAGAACCAGAGCTGGGAGGCAAATGCTGTATCTCACCCTGAGAGCCACGATGATTTCTTACTGTTTCTTTGGCTGGGTTGATTGAATTTGTGGGAGAATCTCAGACTTTTCCCCAGACAGTGTGGGATGGGGGAGAGCCTCTCTGTCCAGGGAAGGGGTCAGACCCTGCTCTAGCAGAGCCCGGCCGTCAGTGTGTAACTCAGGGATACGGACACAAATAGTTAAGTACTTCGGTATAACTGCTGGCTAAACATCATCTTTAAAGAGAAATTTATAGCTTGGGATATTCTTGTCTCACTATCCAGTTATTGTATTAATCGTTAATATTACCTTCAAATAGTTGTCCCAGGGGATTTCAGTGTAACACGTCCCTTGAGTCATATATGCTAGCAACTCCGCGTATGTTTTCACGTCTATGTTTGTAATTTCGATCTCACTTCCACATATGAAGGGAAAGAAACACAAGCCCTTTGTCTCTCTGAGCCTGACTTAATTTACTTCATGTGAATTTTGGCAAGGTTCATTAGAGGACTTGACTTTGTGTGGCTAGATTTCAGCTTCCTGCCTTTCTGTCTTCTTTCCTAGTCTTCCTTCTCTTCTTTCCTTCCTATCCACTTCCTCCTAATTTTTCTTCTTTCCCTCCTGCTTCTCCTTCCTTTCTTCCTCCTTCTCCCCCCCCCTTTTTTTTTTGCCGGTCATGAACTCTGGGTCTGGGCGCTGTCCCTCAGCTCTTCAGCTCAAGGCTAGCGCTCTACCACTGGAGCCACAGTGCCACTTCCGGCTTTTTCTGTTTATGTAGTGCTGAGGAATCGAACCCAGGGCCTAATGCTTGCAAGGCATGCACTCTACCGCTGAGCTACCTTCCCAGCCTGGTCATTCTCCCTTTTTCTTCAGTAGATTCCATTTCTCTTTTTGGTCAGTTGTGGGGCCTGAAATCTGGGCCTAAGGCGCTGTCCCTCAGCTCTTCAGCTCAAGGCGAGCGCTTGAGCCACAGCGCCCCTTCTAGCTTTTTCTACTTATGTGGTGCTGAGGAATGGAACCCAGGGCCTCATGCGTGCAAGGCAAGCACTCTACCGCTGAGCCACCTTCCCAGCCCTAGTAGGTTTCATTTCTATAGAAAAATTGATTTAAAATAGTAGGAAGTCAAGCAAAAAAGGAGGTTATAAGAGTAGAAAACCAAACTCAGGGCCTGCTTCTTGTCTCTTGGTTTCTTACTCTCTTGAGCTTGAACGCAAAGACTCTTCTGGACAAAAAACCCCTCAGGTGTCTTGGGGTTTGAGTGCTTACTTTTACATTTTTAGTGATAACAGTAGCAGCTCTAGTCTGCCTAGCCATTCTTTCTTCCTGATAAGGTTGGAAAGGAAGCTGGGTGCTGGTGGCTCATGCCTGTCGTCCTAGCTACTCAGGAGGCTGAGATCTGAGGATCACGGTTCAAAGCCAGCTCAGGCAGGAAAGGCTGTGAGACGCTTATCTCCAATTAACCACCAGAAAACTGGAAGTGGCGCTGTTCTTCCTGACACACACTCCTGGCATGGGCACACAGCTTATTTATTTATTGATGGCCACCCCTGTCTGGTGATTGTTCAATGTTATCAACAGGACCTTCCCTGGCCACCTGTTAAAAATGGGACTCCCTCCTCACATATTGACCATGGAATACTACACAACCCAGCCACCAGGCTCCTGCTCATACAGCGAAGAAAAAGAAGAGCCTGTGCCCTCATGCGCAAGACTGACGGCACAGCGGCAGGATCTGTGAGAGCAGAAGGTGGGGTGATCCCACCGCCCATCCACAGATGAGTGGCTTAACAAAGGGCGCCGTAGATACACAATGGAGTCTTACTAAGCCATGAAAAGCGGTGAGGCATTAGGATGTGCGCATGCACAGGGGAACCTTGCAGGAGTGTGCTCGTGGGAAGAAGCGGGCCACAAAGGCCACGTGCACTGTGATTCCCTTTGTGTCAAAGGCCCTGAGCTGACAGATCTCAAGGGAGACAAAGTTCCCGGGAGGTTGCCAGCCTGAGGCGGGTGGACAGGTGCCTTTCGTGGGGAGGTGATGGTGGACAGAGATGGAGGTAGGTAGATGGTGGGGAACTCTGCACAGCACTGTGAACCTGCTGAACCTCAGGGGACCCGTCGGGTGAATTTGATGAATGATGTCCTCAGTGAAATTCCCTGTCTACCCAGCTCTCAGTTCCCCGTGCCCGCGTTTCCCATGGCAGATTCCCACGGAATTCCTTCCTCCCAGGCCGCCAGCTTGCGTTGCTTCTAGTCATTGCATTGGATTGGAAAGTGTGTGATTGGGGACTTCGGTCTGTGCTGTTTCTTGGGCTATGTCGTGGGCCTAGAAAAATACACACAGGAGGTGCCTGATAACATTGTTGACTCATGGCTTGAATAGCCGTGACTGGACGCCCAGTGCTGCTGCAGTCGTTTGAAGGCAACGCTAGAATGATGCTTGCCTGCATAAGCCAAAGGCAACGCTAGAATGATGCTTGCCCGCGTAAGCCAAAGAGGCTCTGGAAGCCAGACACACCTTCGTGTCAGATTCATGCAATGAAAGCAGGCGTGACTGAAACGCCAGCTCAGAGTGGCGCTGTCAGACGGAGGGTGACTCTGTGGCCCACCAGCGCCACTCTGCCATCGCGTTAGCACACCAGCCTCAGCCAATGTCCAGTCTCTCATCCTTTCCTGCCCTTCCTGCTTCCACATTCTCCTTCCTTCTCTTCTTTCTTCCTCTTTGTTCTGTTCTCCTTTCCTTCTGCTTCTTCCTCCTATTTTCTTCTTCTTCTTATTATTTTTGGGTCCGGCCATGGGGCCTGAACTCTGGGCCTGGGCACTGTCCCTCAGCTCTTCAGCTCAAGGCTAGCGCTCTACCACTTGAGCCACAGTGCCACTTCCGGCTTTTTTTCTTTTTGCTTATGTGGTGCTGAGGAATCGAACCCAGGGCCTCATGCATTGCAAGGCAAGCGCTCTACCACTGAGCCACCTTCCCAGCCCTCTTCTTCATTATTATTATTTATTATTAATTATTATTATTATTTTGTTGGTTGTGGGGCTTGAACTCAGGGCCTGGGCCCTGAGCTCCTTTGTTCAAGGCTAGCACTCTACCACTTGAGCTACAGTGCCACTTCTGGGTTTCTGGTGGTTTATTGGAGATAAGAATCTCACAGCCAGTCACTGTGGCTCATGCCTGTAATCCTGGCTACTCAGGAGACTGAGATCTGAGGATCATGGGTTCAAAGACCCCACGACTGACAAAAAAAAAAAGTCTCACAGTCTTTCCTGCCCGGGCTTGCTTTGAACAGCGATCCTCAGATCTCATACTCCTGAGTAGCTAGGATGACAGGTGTGAGCTACTGGTGCCCAGCTTCCCTCTTGCTATTCTGGTAAGTTCCACTTTTCACAGGCTGCCACGTCCCCAGCCCAGGTGTGGAGCGCTCTTGTCCAGGCTTCAGTTATGCATGGAAGGCTCCCCACCACTTCACCATGAAGAAGCCGGCAGTCAGGGGCACGTGGCTGCACTGAGTTCTCATGGCTAGTGAAGACCTGGGGTTCCCTGGCAGATCTTCCCACCTTCAAAGCTGGAGCTCTACTTTGGTAGCGGCTTCCCTTCGGGCTGACTGTGGGAGGACTCGCTGTTTCTCCCTGGGCCTTGCACATGTGTTGAGAACCATCACCACCCTCTGTCTTCCAGGGGGCAGAGGTTAGCTGCTTTACCCCCACCCTGCGTCCACAGCGCGGGCCTCACGCAGGGCTGGCCTGGCTGCTCCTTCTGGGCCTGCTGGAGCTGCACCCTGGGTCCAGCCCAGGCTCTGCAGACTTGTCCCCCTGACTTAAGCAAGGCTACCGCCCCCAAAGCCATCCCTGCCCAGCTGAGCTTCACCTGAAGGCATTCTTACCTCATCATGGAAGTATGGCTGGAAGGCCAAAGTCATGGCTCTCCATCATTCACTGTTACTTTCACTTCTCCCTGTTGGTCATTCATGGTGGAAGAGTTTGTCTTCTTCCTCACCGCAGGACCTTGTTGTAGGCTTCTGCCCGTGGTAGACACAATGTAGAAATGACTGCGCGAAGACATGCGTTCTGCTCATCAGAGCCAGGCTGGGGCTCCCTCCCGGGAAGCCCTCGGTCCCCAGCCCTCTCAGAGACCATATAAACTGGATCAGTCAGAGGGTCACACGTGACAAACACAAGGCCAACAGGAAATGTGCAACCAGAAACAAACCAAACAAAATGCCAGCTTGCTTTCTGAAGGGTCTGTCACCTGGGAAGCAGTTTGTTTTCCCTGATGAGGTGTGCTGCGCAGTCTTGAAAATCCAAGTGGCAGAGCACTCCCAGGTGACTTCAAGAAGTGCCACTTCCATTTCTCTTTCCTTCTATTCCTCTTCCAAAGGTGGTCATGCACATCGGACCCCAGAAATGATTCCTAGGTTAGTCACGTGTGTGGCTCAACTGGTTTTGTTTTTCTTGAAGCTTTTGTGGTAAGGCGGAGGTTGGGGGGGACACGGGGAGGGTGAGCGGGGAGGGAGAAGCCTTGTAACCATGGCAACAGCACAGTCCTCACCGAGGTGCGCTGAGAGCCGGTGTTCCAGCCAGCCAGGAGGCTAATTCCTCCAACAAAGCCTTTTGTGTCCTTTGCTGCCCGATGAGATCAAGATGGAGATGGCTGCCGCAGTGATTCAGGCTATAGGTGCATGAGAAAAACGTGAGTCACGCGCTTCCCCTCCTTCGTTGTTCTATGACAGATGAGTGAACGCAGCAGCAAGCCCGAGGCTCTCCCTCAGCCCCAGCCGTCTGCAGGCTCCTGTAGAAGCACACTGAATGTACAGTGCAGTGTGGATTAAGCATTTTCTTGTTCGGTGTACAAAGCAGATCATACCTGGGGCTGGCTTTGATCACTACAAGGGATTTCAAGGGCCAACCTTTTCTGACTTCATTTGAAAACAACCCCCAGAATGGAGGAGTGAGTTTCCGGCGTTGCTGGTTTCTCTGTGGCTTCTTCCTATGGAAATGAAACTCGATTAAGAGGAACGTGGTCTTTCATGATGCATGGTCCACACCTGACTAAAAGTTACAAGTTCCAGGCGGAATGGATCACAAGTTGGTCAGATATCTAGGACTGGAAAGGTAGAGCTTGAAAAGAAGTTTCATTTTGAAATCTGGAGAAGGCGGAATGTATAGTTGAGAAAATCAGTGGTTGTAGAAATGGGTCTGAGTCTTGTTCATTTTTTTTTTTTTTTTTTTTT
>NW_012267319.1:468808-472550 GCF_000151885.1 Dipodomys ordii
CACCACTTCCGGCTTTTTTCTTTTTTCTTATGTGGTGCTGAGGAATTGAATCCAGGGCCTCAGGCATGCAAGGCAAGTGCTCTACCACTGAGCCACTTTCCCAGCCCCATAAATCACTTCTTTTTGGACAATGTCACCCCTTCCTTTTCTGTCTCCCGGTTTTTCATTCCCATCCCCCCACAAGTTGGATAGTTCAATTTCTGCATAGTGTCTAGTGAGTGCCACGGCTGCATTTGTTTACCCTGTGTCCCTCCACACCCTTCTGTGCCCCCCTCACCCTCCCAAAACAGATGTATGAACAAACAAGACAAAAAGAAAAGGAAAACAACCTCTTGCTTCTATTTCCTGGAGTTCATTTCAGTCAATACTATTTTGTATGATCTGATGCACACAGGCATTACGCCTTTGTGTTCATCTCCTAAGAATATCCTCCTTTGGTGAGTTTCTTATTTTCTGAGTGTATTCAATGGTTTTAATTTTTTTTGAGGATGTTAATTCTTTAGTTCTGCCGTGGGGATCAAGAATACTTGAGAGCACTATGACAATTAAATGAGATTACCTGTGTTCATGTGCTGAGCTTGGTGACTCCCTGGCCGAAGGACTTGCCCCGTGGCTTCGGCATGAGCCAAGCCCATCAGGTCATGTGCATGTTTCTTTGGAGACATTACAACAGTGTAGATTGTGGTGAGCCGAGGGCTCGGCTTGTGAGTGAAGTTATTTGAGACTTGCTCTGTGTGTGTGTGTGAGAGAGAGAGAGAGAGAGAGAGAGAGTCATGGGGCTTGAACTCTGGGCCTGGGCACTGTCCCTCAGCTCTTCAGCTCCAGGCTAACATTCTGCCACTTGAGCCACAGCACCATTTCCAGTTTTCTGGTGGTTTATTGGAGACAAGAGTCTTCACAGACTTTCCTGCCTGGATTGGCTTTGAATTGTGATCCTCAGATCTCAGCCTCCCGAGTAGCTAGAATGATAGGCGTGAGCCACTGGCTTGCCTGCTGTTCTTGATTGGGGTAAGTTGCTTTTACCTGCACCACTTCCTCCTCCTCGATTAGTTTTCTTCTGTATCTTGGAATCAGGCAAATCTCTGTGGCCTAGTGGGGAGGCTCTTTGTTTCTCTGTCTCTTTCATTTAAAATATTAAGATGATCTATCTACATGACTGCATACCTTTAAAAAAATCCTTTTGAAAAGTATCTAGTAGCCGGGTACTGGTGGCTCACGTCTGTAATCCTAGCTACTCAGGAGGCTGAGAGCTGAGGATCGCGGTTCAAAGCCAGCCTGGGCAGGAGAGACTATGAGACTCCTATCTCCAATAAAGCCACCAGAAAACCGGAAGTGGCACTGTAGCTCAAGTGGTAGAGCGCTTGCCTTGAGCTGGAGAGCTGAGGGACAGCTCCCAGGCCCAGAGTTCAAGCCCCACGACCGACAAAAAAAAGAAAAAAAGAAAAAAGAAAAGTATCTAGTATCACCACAGTGATGTCATCAAATATGTTCTGTAGATTTGGGGGTTAGACTTTTTATGTATTTGATATGATAAATCATGCTACTATGAATATTTTTTATAGATCCATGATTGTAATTGGTGCAAATGTCCACAAGATAAAGATTAACTCAAGGACAGGGTTAACGCGAGCATTTGGAATATATGTAGCCATCCCCCAAGTGCTCACACTCCAGTGGTAACGAGCCTAGAACCCGTGCCTCCTCCCTGCACTTCAACTTTCGCAGTAGCCCATACTTACTACTTTCACTTGACTGTCTTCAATCATGAGCTAGTAGAAAGTCTTCTCTTCTTCTCTCTGGATAATGTAATGTTCTTTCCATCTCCCCGATCTCCCATCTCCCTGCACCACACATACTCAGACAAGCTTTGTCATGTGGCGCATGTCCTTTGACACGTTTCATTGGATATTTTTTTCCTTTGTGCAGAAGTTCTGAAAGGCTATGGAGTTAAGTAATCAGCTCTTTCTGTAGCCTTGGAGATCAGCAGGGAGCAAGCATCCTGCTCTAAGGCTGAATGCTGTGTCATTAGAGAACAATACTGCCCTCTCTCTCTAGGTCTGGAGAGATCTCAGGATGTCTAGAATAGCTCCATCCTCCGGCCCTTGGCACGTCTTGTTCTGCGGGGCAAAGGACATGGACCAACACGGGAAGTGTCCTGGGTCCTGTGCTCTGGCCCAGTGAGGCCCAGTGG
The DNA here is from genome assembly GCF_000151885.1 of Dipodomys ordii. Taxonomy (NCBI): domain Eukaryota; kingdom Metazoa; phylum Chordata; class Mammalia; order Rodentia; family Heteromyidae; genus Dipodomys; species Dipodomys ordii. The sequence goes on from NW_012267319.1 coordinate 471,000, forward strand.
CTCCAGCAACAGGACAAGTGTTGCTTATTAGGTTTTGTTTTGTTTTGAGACCATCACCTGTGTGAAAACCCCCAGGTCAGCAGCAGAGGCCAGCACAGCCTGCACAGTGACTTTCCAGGTCAGCTCAGGGACTCATCCGGAGGCCCTGGCCATCAGTGGCTGGCAGAAGCTCTTGTAGGTGGTGAATGGATAGGTGAACTTGCCAGGTGTGCTCACTGGATCATGACCAGAGTTCTCCTTGTCCTGTGCTGGCTGTTAGGTCAATGGTTATCCTCAGGCTAGGGTTCAAACCAGGCTTATGCTTGCTAGGCTGTTAAACCCAGTTCTGTTAGTTTCCTAGTTACCAGATTCCTAGGAGCTTGGCACGTGTGTTCTCTCAGGGTTCTGGGAGGCAGAAGCGTGCAGATGAGCTGCCTCTCAGGGTGCCTGACCCGGCTCCTGCTGCCGCCTCTGAGTCCCTTGGTGTTGCATCTTTCCAGCCTCTGCCTCGGCCCCCACGATGCCTTCCCTGCAGGCCTCTGTGTATCACTGTCTCAGTGTGCGGGCTTACCAGCTGTTGGGTTTAGGGTGGAGCCACCCTAAGAGGAGGGCATCTCACTTAGAGATCTTCAGCTTGGTAAAGACCCTCGTTCAGATTAATGTCACATTCTGAGGTTCTGAGTGGATGCAAGTTTTGGGGAGCCACAATTCAATTCTCTACACCCATGGAGGCCAACGACCTCTATACTTCAGGAGGTTACAGACTCGTTTTCACCCTGCTGGAAGTCTGGGAGCTGCGTGGGGCCGGTGCAGGACTGACCTGTTGAGATGCAAATCTGACATCCCGGAAGCTCCTTGGTTAGTGATGAGAAGGGGTTTATGACCAATAAAACTTTCTGCAAATGTGAATGAAAATATGAAATCAGTAAGAATCTTGAGGGGTGCCTGTCCAGAGGTACGCGGACCCTCTGTTGACTGTGTGCTTTTGGCCACACGCCTGACAGTCCTCTTCTCATAAACATTGTCCACTTGCTGAAGAAAGCACCTAAGAAGCTCAGAAAGTGCCTGTGCCCTGGTGGCTGTGGTGTCTGGAGAGGCGTTCAGTGGTAAGGCGCAGTAAAGCCTTCTCAGGTCATAGGAGCTAAGGAAAGATGCCAGGTCAGCGCAGACAGCCAAATGACTGGGGAATATAGATATTTCTAGAAGAAGAAGAAGTCATAAAGGGAGCTTGCGTAGGAGCCCAGGCATAGACATAGAGAGGTTGGAGCTTGTCAGAGTGATGGAGACCCAGGTCTTTGTTCCCAGGGGGAGGAAATAGCATGCTCTCATGACAGCAACCGGTGAAGGGGCGAAGCAAAGCCCTGGGTGTGTATGCACAGGGGGAAGAGTGGAGGGCAGAGGCCAGGGTCAGTGCAGCAGAGGGGGAGGGAGGAAGTGACCGCTGGGACCAGGATGGGAAGGAGACCAGAGCTACCTTCCTACAGCAGGGGCGAGGGAATACACGCAGAGAGCGCTCTGTACCTCCTCTTCTCAATCGCCCCCTCCCCTTCCTCCCCTCCCTTCCCCCACCAG
>NW_012267319.1:478715-494353 GCF_000151885.1 Dipodomys ordii
TTCCCTTTATAGGTGATTACCCTTTTCTCCTTGACAGCTTTAAGGATCTTTTCCTTGGTCTGAGTTGATCCTGTGTGGATTATAATGTGACGGTGGTGCTGAGTTAGTTTTGAACTCACGGAGCAAGACTGCTTCCTGATCACTGTGAGAGGCAAGGCTCTCTGGGCGTGAAAACAATGAGGACAGGCCAGGGCGTCTTGGGAAACAGATGGAAACACACCTGTCTTGACTTCTGGGTCACCGGGTTTCCTTGCCAGCCATGGCGCAGTCTCCTCTGTAGATGGCGCCCTTCATGCATGCAGTGGCTCAGCACTTGGGCAGTGACTCCACCCAGGGGGGCTTCCTGTCACACCTGCCAGATGTCCACCAATTTTGCTACAATTCTGCCAACTTTGGCGCCAAATGGAAGGCTGTGCGGGCAAGGGTGGAGCTCCAGGCAGAGGCATAGCCCTGATATATTGCATTTACCTCTATCTGCAGAGATAGCTGGCCCAGCCCGCCTAAGAAGACATAACTGCCAATCTTCTATAAGGGGAGCAACCGGTGTGGCTGCTGGGGTTGTGAGCTACTGAGCCCCTTCCTCAAGCAGCCAGCAGGACCTGCTCATTCAGCTTCTCCCACCCCACCCCTTCTCTACACCATTTACCTGCAAGGTTCCTTCCTTCCTTCCCTCCTCCTACTTCCTCTTCCCTCTCCTTCCCTTCTTCCTTCCTTCCCTCTCATTCCCACCAGGACATCAGGCTCAGAGGGCTGAGTTAGTTCACGATGCTTTCGTGTCTGCTTCGTGTCAGGATCTGGTTTTATTCCTTATGTTTCTTTATGAAAATGCACAACCTCCACCAGATCTTCCTGGTGCTGACTTTGGGCGGGTGCTGTATGTGCCCCCTCTTTGCCCCTCTTTGGTTGAGGTCTTCCTAGATGGCCCAGAGTGAGCCAAGGAATTCACCAGAGTTCCCAGGACCCAAGGCCACACCCAGGCGGTGTTCCTCAATGGGAGCTCGGGCCCCTGCTCAGTTTCTCTGCTCTCCCTCCCCCCCTCCATCCAGTGCCTGGCATCTTACAAGTTCTTGCCTTCTTTAATAATGATATTTTTTTCCAAAATAGGCACAAAATATCACAGTCTATTTTTCCTCAATAAGAATTACGTCTAGATTTCATCTGCAGAATGTGACTTGTCACCGTTTCTAGCTGGAGCAGAGTCTCTGGCCCAGCCCAGGGCAGGCCCAGTCTCCCTGGCTTCCGGCTCTGGTCTGCATGTGGAGCTGTGATCGGCCTTCTCCCCTGGGTCTTCTCCAGGGGTTGTGCAGTGTTCCCATGCCTGGGTCAAAGCGGCCAGGTCCCAGAGGTGCTGGGTCTCAGGGCAGCTGAGAGCCAGATGTGCCAGCCTGCCTCCCAGCAGTGGTCCATACCCTGTCCCCACTGGTGCTTGGCCCAGCCGGCTGCTGGGTCTGTGCCAGGCTAACAGGTGTAAGGCGCCTTTCTGTGGCACTAATTTGCATGTCTCCAACTGCTAATGATTTTCTACAGGACTTCTCTCAGCCCACACAGACTTCCACTGCCGCTGCCTCTGTAAATTGCTGGCACTCATTTTGGGTTTCTGGAATTTTCCTGTTGGGTCTCAGGGGATCCCTGTTGCCTGATCTGATGTATTTCTTGTCTATTTTCCTCTCCATCAACTATTTATCCTTAACTTTCAAAGGCCCTTTTTGAAGAGAAATCCTTCATTTGTACATCACTACAAATTCATTCATATTTCAATGTATTTGAAGCTGGTCTCCAGCGGCTCGCGCCTGTCACCCTGCCACTCAGGAGGCTGACATCTGAGCATCATGATTTGAAGCCATCAAGGGCAGTAAAGTCCGTGAGACTCTTATCTGCAGTCAAAAACAATACAAACCAAGCCAGAAGTGGCGCTGGGACCCCAGTGGTAGCAAAGGGACAGCGACATGCCTGAGTTCAAGTCCCAGTGCCAGCACAGAAAAACAGCAAGCAGAAACAGGGGCTGGGGAGTTGGCTCAGTGGTAGAGTGCTTGTGTAGCATACATGAGACCCTGGGTTCGATTCCTCAGCACCACATACACAGAAATAGTAATAAAGAAGTAGAAAAAAAAACCCACAAAGGAAATAGAAAACAAAACCTCAGCCTTTGCCCAGCTGGGAGCTATTCTCTCCTGTGCTTTCTGTCAAGCTCATGGCTTTACCTCTCTCACGCAGGTGTCACTCGCATTGAGAACTCATGGCTAGCTATGTCGGGGAGAGGCCAACCGTGTTTTTCTTGATGGTTTTCTGCCGACTGAAAAATGAAGCCATGTGGCCTTTCCTTACAGAGCTCCGTTGAGCAGCCGGGCTACCTCTCCACGGGCTCAGGCTGCCCCATGCACGATGGCTTTGTGTCCTGACTGATTTTGACTTTGTATGGGTGAGGCACTGCTTAGCCAGGCTTTCAATTTGCAGCCTCCGCCTTCTGAGGGTTGGGGCGACAGCTTCCCTCCGGGCACCCCCCGTGCGCTTCCTCTGGTGTTCCCCAACATTTGAGATGTGCTGTGTCTAACGGGACCCAAGCCTTACTTCTTTGGGCATCTAAAAAGTTGACTTAGCTCTTCATCGTGTTTTCTCCCTCTATGAAAGCCTTGCAAGTTCTTCAGTTCCAAAAGTCCCACTTGGACTTTTATCGCCAGCGATTGTATTTGCAGATCAATGTTGGGAGAGTGACATTTTTTGTTCTATTGCTTCCCACGGGAAGAGTCATCTTTCGTGGACTGTTGATTCCTTCAGCCTGATGGCAAGGGTCAAAGGTGAATCCTGAGGGCTGGTGGCAGGAAATTGCCAAGTTCTCTGTCCCCTCTACTCCATCCATACTAGGCTGGAGGGAGGGCTCTACCACTTGAGCCACAGTGCCACTTACGCTTTTCTGGTGGCTCCTTGGAGATAAGAGTCTCAAGGACTTTCCTGCCCGGGCTGGCTGTGAACTGGGATCCTCAGATCTCAGCCTTCTGTGTAGCTAGGATGACAGGCATGAGCCACTGGCTCCCGGCTGAGCCATGTTTTAAATGGCTCTACCGAGCAGCTATCATTTTGGCTACTTCAGATTTGGATATTTCCAGCATCACAGATCAACCTACTAGAACCTTCTAGCCACTTTGTTATTACCAGCGAGTGCAGCTCCTCCACCCTCTCGGCTGGGTGCCCCCCTCTGCCCACTGCCGCCTGGTCTAGCTCCTGAATCTGGCCGGGTCCCATGACCTGCCCACTCCTGCCTTTCCCCTGCCTGTCTGCCCTGCATCGCTCAGCACCTGCAGACTTGCTGCTTGCTTTGGGCTGTGCTGAGTTTGGAAAAATATGGAGAATTTATTCAGAAGCATGGACGTGGAGAGCAGGTCTCAAATCTTCCTCCCCAAGAAAGGACTTGGGGCATTTATGGGGTGGAGGATCAGGCGGCCCGAGGATGAGGTGGGGGGGGGGTACAGGAGGCAAGGCCGGAGGCGGTCTGCACATGCACAATTGGTTTTTGTGACTCCTCTGGGGACATCGTGGTGGCATCAACCTGATCAGACGACGTTTTCAGGCCCTGCTGTCACAGACATCACTCACTCGCTGGACACCTGCGGCTCCAGCAGAGACCAGTGGCTCCAACCTTCATGTCCCTGAGAGTCCCACTATCATCTGGGCACACACAGGGTTGTGGCCTGCAGCAGAGCAGGTGGGGACCAAGAGCACCCGCTCAGCGGTGTGACTCTGCCACGGGTGATTCTTCAAGTGGACAGGAAACGCATGACTCAAAGGCAGGGTGGCTGGAGGGTCATTGGTGCCGAAGGCTTTCAGGCTGCGCTGTGCACCGTGTGCCGTGACATTTCCTGCTCTGTGTGATCGTCGTCTGCCTGCGCAGTGTTAGCTGCTGTTAGTTCTCACTCCCGCGTTATTGTGCTTCTTGTTTCATTGTGTGCATGTGGTGAGACCACACCATGGTGAAGTGCAGCTCACCTGTACCTCTGCCGGTGCCCGTTTGACAGACTGAGTCCATGGGGCTCTCGGCTAAGCCACGGAAACAGTCTTCAAGGGACCATTTAGCGCTCCAGCAGGTCCTCTCCTCTTCTCCAGGGTGAGGATTTCTGGGGCCACCGCTCCCTGATTCCTGTCATCCTCACCTTTCCTCACTGAAGACACATACGTAGGAGAGCTTTCTCACTGGCTGGTGTGGGTCTCTTTCCTGCGCCAGTGGAGATGGACTCTGCAGGCTTCTGTAAGTACCCGGTGTATGCCTGGGTTCCGGCTGTCCCCTGCTGCCAGTCAAGGAGCGCTGCTGGACGTACATCCCTTCCCGTCCTCCCTCAGTATCCTCTCATCCTCTCTGCCTCAGACAAGCACAAGCACGCCTTCCTGTTCCCCCTCTCCTCCTTCCCCCTTCCTAGCGGATGAATCGTTTATTCCTCTTGCTGCCAATTTTATATTCTCATTCTATTTCATTAAAGAGCACTAGTTTGGAAGCCATTTTCTAAAAAGAAATTCTAGAGAAAAGGTGCAAAAGCAGCCCCGGTCACTGTGCGTTCGCCTTGATTGGCCCTTGCCTGCCCGTCTCCCAGCTCCAGTGTCCAGTCTCGGCCTGGTATTATGCCCCCTGTCAGCAGCACACGGCTAGCTGGCCCCGCCGGCCCCCACCATGGGCCATGCAGCTTTCCTGTTCCCGTTCTGCCTGCCTGCTTTGTTGCCTTCTGTGCCCTCCCAGAGTCTCAGCCCGGGGCCTCTCCTCTCTGCACCGGCCCCTCCCTCCCTCCCTCCCTCCCTGCTAACCCATCTGTTCAACTCTGCTTCCCTCCTACCCCATCTGTTCAGCTCTGCGTAAGACGACGCCTGAACTCTGGAAACTCACAGCCAACTGACTTCCTAGCCAGTTTGTGGGGAGCCCGTCTGGCTCCTTCCCAAGCCTGTCTACAGCTTTAGACTGCTGAGGCCAGAGGCCCCCTCCCCTCCTCCTCCCGCCTGCAGCTGGATGGGTCAGGCCGTTGCTTCTCCTGCCGTTTTCCTTAGCCTCCTTGACCTCTCTTCTCCCCAGAGCCCGGAAGGACCCTTCCAGAGGTCAGCCAGGCAGGCCATTCCCTCATCTGAGGACTCATCTTCTATCTTGGGCAGAAGCCACACTCCTGACCGCAGTGGCAGGGCCCGCTGTAGCCGGGCTGTTTCCTTCCTCCCCTCCTTCCTTGCCATACCTCAGACACACGGTCGTGTTCCGGCTCATGGCCTTCACACCAACTGTTCTCTCTGCCTAGAACATTCTTTCCCCTGGATATCGGCCTACCTCATTACATCCCATCTTCTGAGTCTTTTTTAGGGCAAATATTTTCTCTTAATGAAGCTACTTTGGAAAACATCCCTTTAATCCCATCCCTCTTCCCAGCCTCCTAACAGGTTCTGCTTAGCCCTGTAAAGCTGCTTCTTCTAATATATAGAATCTACGTAACAGTAAATTCTGTCTCCTGCTAGCCTTTACATGTCACAAGGGTGTTTTTGGTGTTTGGTTCACAGATTTGTCTTTTTTGTGTGTGTGTGCCAGTTCTGGGGCTTGAACTTAGGGCCTGGGCGCTGTCCCTGAGTTTCTTTGGCTCAAAGCTAGCACTCTACCACTTGAACCACAGCTCCACTTCCAGCTTTTTCTGTGTATGTGGAACTGAGGCTATCGAGGAATCGAACCCAGGGCTTCATGTATGCTGGGTAAGCACACTATGACTACGCCTCATTCCCACCCACAGATTTGCCTTTATGTTATGGTGCATGGCACCTGCTGGGTGAGCCAAGAGTGTCTTGGCCCAAGGCGCTCACAGTGTTTGGAAGCCACAAGTTCTCCCTGTGCTCCCTGCAAGAAGCATCCTTCCTCTCCACCCCGGATGATGAAGGTCAGTGACTGCCTCTCTTCTCGGGGGAGATACTTTCCTCCACTGGTCTCTTGGCACAACGTGTTCACAGTGGTCAGGAAAAGCCAAGGAATTCTCTTTCTGTTCCCTGAAAGAAGCGTTGCATCTCTGTCGATGCACAGACTTGAGAGTGTGGGTATGAGAAACACACATCTCTCAGAGATGATCGATTGATGCATCAAGAGTCATGGATTGAGGCTGCTCTCTCTCCCCTTGCCCTTGGGAGCATGTACTGACGACAGAGCACCAAATGCTGGCCCTTGACTAGGGGCAGGTACTGCATCCAGGAGGTTGGAGCTCCAGTTGGGCCAAGTTAATCTCTCAGCTGCGTCTTTGATTACTATATATATTTTTTATTGGTTGTGGGAATGAACTCTGGGCCTGGGTGCTGTCCTTCAGCTCAAGGCTAGCGCACTCTGCTACTTGAGCCCCAGCGCCACTTCTGGCTTTTCCTGCTTATGTGGTGCCAAGGAATCGAACCCAGGGCCTCATGCATGCAAGGCAAGCACTCTACCACTGAGCCACCTTCCCAGCCCATCTCAGCTGCGTCTTTGAGAGGTGACTCCATCCTCACAGTGTGAGTGGCTCCCCTGCATTCTCTGTGTTCTATGGTGGGCCATGCTGACTGCAATACTTCTTTATAGGTCTAAGGCAGTGCAATGTGTCAGTTAGCCCTCAGTTAGTTGTGTTGACACATCCTTCTAGGCAAGAAAGACAAAACCACACCCAGAATATTTATTAGTTTGGTTTACTACAGAGATACCTGTATACCCACGGTTACTGTGTCCTGTTCACAAAAGCCAAATTATGGAATCAGCCTGGGTGTCCACCAGTGGGCAGATGGATAAGAGAAATGTGTGTATTTAGTAAAACAGCCCTAAGAAAGACGGGAATTGCTGAAAAATGGGTGGAACTGGAGATCATCACGATAAGTGAAACAAACCAGTCTCATGGGGACAAATGTCTTCCCTCTTCTTCATGGAAGCCAGAGGGAAAAGGAAAAAAACCAACCACAAAATCATGAAAGCAAAATGGGACTAAAATGGAGATGGAAGGGGAGGCGAAGAAGAGGAAGGAGAAGGAGGACAAGAAGAATGACAGAGGAGTGCATTCTCCAAGTATATTAACCCATCATATAATGAAATCCTTCACTTTGAATGACTCATACGTGCTAGTAAAAAGCCTGATAACATCTACATTCATCTATGGATTTTTACTTTTTGTTTCATGTAACGCCTCTGTTACCATTGTTTTTAAATTCTACTTTGTCTGGCATTAACGCCACTCGAACTTTCTTGGTCTGTATTAGCTAGTTACAACCCTGTTCCTATATTTGCATTATTCTTCGTACCATTGCGTTAATGTACTTTTCTATTGATGACCCATCACGTGATTTATGGTGAAATAGAATCTTATGGGCAGCTTCAATTCCATTATGCCTAAGTAAGCCCCTCATGGGCCGGTATTTCAACAGGCTACGGCAACAGATTCTGGAATGGCCAAGCAACACCTCAGGTCCTCAGAGAACTAGCGCAAACAAGCCAATGTGGGATGAGCTGACACTTGAGAGAGAACATTCATTTCTGTAGCTTTTAGCCTGAGAGGTGGCAGAGTCCTTTAGAAAAGATAAAGCACCAATACAGATTCATTATTCTTTCCAGCCTGAAAACGTGGAGGGTGGAGTTTGGTGAAACCCCATGGTTATAGGAAAGTCTGTGTCTGTAATCCTGGAAAGATGAAAAGGATGTGGGCAGTCTCAGTCTCAGTTCCTCAATGCTGGGTATAAATTTCAAAATTCTTAGCTGATTCCTGAGCCATGCATCTATGGAATCTTCCAGCTAGGGAAGAAAGAAAGGAAGAGAAAAAGAAAGAGAGAAAGAAAGAAGGACAAAAAGAAAGGAAGAAAGAAAGAAAGAAAGAACGAAAGGAAGGAAGGAAGGAAGGAGGGAAGATGAAGAAAGGAAGGAAGGAAGGAGGAAAGAAGGAAGGAGGAAAGAAGGAAAGGTCTGAGAAATGAGGTTGCCTAGAGAGACTGGAGTTGGAGTCCAGAGATACTGAGTATAGGAAGAACTCCATGTGCCCTGGAGGAATACAAAGTGCTCCATCTCCCAAACACAAGATTCATAATGTCCAGAATTTGTATATATAAGGGTATTTTACTTCCCTCTTTCCTTCTTCACACACCTAAGTTTTCATGAGATAGTTAAGAATGAATGATTTCCCTACTACTTCCTTTAAGAAGTGGATCCAGCTGTGGTGAACACTTAAGTTCACCGGGCTCACTGTGCTGGTGTCTGAGGGGGTTCACAAGGACTTTCCACTGTACCCAGATTTCCAAATACCCAAGGGTTAGAAAGCAGTGCACAGGGGCTCCTGACGCCACGCTGCCCAGCGTGATGCATGCCCCGGAGGCCCCTGGGTGCTTGTGCTTGCTCAGATATGGGGAGAGGTTCATTTCATCTCCGTAGGTGTTTGTCTTCTCAGGCAGCAGATGTCCTGCAAGCATGCGGAGCAGTATTTGCGTTTAGGGTGTTGTTGTTGTTGTTTTTTTTTTGTCTTTTCTTTTTTGGTACTGGGGATCGAACCCAGGACGTTGCAAGCACTTTGCCACTGAGCTACATCCCAGCCCTGGTGTTGTTGTTTTAATGCAGAACATGCAGTGCTCTTCCTGAGTCCCTGGAAATCCTTGTAGCTCAAGGCCCCTAAAGACACCAGTCTGCCACCAAAGAGGCAGGTCTCAACTTGTCTAAGGGAAACCAAACATGCTGCTCTTTTTGTTGTTTAAACTCTCTACATTATGGTTAAGCTTATGATTTTAGATAGCTACTCCAAAAGTAAAAGAGTTTAGTTATCAATAAAGGATTTAAATAAAGCCTTCCCTGTGCTTTAGTACCCTCTGCATTGGATCTTAGCAGCTCGTATAGTTATTTATTCATTTACCTGGGACTTGCTGAGGTCCACCGTGTGTTTCTCCTAGACCGAGACATTCACACCCTGGAGGTCTGAGGACATTCCCAAGCCTTGCCCAAGGTTACAAGCTCGTTAACAGCACGGCCTTGGCCTTAGATTCCCCAAACAACACTCCTTCCATTTTACTAGCCCACATTTCTTTTTTTAATAGTTTTTTTTTTAAATTGTTGTTGTAAAGGTGATGTACAGATGGGTTACAGCTATATAAGCCAGGTAAAGTGTACGTTTCTTTTTGGACAATGTTACCCCTTCTCTTACTTTCTTTCCCATCCCTACCTGCAAGTTGTGAAATTCATTTTCAACATAGTGTCCAGTGACGACCACTGCTACATTTGTTTACCCTTCGTCCTTGCTTTCTGTGTCTCCCCTTGTACTCCCAAAGACAGATAAACGAGCAAACAGGACAAGAAGAAAAGAAAACAAAAACAGCAAAAAGGAAAAAGAAACCCTCTTGTTTCCATTTCCTGGAGTTGATTTTGATAAATATTATTTTGTACGATCAGGTGCACGTAGGCATTGTGCGCCTTTGTGTTCCTCCCTGAAGAGCATGCTCCTTTGGTCTCACTGTGTGTGAATGTCTGCACTAGCCCATGTTTTTATTTAACTTCCTTTCTCTCCTTGAAAAATCTTTTATCTCAATGGATGTAGGTTTACTATGTCCTGGGCATGGTGTACTGTTTGCTTTTCTGAAACCATTTTACTTTCTCACCTGCTGGGTGTGTGGCTGGGCTCTGTGGTGGGCAGAGTCAGCCCTGCCCTGCTGAGGTGGGGGTTCAAGACAATGTTGAAGAGGAGGACGGGGCTGGCTTCCTGCTGTATCATGACCATAGCCTCGGGGCTGCCTGCTTCCAAAACTGGCGGGTGGGGGGGTCGGGAAGGATGGCAGGCTCAGCTGCAGGGCAGTCCGAAGGCCTGAGGATTCGAGTCAGAGCACAGAAGGGTCATTTAGTCTTCAGACAGAGCTGCTGGCTGAGCAGGGGACGAGGAATTGGCAGTCACAGGCCCCTGTTGCCCTTGTGCTGCCAGCTCAGTGCTGGTTGATGATGCTCATGTCTCCGGGGTCTGCCTCACGGGAACATTTGTGCTCTCTTTAACATGGAGTTCATTGAGAGATGACTGGCCATAAGACTTCCTTCTTTTCTTGACGTTTCCCAATAACAGTACAAATGCAACTAGGCAGGTGATGTTACCTACTTGGGAAGTGCTGGTAGATGTATTTGATGCTGCCGTCATGGTTGGTGGCTTGACTAGGCAGTGGTCAAATTCCATGCTGACACCTGCAAACAGGTGAATGAGGTCCTTAGGGCACCTGCAGGTAGAGTCCCTGGGGAAGTAGGACATGTGAGTTAGGGCCAGGTGAAGTGAGTTTGTGGAACAATCGTGCTGCAGGGTGCCCAGGGACCATCTGGGTCTGAATGCTTCTGTTCCATTGGCCTTGCCATGTATCAGGTCGTGGCTAGTGTTTCTGAAGGCTCACCTGTCGAAGGCTCCGTCCCCAGTGTGGCAGTGAAGCCCATGACCGGTGGCTTAGGGCTATGGTGGACCCATTTGTGGATGCATAGCCCTTCCCTAGGCTGGGGGGTGGGGTGGAGGGGGTCGATTTGTTATAGAAATGAGATCTCTCTGCTTCCTGACCACCACGAGGTGAGCAGCTTTGCTCCACCGTGATGTTCTGCCTTCCTCACCATGTCAGAAAGTAAACAAACAACTACAAACGGCAAGCGGAAAAGTCAGGCCTTTATAACCACCTCTGCATGCTAGGCAGGGTGGCATGAACCCCTGGGGAACATGGTCCTCACAAGGTGACCAGTTGCCTGATACTAGCCAGGAGATAAGAGGCCCTGCAAGTGGAGTGGACTCTCCCAACCCTGCCGCTGATCCTCCGCGCCCAGCTACGAGGGCACAGAAAACAGAGGCAAGTGGACCCCTTTGTACTTGGGCACTAGTGCCCTGGTTCCAGTCTGCTACAGAATGAGAATGGTTAGGAAGGTAAGGAGTAGGAACATCATGATTAAGCTGTAGTGAGCCATTTAACGTAAGCCATATGCCTGTTTATGCTTACGGTAACCAATAGTACCCAAATGTAGGGAAAAATATCCTCTTTTAAGGTGAAATACATATGCTGTTATAAAGAGCGTAGCTATATTAGTGTAGGAATTTATTTCAGACAGAGTGCGGACAGATTTCTAGTGCTTAATTTAAAAATATAATGTCTGCTTATCCTCCAAGGAGCAACATATTTAAATGTAGAAACAAAATAATTTCTGCCTGGAGTCCCAGCTCCCCTGGAGGCTGAGTCAGGAGGATTCCTTGAATGCAAGAGTTGGATACCAGCCTGAGCAATGAGACCCCATGTCAAAAAACCAAACCATGTGCCTCAATAACCTTCTTCAACCTGAAAAGCATCAAGCCACTAATATAGTTATATTAGCCAAAAATTGTTTCTAATTAAGCTAGGAAGATCAATTTTGCTTTCAATTTATTGGTTTTTTCTTATATCCCAGGGTTGATTAAGCAGAAGAGCTCTCCTGATAGCTGTGCTTAATTAAATCTGGAGGATGCCCAACAAGTTCAATTATTTTGTTTTTTCTCCTTTTATAAGCCAAAGGAGCCAGCATTCATGCTCACCTAGTGACAATCTGGGGAAGCCTGAAGATATTATTCTAGATTTAAAAGCTATTTCAAAGATTGTTATTACAAAGATGATATACAGCTGGGCTCTGATGGCTTTCGCCTATAATCCTAGCTATTCAGGAGGCTGAGATCTGAGGATCGCGGTTCAAAGCTAGCCCAGGCAGGAAAGTCCGTGAGACTCTTATCTCCAATAAACCACTGGAAAACCAGAGTGGCACTGTGGCTCAAGTGGTAGAGCGCTTGCATTGAGCTAAAGAGCTGAGGAACAGCGCCCAGGTCCAGAGTTCAAGCCCCACAACCGACAAAAAAAAATGATGATTTACAACAGGGTTACAGTTTTGGGAGCCAGATAATGAGTACATTTCTCTTTTGGGAAATGTCGCCCCTTTTTTTGTCCTCTCCTGGCTTTGCCCTCCATCCCTATCCACAAGTTCATTTTCAACAGAGTGTCTAGTGAGTACCACTGTTGCATTTGTTTACCCTTTGTCCCTCCATTTCTGAGGGACACCCTCAGAAAACAGATAAACAAGCAAGACCAAAAGAAAACAAAACCACAACAAAGAAAAAACCCTCTTGTTTCCATTTCCTGGAGTTCATCTAGATAAATATTATTTTATGAGACAAGATACACATAGTATGTTTAGCTTTTCTGAGGACCCTTCGGGCTGCCGTCCAGAGTACTGGCCTACATTCCCATCAACGGTGCCTAGGGTGTCTTTCCCCACATCCCTGCCAGCATTTTTGTTTGAATTCATGATGGTGGTCATTCTAACTGGGGTGAGATGGTACCTTAGCGTTGTTCTGATTGGCATTTCCTTTATGGCCAGGGATGTTGAGCATTTCCCTATGTGTTTCTTTGCCATTCTTACCTCTTCTGAGAAGTCTCTCCTTAGCTCCTTTGCCCATTTAATGATTGGTTTATTGGCTTTGGGAGGTTTGAATTTCTTGAGCTCCTTGTATATTTTGGGTATTAGGCCTTTGTCAGATGTATTGCTGGTTAAGATCTTCTCCCAGGCTGTTGACTGTCTTTCTAGTTTAGCAGCTGTGTCCTTTGCTGTGCAGAAACTTTTAATTTTGATGCAATCCCATTTGTCAAGTCTCTCTCCTGTTTGCTGTGCCCCTGGGACTCTTTTCAAAAAATTTCCGCCTATGCCCGTAAGTTCTAGTGTTTCTCCTACTTCCTCTTGCAGTAATTTCAGTTTCAGGTCTGACATTGTGGTCTTTGATCCACTTTGAGTTGATATTAGTGCATGGTGACAAACAGGGAATCATTTTCAGTTTTCAGCATATGGATGCCCGGTTTTCCCAACACCAAGGTTAATGATCAGTTCTAGGATCTTGGGGATGGAGTCTTTCAGGTCCTTTAGTATAAGATCATGTCATCTGCAAACAGGGATAGTTTGACTTCTTCTTTTCCTATGTGAATCCTTTTTATGTTGTTTTCCTGCCTTATTGCTCTGGAAGTTCCAGAATTATACTGAAAAGGTGTAGAGAGAGTAGAATTCTTGCCTTGTTACTAATTTTGGAGAAAATGGTTTTAGGTTTTCACTGTTTAGCATGATGTTGCCGGTCTGTCTGTCCTATATAGCTTTTATTATTTTGAAGTATGTGCCTTCTATTCCTAGCTTCTCTAGAGCTGTAAAAATCATTTTAACAGTCTCATGATTCTGAATTCGGGGATCTGGGTTTGGTAAAAGTAATATTAAAATGATTTTGTTAGATCAAGTTGTCCACGAACAAAGAATGCAGTTATTTTAGCACTTTCATTAGTGAGACGGCAAATACAGCATTTAGAATGAACACAATGCAGTTGTGTTCCTGTGGAGGAATCCATATGCTCTCAACTAAAATGACCCGAGACATTGTGGAGCTGGCTAATACGGATTAATGCCAGTACAACTGACTTCTGTCACAGATTACAGCTATACACTAGCAAAAAAAAAAAATCACACAGAAGGCAATTAACTGTGGGACCAATCTCAAAAGTCAAAACAATAGGCACACTCAGGAGACATGTCAAAGTTTGGAGTGACTGAGCAACTGCTCTCTCTGTTTCTCTTTCTTCCGCATGTACCGCTGACCTTTTGGTGGCCCTTGTCCTGTGAATGGGTGACACAGGGCTGAAGGAAAGCCCTCTTCCTGATCAGAGTGCTTGGAAAGGGGTGTCTGCAGGCCTGAGTGAGGGGCGGGGATAGCCCTCTCCTTCTGCCCTCTGACACGGCTTGTAGCTCTAGATGGAACACACTGGGGTCCACACTGGCAGCTGCAGCTGTGAGTAAACCCCAAGTTTCAGGCAGGCTGGAGGAGCTGGTTAAGGATCCTTGTGTTACAGAGTTCTTTTCCTCCTGAATCGTGTCCCAGGTGCATGGCATCTGAAACGTGGGTAGAAATTTGTTCCTGATGGAAGAACAGGGAAAGGGAAGGTAGAAGAAGCTAGAGGTAATGCAGACACGGAAGCCGCTGCCGCAGAAGGCCAGACCAAATATTTGGCTTGATTAAGCCTCAGTCGATGACCTGTTAATAATAATAGTGGTAAGTCCCCGGAAGATTTTCACATGACCTTAGCTTTCAAGCTATGCAGGATGAGAGTTGTACTCACTCAACATGCAAAGAACCAGGAAAATGTGCTCAATCTCAAGGGAAGATTAATGAGCAAATTCAAACCCCAAGGTAATTCACATTTGGATAAAGACTTTTAAGTAAGTGATTCTGAGCACATTCCATGAACAGTAAATACTCCCGACATAGGTGAAGAGGGAGACACTCTCAGCAGAAAACCAGAACGTATGAAAGCACAAGGACCCATCCCTTGATGGTGAGGAACATTATGGGAAGTAAGTTGCAGGAGTCCGCCATTGTGTGGATCATCGTGTGAACCCAGACAGCACAGACTCCTGGACCCTGCGGCTTCCTGGAGGAGCTGAGGGTTCTACAGCGTGTTGCTGTGCTGATACCACAGGCAGGCGCTTATGCAGTAATGGGAAATAAGCATTTGTGTGTCTAGACATCTCCCCCGGACAAAAAGTTACACTGACTACCCGAGGGGGTCTGGCAGGTCTGTGATAGTCCCACAGGACCACCAGTGCATATGCAGCTCAATACTCGTGTGTCTTATTGCAATGTTGCTTATCAAAAAACCCAGATTAGCTGAGCAAGCTTTCTTTTTAATATTTGGTCCACTCAGAGGTTTGTGCTCATGAAGGCAGGCCTACTACCTGAACATATTTTTATAATCTTAAAATAAAGACCACTATGGAAGGCAGTTTGGAGATTCCTCAATAAACTAAACACAGAACTATGATCTGGCAATACTGCTCTTGGGCAATTATCCAAAGGATTACACACACATGTGTGCACATACACATATGTGTGTATATATGTATACGCATATATTTCTTTTATTTATCCATCAGGAAGAATAAGATAATGTCATTTGTGGGGAAATGGGTAGACCTGGAAAAAATTGATAAGTGAATTAATCCAAGTGAAGTAAGCTCAGGAAGAAAAAGACACTTTTTTTTTCCTCGTATGTGCAAGTTAGACTTCAATTATAAACAGGTATGAAAGTGTATGCAGAGCCATATCTATAAATTCAATTATTTATATATGTATATATAATACAGATTAACTCAGGGTATGACT
Source organism: Dipodomys ordii (assembly GCF_000151885.1). Taxonomy (NCBI): domain Eukaryota; kingdom Metazoa; phylum Chordata; class Mammalia; order Rodentia; family Heteromyidae; genus Dipodomys; species Dipodomys ordii. Next base: position 493,868 of record NW_012267319.1, read on the forward strand.
CCTTTGAACAGCTATCTTACAGCTTAAGAACAAGAATACCAGGAAGCTAGAGCACCTCTTTTTGGGGGAGGGGAAGGTCAAGAGGAGGAGGACAGATAAATGGAGAGAGGACATGCAGCCATAGCATTTGATGTGCGAATGGAACCCGCTAGCTGGAGGGCGGGGGAGGGGCTGACACTGGTCAGGATTCACTGTACTCACTGCTTAAATAATAACAATAATGATAATAAATATACATGAAAGCAATGTTAGCTTCAGACCAGAAAAACAGGATAGGAAATCTAAGAAGTTCAGGTTAATTGAAATTTTGATAAAGGATGTTCTAGAAGTTAAAATGGTATGTTAACTATTTTGACACCATTTTATTTTTTATTTTTTTATTTTTTATTTTTGTCGGCCATGGGGCTTGAACTCTGGGCTTGGGCGCTGTCCCTCAGCTCTTCAGCTCAAGGCAAGCGCTCTACCACTTGAGCTACAGCGCCACTT
>NW_012267319.1:494598-504221 GCF_000151885.1 Dipodomys ordii
CTCCTGCCCGGGCTGGCTTTGAACTTCGATCCTCAGATCTCAGCTTCCTGAATAACTAGGATTACAGGCGTGAGCCACCAGCGCCGGGCTTTTACACCATTTTAATAGTTAAGAAAATGGTCCAAAATCTGGATTCACTTTGATGAAACATATTGTTTGAAAAAGTTTTCAACTGCCGTAGCCAGGAAATCAGCTCTAGCTAATTCTTTCCTTTTGCTCCTAGAAATGCAGCTTTTGCTTAGAAGATCCAATACGTGGGGTCATTAGCTATTAATTTTTTCCCCTTGGGGATTCTTTTATGTGAGTTTAGATTTATGAAAGTGCTTGAAAGTCTCTACGAAGCAATTAACACGAGAGGCTTTGTAATTTGACTGATTAATTTCCTTGTCTGAAGACTGATGGAGGCTTGCTGAGGAGGGCGTCTGTGGAAGGCAAGAGCACACCCCTCGGAAGAGTTGCTCCCTGCACAGCCAAAAGACAGACCCACGAATCGCAGCCAAACCCCAAACAAATCAGTGGATGAGACACAAGAGTGAACACAGAGCGTCAGTGAAATCCACGGGCCAGGTCACAACACAGTCCTCGACTTTCAGAAAATAAGCTGTGGGGGAGCTCTGGGATAATGAGCTCAGGGGGACCAGGGGGCCTGGAGCTGGAGGCCCAGCCTCTGCAGGAGCCCAGGAAAGCCCCAGTCTCTGCCCACAGGTCCAGCCCTCCTCCTGAAATGGTGTAGCTTTGATAACGTTTGATGGTCAGACTCTAAAGGTATGAAACTCGCAGATGCCTTTGATCTTGTACTGCTGGAGCCGCCAAGCAGATAACTGCTGCTAGGGACTGCACCCCAACTTCTGTGGGAGCCCTGACAGGGAATGGGGCTGTGTGTGGAGGTAAGCCTGTGAGAAGCGAGGTGTTTACATGCCGAAGGTGAATAACAGGTTCTTGGTCTCGCTGAAGAGAGAATTTAGGGACAGACACACAGGGATATTTTAACAGAGAAAGATTTATGGGCGCGAAGGTGGAAGTCTGTGCTCACCAGAAGCTTAGGATGGGCAGCCGGGCCAGGGGATCCTGGGCCCCATAGCCTTAGGCACTTTGATGGATGGAGTTTCAGGACTGTGCTAAGGATATATCCATCATTGTGGAGAATTCTAAGCATTCTGAGAATTCTAAGAATGGGCGAATCAGGCACCGAGTCACCAGGGTGTCCTCAGAGCTAAGGCAGTGATTTGAGGAGAGGCAGGACGCTGAGATGGAATGGAAACAAGGCCGTGGTGGAAAAGAGGCTGTGGCCGAGCTGGGGAGCTGGGGAAGTCCTTGCTGGGCAGCCCCTAGACTTTGGCAGATTTACTCAGATGTGTGCTGTGTCTGTCCCCTTTCTGCCTGTCCATCTCCACCCGTTAGGTATTCCTAATCTCTCAGAATTGATGTCTTTATTATCAAGGGAAGAGCCGACTCCTGTAGGTGTGTCCTGTGGTTGGGGCTGCTGAGGGAGTATGGAGGATAAATGAGGTGAAACGCAACCCAGGTAGCATTACGACCCTCCCACACAGCCCTGAGCAGTTTGGACCTGTAGTTGGATGTGGAGGATATGATTCCTGCAGCTCATGACAGGCCGGGCACAAGGGTCGGTCGGTGGTTCTCTGCCTCACTGGTGCTGTTGGAGCTGTTCAGGGAAGAACTGAACAGAATAAATCATTGACCACCAGGGGAGAACGGGACATCTCAGAGCAGTTAGTATCACAAAAAAGTCAGGAGATTGTGAGAGCTGAACATAGAGGCATTAAACAAATCCTTTTTTTTTTCTTTTCTTTTTGTGCCAATTCTGGGTTTGATCTTAGGGCCTGGGCACTGTCCCTGAGCTTTTTTTTTTTTTTTCCCCTCAAGGCTACTGTTCTACCACTTGAGCCACAGCTCCACTTCTGGTTTTTTGATGGTTCATTAGAGACGAGTTTCACAGACTTTCCTGCCTGGGTAGGCTTTGAACAGTGATCCTCAGATCTCAGCTTCCTGAGTAGCTAGGATGACAGATGTGCACCACCGGTGTCCAGCAAACAAATCATTTTTTTACACTATCAAATAAGATGAACAAGTGTCCTTTTAATGGTTACTTTTCTAAGACTAAAAGCTTGCACAGGGAAAGGGCTGGTCACTTCCCTGCCACAAGAGATTCCTGCGTCCTCTGCAGAGCTCTGCTCTCCTGGTTATCTGGTTTCTGAAGGTATTGATTTTAGTCCACTGGTCCAGCTGGCGTCAGAATTCCCCAGAGAGCTGCCTGATGCAGTCTCCCGGTGGTTTTTCAGGAGGGGACTACTGTGTATGAGGCTCCCAATGACGTGCTGTTTAAATATCTACTGTGTGTGCCGTGGCTTCACAGCATGTAAGCAAGAAATGAAAGTTTGGAGGCCCAAACCACTTCCCAAAGTCCTCTCACCAGTGGCCAGGGCCTGAAGTTAAGTGGCCAGGTGATTCTCCCCCTCCCCCGTCCCCCAGGACAGCTGACAGCAAGTTCTGCTTCCTTTCCCTCCAGGCCTCACACTCCCCCCTCCCCCCCACCCCATGCGGATGTGTCCCCAGCCTGCAGCGTGTGATACCTTGTTTGCTGTTTTGTGTGTGTGTGTTTTCTAAATACAGTTTTTGTGTGGGCTTGAACTCAGGATCTAGGTGCTGTCCCTGAGCTTTTGTGCTCAAAGCTAGTGTTCTACCACTTAAACTACAGCTCCACTTTTGTCTTTTTGTGGTGAATTGGAGGTAAGAGTCTCATAGACTTTCCTGGGGCTGGCTTAGAGTCCCGACGCTGGGATCTCAGCCTGAGTTGCTAGGATTACAGGCGTGAGCCACCAGGGACTGGGTGTAAATGTGTTTATCACACACAGTGACTTGCTGCCAAAGCCCAGACAAAGCAGGCAATCCTCTCACCGTCCTACTGAGCACCTGTGAACGAAGGGACAGATGGGGCTTCGGGAAACACGGTACCGGCTCTCCCAACTCGAGAGGCAGGGCCTGCTTCTTCTTGTGGCTCTTCCTCTTCTGCTTTTGTCTGCTCTCTAATTACATTTTCTCATTTCTCTCAGCCTGTTTCTCGATGTTTTGCCTTTGATAAAGTAGGGTAATGAGCTCCTTAGCTCCTCTTGAAAAGAGATTTCATCCAGCTTCCAGCTCGGCGGTTAATTGCGGCTGTAGGGTCTCCATCTTTGAAATCAATCTGGGCTGAACACTACCAGCTCCCATTTGCTCCAGGATGAGGGGAACAAGTCTGATTTCGCCTACACCTCAGCGGGGCAACTCAGCAAGCCTGAGAACGCATAACACACACAATGTGGCTTCACCTTACCCCTGACTGTCTAGACATTGTTTACAACCATTGGCCTGTGTGGCAGCTCATACCTATAATCCTAGCTACTCTCAGAAGACTCAGATCTGAGAATCTGAGCCTATGCAGAAAGTCCATGAGATTCTTTCCTCCTCCTCCTCCTCCTCTTTTTTTCTGGTTATGGGACTTGAACTGGCTGCCTTTGAACCCTGATCCTCAGATCTCAGCCTCTTGAGTAGCTAGGATGACAGGCGTGAGCCACCACTGCCTGCTTCCATGAGATTCTTTTCTCCAGTTAACTAGCAAAAGAAAAAAAAAACAGAAGTGGAGCTGTGGCTTAGTGGTGGAATACCAATCTTTAGTGATAAATCTAAGGGACAATGCCCAGGTCCTGAGTACAAGCGCGCGCGCACACACACACACACACACAAATATCAGTGCACAAAACCACACACACACATACATATACACTTATTTTTGCCTAGTAGGCTAATGGCTAATTTCCTTCTAGCCTTAACGTTATTTAGTGTTAATTTTCAAGAAGCAAAAACTAAGTTTATTATCATTATTATATACAGAAACAAATAGCTCTGAGTTCTCTGGGGCTCCACGTTCTCACCTGGGCAGTGGGGTACAGAAGCACCCCTGCAGTCATCCTGGCAGTGACAATCACACGTGTAGAGTGTCTGAGTGGCAGAACAGAATTCTAGCCGTACAGGAACAGTAGTCATTTTGCTTCTAAAAGATGGTCTGATGGGTTTTCCCGCATCGTCTCTGATTCATTTGTTTACTCAGGCTTCACTGAACCAAGCCAGTTACGGCAAGCAGACCCCTCATGCGTTATTCTTAGATTCATCAGGCAGAGCAGCAGGTAGCACTTCCCTACTAGTGGCAATTGGAGATCTGCAGCTGGGCGCTTGGTGTGTGTGTGGGGAAATCTCACTTCCTGGCTGTTCACTAAGACCAGCACCTGTATATCCAAGGCGTCACCACGGCGGACCCTGAACACCTAGGGGACCCCAGCAAGTCGGGGCCTGGCCCTGGGGCGTGTGCAGGCATCCTGACAGAGGCACAGTGGGACAAACGCTTTCGGTCTGCAGGTTCTGGTACTGAGGACAGGGGTCTCCGAAACCTCCCTGAGCCTTCAGTCGCTCCACTCCTTGTCTTTGCGGGGGCTGTGTGTGGTAGCACATCACTCACAGACCCTGCTTTTACCCACCTGCCCTGCATGCCTGCGTGTTCCAACTGCAGAGGAAGGAAGTGGCGCGGAGCACGGGAGGCCCCGGCCTCCTGCAGCTTCCTCTGTGTGCTGTGTGTGTGTGTGTGTGTGTGTGTGTGTGAGAGAGAGAGAGAGAGAGAGAGAGAGAGAGAGCGCTCGTGGGAGCGAGCTGGAAGGGGACCCCCCCTCTACGGCAGGGTATCAAAGCAGCAGTCACCTGCAGAACCCAGGGCTGAGGAACGGCCTCTGAGGCCTGGTGGGGGATGGGAGGCCCTGGGTACCAAAGGATGCCCTCTGACCTGTGCATCATGATGTTCTAAGATCCCATGATCCCACGCTGCATTTGAAAACAAGTTGCTCACTTTTTTTCCCCCCCATTTGGTGCTGGGGCTCGAACTCAGGTCTTAGTTTTTTTTTTTTTTTTTTTGAGCTCTGAGCCTGGGCTCTGTCCCTCAGCTCTTCAGCTCAAGGCTAGTGCTCTACCGCTTGAGCCACAGCACCACTTGTGGTTTTGTGGTGGTTAATTGGAGATAAGAGTCTCACGGATTTTCCTGCCCAGGCTGGCCTTGATCTGTGATCCTCAGATCTCAGCCTTCTGAGTAGCTAGGATGACAGGCGTGAGCCACCAGTGCCAGCTTCTCTCTTAGCTTTTTCAGTCAAGGCTGGCGCTGAAGCATGTGAATCACAGCTCCATGTCCAGCTTTCTGCTGGTTGATTCGACATAAGAGTCTCATGTGCTTTGTGGCCCCAGACTGGCCTTGAACTTCGAGCCTCAGATCTCAGCCTCCTGAGTAGTGGGGATTACAAGTGTGAGCCACAGCATCTGCCGTTAGCCCCTCACTTCAAAAAACAACAAATCCTGTTTCTTCCTCTTCTGGGGTCCCCGTCTCCAGAGTTCATCTTTTATTTCCCAGCTGTCTGTGGGCTTTGAGTACTGAAGACCCCACCACTGTGGACAGCTTTTTGAGGGTGAATTCAGCTTCTGAGCATCCAAAAATTCTGTAGTTCCATTTCCCCCCGGCTGACATCTTGGATGGTAACCCTCCTACCTTTGCTTCCTGTGTAGTAGCTTGAACTAGATACACACAGCGTTGCCCGGCTTGTTAGTTGAGATGGAGTCTCACTCTCTTTGTCTGGGCCTTGTACCTCAGTCCTCCTGATCTCTGCCTTCTGGGTAGCTGGGATTGTAAGAGCGTGCTACCATAGTTGGCCATCACCGGTCAATTTCCAAGTGTTCCTGGGTTTCTTATGGGGTACAAAATTGCATTATTTTGGAATCATCCCTGAATAAAACAACATATAGGAAAAATGATGGGGAAATCTCCTCAGGTGAGTGTAGGGGCTGGCACGTTTATGTTCTCTGTGCTTCAGGGATGGAGGGCTCTATTTATTCCAGGAGGACGGGCCACCCAAACACAGTGTCCATCTGTTAGCCTGACCCTCTCGTTCCCCTTTCCGGTGGCGTCTGAGCATGTTCCTTTTTCCTCCTGGACTGAGCAGTCACCGTCACCCAACCTGTCCACGTGACGAGCTGTGGCCTTGCACGTGGGTCACCGGGGCTGGGAGGCAGTGTGGGGCCGGCCCCTTGCAGGGGCCGCTGGCCATGCCGTTATGGGCCCTGGCCTCCTCCCAGGCCCAAGCCCTGCCTGCTGGCAGCCAGAGAGCTTTGTTTAACGTTTCAGAGGAGCGCTGCGGGCCTCACCGGCGACCAGCACAATTAGCAGAGTGGCTGTCCTGGGAAAAGCACCTTCAAGGCCTCGCACGCGCTCCGAGCTCCCAGGCTGTGCGGCTCTGCACGTGTGCAGCAGACCAGGGGCTTTCTCAGCCACGGCTGGCTGCACGCAGACCCCGGAATCAGAGCCCGGGGAATTCTCACTGGCTTCGGCCTTCCTGAGATGAGTGAGAGGAAGTCAAGCCCCTCCCCCCATCCCAGCTGGGGTCGGGGGTCAGCAGGGGGAGAAGGGGCTGATCCCACTCTCACACTGTGCCAAGAGCCCCTGCCCGCTCCTCTGCCCACCTCCATCCGCTGCGTTACTGATGCCATCTGCGGACGGTCCTGGTTATCAAGTGGGTATTGTGTACCTGCTGTGTGCCAGGCTGGGGCCTCGCTGGGATGTGGGTATGTGCCCTAAAGTCTCGCCTGGCAGAGGAGACAGGGCACGGAGAAGTAGAGGACCAGTGCAGTGTTACACCAGACATCAGGCAGCAGGGATGAACAAATAGGGTAAAGAGTGTATGAGTCTGATGTGTGTCTCCGTAACAAAATAGCCGAGGTGGGGCTCTTTGGAAGGACAAGAGGTTGATGTAGCTCCCAGATATGGAGGCTGAGAGACTGATTAGGGCAGGACCATCGACCATTGGCCTTGTCTTTTGTCTCAAATGAGGGCTGCTCTCCCCCCGCTCCCTCTCCTGTTGGTCATGTGTGGTGGGACCCAGGAGCACTTGGCGAGGGGTCTCATGGAGGGCTGGGAGGGCCACCCTTTGCTCTTTTGTAGAGTACCTAACTGGGGTACCACAGAAACCATCCATCCTCCAAAGGCAGAGCCCCAGTGACCCAGTGACCTTTTTCTAAGCCATACTTCCTAAAAGTCCTGTCACCGGTGACTGTCACCACACTGGGGACTGTGCTTCCAACAAGGACACATCCAAAACCACAGTGGCGGGACAGAGAGTGACGATGCAGAGCGCTGTGAGCCCCAGACTGGATGCCAGGGAACGCCCAGGCTGTCTGAGCGGAGACCTGGGGTGGGGGTGGGGGGCGAGACAGGCAGCAAGGGCTGGGCGACAAGGAAGGCAGGACCCTGTCCTGTCTTCCAGCTTTCCCGCCTCGCTGAGGGGCCTCTCCGTGGGCCATCGTCTGTGGATGTCTCTGTGCACGTTTGGGGGTGCTAGTCCTATTCCTTTGACAGGACAGTCGTGCTCAGCTGGGGTGATTTTGTTTTCCGAAGGATGTTTGACAAATCTACAGACACAGCAAGTATATGTGTGTGCATGCATGTGCATATGGGCATGCACACGTGTCTAAGTGTGTATGTGTGCATGTGTGTGTTCCTGTGCAGACTGGGTAGAGACCAGGGACACCGTTAAACATCACACAATGCACGTGACGGCCCCACAGGAATGAGCCACAACACAGAGCGTCCCGACATGCCTTTGGCATGCCACGGGATCTGGGGCGGCGTTGGGGGGACGGGGGCTTCGTGACCCTTGAGTCTGTCTTCATTGGCAGGCTCTGGGGTGCGTTGTGGAGGCTGGGGGCACACAAGGGACAGAGGGGCCACGTGCCTGGCTCTCAGACCAGGCCAGGGCTTCACACAGAAGTCTTGTTTTCAGCGCTGGGGATGGAACCCGGGGCATGGAGTGTGCCAGGCAAGCCTGCCACCACGGACCACATCCCTGCCTTCCCACCGGGCCCAGTCAGATGCTGAGACGGGGCTCGGCTACTCCGACACGCGGACCTGTGGGCCTGTGCTCTCCTAAGGGCCCATTTCCCACGCAGTACCGAGTTCTCGCCAGGCAGCCACCTGGCTGTTCATCTCCTGCTCATTCCACAGCTCTGTTCGCAGCTCAGCACCAGTGTCTCAAGCTGGGCCATTCTCCATTCCCCCCCCCCCATGCCCCTCTACCGGCCCTTCAGAGTAGACTCTGTGTCCCACCTCTCCCCCCCTCCCCCCTCCCTCTCTTCACTGGGACCTCTGCCACCTGTCACAGGCTCCCAGCCTTGTGGGATTGGGTGACTCAGAGCCAAGGTGACTGTGCTACTCAGAGGCCTGAGTCAGGTGGGCCAGGGTGCCTGTGGCCTGGAGGGGGGTGTGTGGGGCTGTGGAGACCGCAGCCTGACCCTCCTCCTGGTGGGCAGGCCTGCCCTTGGCACCCCTCAGGCTGGCTCCTGCCTAGCTGAGAGCCGCAGGAACGTGCCAGACCCACGTTACCCCAGGAAACCGAAGCTTCCCCTCCCAGCCTGGCTCCGTGCGGCGTGGGAGTTTAATAACGGGGCTGGTGATGTGCAGTTATTCCACCCTCCCAGACACCAGCCCACCGCCGCTGCCTCCCCTTCCTGAAAGCACCCCGCATCTTTCTGGCATGGGACTCTCAGCTCCCTCACCGTGTGTGTGGCCATCCCCCCATGTGTTCTGCCGACATCGCTCCCCAGCCTTGAAGGTGAGACAAGTCAGATTCCTGGATGGGAGAAGGGCGGTGGCCTGAGCCCTGGGGTCTGAGACCAGGACATGGCCGGGCTCCCAGGGCGGAGCTCGCCTCCAAGGCCTCCTGAGTGGCCAGCACTGCGGTAGACACTAAGGTCTCAGTCCTTAAGAAACGACAAGCAGAGCAGACCTGGTGCACGCCTGTGGTCCTAGCTACTCAGGAGACTTGACATCTGAGGATCAAGGTTCAAAGCCAGCCCAGGCAGAAAAGTCAGTGAGATGCCTGTTTCCAATTAATCAGCAAAAAAGCTGACAGTGGAGCTGTGGATCAAGTGCTGGAGGGACTGTCTTGGGCAAAAACAAAACAAAACAAAAAAGACAAAAACTCAAGGACAGCACGGGCCAAGTGCGCACACACACACACACACACACACACACACACACACACAGAGTCACAGAACGAGGTGCATTTTTGTACATAAATACAGAGACTTTTCCTGCCAGACAAAGGAGGGGGCCCCATCTGTCTGGCCTACCTCGGCATCTTTTACCGACGATTTTAACCTTTGCTGGCCACACGGCCTCCGGCAGGGTCCTGAACTTCGTTCTGAGTCTGAAGGATTCAGGCAGCCACCTGACCTTGACTCCCAAGCGAACCTCTTGTGGGCAAACAGCATCTTAAAAGAAGAAGAGAGTGAGGGCTTCTGGGGGGGGGTGTCCTTGTCCCCTGGGTGGGTGTGTGGGGGTCTGAAACCTGAGGCTCGGGGCCTAGGGGATCTGAGCAGCCTCCGCTGCGTCAAGCGCTGGTGCTGGACCCCGCACTCTGCCCACCGGCTCTGGAGGCGGAGCATCTGCGGGCAGCGCGGGCGGGGCCTGTCTCCAGCCGGCTCCAGGCCGGGGGACTGGGGTGGGGAGGTGGGGGGGTCCTGCCCGCAGCGGGGATCGCGGC
>NW_012267319.1:504783-521108 GCF_000151885.1 Dipodomys ordii
CGACGGGCGGGCGGGAGGGGAAAGCCATCTTGTCACCGGGGAGAGCGGAGAGCGGGGCGGCCAGGGTGATGGCAGGGGCCGCAGGTCTCAGAGGAGCCGGGACTGTGCGTGAGTGTGTGTGTGTGTGTGTGCGCGCGCGCGCGCGTGAGTGTGTGAGGGGCAACCATTGTGCAGGTCGTGTCGGGGAGGAAATAAAGGGGAGGCTGGTGCAGACTTAGTAAGCAACTCTAGATACACATATACACTGCAGTGTCTGTGCCCGTTTGCATGCGCGTGCGTGCGTGTGCATGGGTGTGCAGGCGCGGCCACTGGTATAGTAGGCATGGTAAAGTGTACAGAAAACATTTGCATTTGAATAACTTTCCTTCCCTCCTTCCTTTCCTCCCTCTCCCCTTCCCTCCTTCCCTCTTTCCTTCTCTACCTCCTTCCTTCCTTCTTTCCTTTAAGCTAAATGTAAGCTAAATAAATATATTCCTTCCTTCCTTCTTTCCATCTTTTTTTCTCCCTTCTTCCCTCCCTTCCTTACACACTCTCTCTCTCTCTGGTTTATTTTGTTTAGGGTTTTGATTTTGGGGAATCCAATGCCCAAATAACAAAAGGGAACCCGTAGTTATAGAATATAAAGTTATTTCTCCCACTTTCTTTATAGTAGTGTTACAAAAATGAAAGAAAATCACGTTATGTGGCAAGCTCTTGGAAATGTCAGTGAATTTTAGGATTGCTGTCTCTTTCATTTACTATTCCCATGCCTGGCCCAAGGGAAGGAGGAATAGATATCCCCCCCCTTTCTCCTCTTTAATTATCTTTAAGTAGTTGTACAAAGGGGTTTCAGTGCAACATATCAGTTCATGGGTCCAATGCTTCTCGAGCAGCCTCACCCCCTTCAGGAATAGATTTTAATGAGGAAGCAGGGGTAGAGTTGTGCCCAGTGCCTGGTGCCAGTGTTGTACGAGTTTGGGAAAGAATTAGTTATAAGACGTATTTTAATTAGAGTTGGGGATATTGCTCAGTGGTGGAGTATTGCTGGCATGCATGAGGTCCCGAGTTTGACACACACACACACACACACACACACACACACACACTCACACACACACACCCTCACAGCCTGCTTTCTGTCACCTTTCATCTTCCCCCTTCTCCAGTCAGTCTATCCTGGGTAATCTTTTTTCACTAAGGCAGATTAAGAAACAATTGCGATGTGATGTTGAGGGAGGAGCAGTGTAGGCCTGTTGGCATCAGCCTCTGGCTACAAGCAAATGCTTTCTGTGCCGACACCTCCAAAGCCTGCCTTGGGCCATTCTGTCTTAACAAGTAAGTGTTTTCTAGGCACAGAGGTCTTTCTTTGTGTGTGTGGGATTTCTAGGTGGGGTCTTCGAAAAAACAAGGAGCTCTTTGGAGAGCAGATGTCATGAGGTTCCGCACACCCACCATGGCAGGTGTTCTTGCAATGTGAGGGTTCTCATCCTTTGTTCGGGAAGTGGAGGGGTGGGAGCACTCCAGGGCCTGGCTGTCCTAACCCAGCCCTTTAACACAGGCACTGGATGGCTGCTGGTTCAAGCCAGCACTGAGGAGCCTGGAAGGGCTTCTGTGCATGCGCCTGGTCCCGGGGTTGCACTTGTCCCTTCCACTGAGCTCCTCTTTGAATTTCTGCCGGGACTAGATTCTCAATCCCAGTTCCAATGGTTTGAAAAGCTGATTGGCCCTGCCATCCTTTCTCCCAGTGAGGGGGATGCTGACGAGGATGGAGTCTTTCTTTGAGTCTGGTAGACTCCGCTCCCCCACTCTGGCCCCACTCTAGACTGGATGCACCTACTGGACATCCTCCAGAGGACACAGCAGTTCTGCTGCTGACCTTCTCCTGCTCTACATTTCTTCTGTCCAGTCCCCTCCTGGTCGTCCCGTATCAGGTTCTTCTTTGCCTGGACCTGGGGTGGGTGGGGTCCCATCTGTCTTGGTGCTGGCCTCCTGTAGGTTGGTTGGTGTTGTTGCCGGTCGTGGGGCTTGGACTCAGGGCCTGGGCGTTGCCCCTCAGCTCTTTTGCTCAATGCTAGTGCTCTGTCACTTTAAGCCACAGCACCGTAGATTTTTGACTCTTTTCTTTGCCCTTTATTGTGAGCACCTGTGCTTGCTGAGGCCCAATGACGGGTGGGGATGGTGGAAGACAGAGATTGTAGTAGACCGCAGGATCTTTACTTCCCTCTGGGCTCAGGAGGTGACGTGTCCAGCCTGCCTCTGAGTCCCTCATCACCTCTAGTCCTGTCCGCTGGGCCACCGCACTGCAGCACCCGAGGGCTGCGTTCCCACAGCCGCTGACTTGGGAGTCTTCACGTGTTCCTCACCTGGGCTCATCATAATGTCATTGGGATGACTCACCTTCCCCCCCACAGCAACAGCAGATATGGCCACCCCCACATTAAAGAAGGGGCACCCTTGTTCTGGCACTTTCCCTCATGCTCTGTGAGGATGCTGGTAACAGCGGGCATACTCTCATAACCCAGTGCTGGTGAAGCCCAGACCTCAGACCCGCTGGGGGCGGGGGGTGCCTCCAATGCACACACCTCCCTGCCGTCTGCATCCATTGGCTGCTGAATGGAATGTCCCTCCTCTTTCCAGGGTTGCATGGTTATTGGAAATGGCATTCAGTGGGAAAGGAGTCTGAAGCTTTAGTGACAGATTTTTTTCTTTTTGCTGGTCCTGGGGCTTGGAACTCAGGGCCCAGGCACTGTCCTTGAGCTTTTGTGCTCAAGGCTAAAGCATTCTACCCCTTGAGTCATGGCTCCACTTCCAGCTTTTCGGTGGTTAATTGGAGATAAGAGGCTCACAGACTTTTCTCCTGGGCTGGCTTCCCTTGAACTGGAATCCTCAGATGTCAGTCTCCTGCAAAACTAGGATTACAGGTGTGAGCCACTGGAGCTTGGCCACTAATAGGTATTTTGATGATAAATGAACTTAACTGGCAGCTGTATCAGGAGATGAGTACCATGTAACGAAATTATTTCCCAAACACGTCTAAAATTTTTATGTCTAATTTTGACTGTCATTCTACATCCTCAACAGGAGCTGAAGGGCTAGCAGTTATGTGACCACTAAAATGAGCTAGCAAAGTGGCTGATTATTCTTTCACTTGTATCCTGAACATTCCTGTAGAGGTCATGAGCTCAGTTCTGTCAGATTCTTGTTTTGTGATCTTTGGACAATTACTTAATTTCTTCATGTCTTAGGTTAACAAATTGTCTTGGTTGCACCTCTCCTGTGAATCTGATTTGTTTATTTTGGTTAATCAGCTGTTCTGATACCTGAGGGATGAAGAAGAGTGAGATTTTTGTGGGCACTGTGCGTTGTCGTTGTAATGATTGGCAGATGTGGTCTGTTTTTCCTGTAATTGTGTGAAAAGTTGTTTTCAAGGTACTCAGATTTCATATTGCTCAAAGTTCAGGCTGTGGTTTTGAGGCATTAAAATAATTGCTTTGCAAGTATGTTGGGAGCAGCCAACAAATAACAGAGAAGCCCCTCCAGCCATGCTAGATGCTGACGTGTGCCACCAGCTTCCCATTTAAAGGATGTCACAAGCTGGGCGCCGGTGCCTCGTACCTGTCATCTTAGCTACTCAGGAGGCTAAGATTTGAGGATCACGGTTTTATGCCAGTCCAGGCAGAAAAGTCCATGAGGCTCTTATTTCCAATTAACCAGCAAAAAACTGGCAGTGGAGGTGTGCCTCCAGTGGGAAAATATTAGCCTTGAGCAAAAAAGCCAAGTGAGAGTATGAGACCCCGGGTTCAGGCCCCAGGTCCAGCACAGCAATTTACATAGATAGGTGTGTGTGTGTGTGTGTGTGTGTGTGTGTGTGCGCGTGTGTGTACATCCATATGCATTTGTATGTGTGTCTTCCGGATCTAGCTTCCACATACGTGTGAAAATGCATATGCAAATTTCTGCTGAGGCTCACCCCTCCTTGAGTGCTTATATGTGTTTTGGTTCATTGTGAGCCAAGCAGAGAAACTCATGGCCAAAAAGTTCATCTAAACAGCAGTGATCACTCCCGTGAGCCAGGTGGGGCACAGGAAGTCCGAGTGGCTTTTCAGCATCCCAGTTTTATAGGAAGTCTGGCATGATGTCCATGTAGCTTTGGGGAAGAATGGACGTGAATGAAGGGATTGAGGAATTGGAATGGATCGGGAAGTAGGAACCAGCAAATGCGATGGCGCTGACATTCCTAAGGTGGAGGCGTGGATGGGAGGGAGTGCGTGGCTCCCCAACATAGCCCTTACTGACCGCTGCTCCCTGGTCACTCTGAGAGAGGACAGTAATCGTGAGTGAAGTTGGACTTTGTTTTGTTCCCTTGCTTCACTTTCTCAAGTGGCCAAATTACCTCACCTTTAGTTCCTAGCTGACCAGTTCAGTATAAATAAAATGAAGGGTTCCAAGATGCTCTCCAGTCATTATTTTCTGGTTTTCACTGTCTTGGGATCTTGTTTTGCCTTTCTGCTTTAAGACTCAGTTTACCAGTGGACTCCCTAGAAGAAGCCATTTGAGTGACAGATCACAAAACCACACTTCAAATCTGGAATTTTCTCGGGTGTTTATTCAAAGAACTATGTATGTCTCATATGTTTTATTTTATTGTTGTTTTTAAAAATATTTTTTGTTGTTATTATAAAGGCGATGTACCGTGGGGTTCCTGTTTCATAAGTCACATAAAGAGTGCATTTCTTTTTGGACAATCCCACGCTTTCCTCACTCTCTCCCAGTTTTCCCCTCCTGTCTCCACCCTCAAGTTGTATAGAGTTCATTTGCTCACGTAGTGACAGTGACACCACTGCTGTATTTGTCCCTCCATTGCTATGTCCCTCACTTCACATCCTACACCTACACCGTCTCACTGAGGCCTAACCTGCACGAGCACTTTTTAGATTCCTGTTTTTGGGTGGTTTCTAAGACACAGTATTCACACATGTCTCTAGAAGCTCTTTGTTCAAGTGTAGTGTTCTAAAAGGCGTGAGCTGTTCCATCAGACAAAGGAGAAGCTCTGGTCAAACCTTGTGTGGAAAGTTAAAATGGCCCAGCAAAAGAAGTGGCAAAGGTGGTTTCCGTGTGGCGTAGCTCTGGAGATCCTGGGTCTCTGACTCACTTTGTTCCTGGTCTTGACCCAGCAGCAACCCCATCAAACCCATTCAGTCAGTGTGTATCTGATTTCCTCATCCGTCTGTGGGATGTGGTCTTCACAGGCTGCTTTAGTTTCAGATAAGTTTGGGCATCTGACCTTTGAGTTCCCATTTTGAGCCTCATTCTACTCACTAGCTGTAAGTAGAATGCGTTCAAGAACCCAGCACTAAACCTGTGAAGCCATCAGTTTCCCAGTTTACAACTTTGCCTCCCCCTCTCCCACCTCCTCTCTCTAATGCTCACGGGCACTCTAGATGGGAGGGTCAGTTTGGGTCCTTTATTGGTAGATAGGACTCTACCTGACCTCTAGCCCGAATTTTGGCTGTTATCCCTTCTCTCCTACTGTTTTGTTTGTCTGTTTTTTGTTTGTTTTGGTGGCATGGGGATTGAAACTCAGGGCTTCTCATTTGGTTAGCTTGCTCGCTCATAGTTGGCATTCTACTACTTGAGCTATGCCTCCAGTCAAGCTTTTTGCTGGTTATTCTGGAGATAAGAGTCACATGGATTTTTCTACCCAGGCTGGCTTTGCACCTTCAAACCCTCCTCTGTGGCCAGGATCACAGGCATGAGCCACTGGCACTTGGCTCTTTCCTTTTCTTAATGAGTAGTTTTGCTGGGAATGTAATTTATCAACATCAAATTTCATCTGTAAAGTCGTTAACAAACCCCTAGTCCCTTTTCTCTCCCTGGACAGTGTGGTGAAATTTACCTAAGTTAAACTTGCAATTTTGACCACAATCCTATGGCATTTTGTAACACACAGTATTGGGCAAATAGCACCCTATTTGTCTCCAGAACATGTTCATCACTCCAAAAGGAAACCAGACCTGTTCCCAGTCATTTCCATCCACCCGGCTTCCCCAGACCCCAGCAGCCAACATTTAAATTCATGTCTCTGAATTATCGTCCTTGTGAAGGTGAGTGACACTCCGTGGTGTGGATGTATGCCCATGGTTATCCATGTTTTCCTCAGGGGTGCTTTGTTGTTCCCTCCCTTTGGCAGACATTGTTGCTGTGAGCACACACGTGCAGAGCTGCTGAGTCCAACTGTGGGAGGTTGGAATTGCTGGATCATCTGGTCATTTTATTCTTTTTTTTTTGAGGGATTGCTATGCTATTTTCCACAGTGTCTGTACTGTTGTTTACTTGACCAGCGAGGCCCAGGGCTCCAACTTGTGTGCCTTATCACTAGCATTTGCCGTTTTCTGTTTAGATGTATCATGGGACCATCATTCCCCAGTGACTGTCCACATCCAGTATGTTCACTTGTCTCTTGGCCATCTATCGGTCTTCTCAGGAGAGATGTCTGTCCCTGTACTTGGCCCGTTTCCCTGTCGGCTGTTTGATGTTGCTGATAAACCCTGAACCTTTCACACATCTGAGGCTCTCACCGCTGTGAGCTTGGCTCCTGGGTAGATGTCGAGGGCCGTCTGCTTCCTTCTGCTCTCCCCTCCCTTCACCATTTCCCAGCAACCATCATTACTCTTCCAGACCTCTGTGTTCATTCTTTCCCACCGTTCACATCCCCAGCCTTGGGCTCACTGGACAGGTGGCTCCGTGGAGGTGGGGTGAAGGGGGGGGAAATTTTATGGACACCATCAACACCCTCTTTTTCTTGGCTCTGATTTAGCCATGGTGACTTCACCCTGTGTGTTGGAGGTCAAAGCTTCTGGCTCACAAGTCTTCTGCAGGATTGGCCCTGATGATGCTGGACGTCCTCTTTCTTCTTGAGTGCCTCTGATCCTGGGCCTCTGGGAGGCCAGGGAGGGAGTGGTTGGGACGGTTTGGGTGCAGGCTCTGCAGGGCTCTCACTTGGCTGGAGATCTTAGCCCTACATCAGTGTGTAAGGAGATCCTTAGCACCATGCACGGGCTGCGGGCAGGGCTGACACTCACAAGGCGTCAGCCTGTCCGCTCCACCGGGACTTACGTCTGGGTTTTCTCTTGTGCATCTGATTGAGCCTCTCGCCCCCTTTCTTGTCCTTATTTTCTAAATTCCATTCTTTGTGCTCTGCTGATTGGTTCCTGGCTGCTGTCATGTCACGGTCCCTCTTGATGTAGGCTGACTCGAAGCGGGACACTGGCTACATCCCAGTGGGTTTTATGGATGAAGGACCTGTCTCCCAGAGGGCGTTTGGGCCTTGCTGCCCCTCACCTGTCCCCCTTGGGCTGCTACAGGCTCCTCAGTGCTGCGTCAGAGATGGAGAATTTGACCCCACAGCATTCCTAGGAGTTGTCGATCACCTGTGCAGTGGACCGAATAGAACCAGGGGAAAAGATCGTATCCCGAGCATGTGTCAGGAATCTCAGGGCTTTACGCATCGAGTACACTCGCAGAGTTCTTTAGGTCTGTCTACATTATCACCTGAGTACTTCCTACTTCCTAGGCATTGGATTATTAGTCAGCTTCAGTTTACCACAACAAAACACCAGAGATGACTATGTTATAAAGAGAAAGCTTTCGTGTAGCTGTTCTTTGGAGGTTCAAGCCCAAGCTCAGGGAGTTTCCTGACCTTGTTTGGTCTCCTGTGAGGCGGCCTGTCTTGGGCAGAGGACACATACAGGCAGGTAGACATTTTGAGCTGGAGCAGGGACAGGAAGGGCAGCACCCCACAGCTCTTTCCAGGGCATCCCAGCTGGCGAAGGCCCCTTCCTAGACTTTACCTCCGGAAGGTCTGCACTTCCGAGGCTGCTGCCTTCTGGGCTCAGCCTTTAGTGGGGGGGCCACTCAAACCAATACCCAAACTACAACAGGTAGCAGGAAGTGCTCACCTAGGTAGCAGGAAGTGCTCACATAGGTAGTAAGAGGTGCTCACTTGACCTGTACAAGATCATTCAAGTATTACAGTCTCATTTTTGTTTTTTACCTCTCTTTTATGGAGAAAAGTGACTTGCATGGTTAGGTGTTCACAGAAGTTCACAGCCTGGCACAGTTAAGGTTCTATTCAGTTTAGATTCCAAGCAATACTCCGGACAATTTGATTGTGAGACTATAGTCATTATTATTATTTGCTATAGTTCATAAATTATCTGTTATGTACATTCCATTTTTCCTTTGAACCCATAGTCAATTATCTTTCTAAGTGGTTGGGATTCTATCTTTATGACACCTGGTGTTAATTTCTACCTGCGTTGCTTTGGGACTACGGTGATAGCCTATTTTTCTTGTATCTATTCATGTAATAGCAATATTGGTTTAAAATGAAAATAACTAGAATGTTAAAATAATGCCAAGAAGTCATTTATTACAGTATAGACTTGAATTTCGTACCCCCCATTGTCTAATTCAAATGGAATATACATTTTCAATAAAGTTCTTAGTGCCACTTGCTACTTTGGGTTTTTATGGTGAAACACTCCCAGCCTGTTTGGAAACAAGCTTCTCGCAAAGCTTGATAACCTGTGAAAAATTAAGAGACACTCTCTAGCAAGTCTATCAATGTTTAACAGCTTTAACAAGCCTTTCAGAAGTGTCATGTGTTAGCTGAGAATCATTTCACATTAAAATCTCTGGTTTTCCTGCCAAAGTTATCTTCAGTGAGAGCCATGTCTTTGTAGCCAGACTTGGAGCGGAGTGAAGGTAAGGAAAGCTGGAAAGAAGTTCCACGGAAAACCCAGATGTGGGAGGGGACCTTATGTGCACGGCTGAGTCTGAGCTCTGCCAATACCATGGTTGACCTCCTAGCCAGTCTCCGCTTCCCAGGGCCTCACGCGGCGCCCCTCACAGTCTGTACCTGAGGTGAGCGAAAGCACCCTCACCCTCTGTCTCTCCTTCCTCTTCCCCTCCTAGTTTCCCCCAGCGCATCCTGGCATCTGTGCTGGGTTTATGATTTCAAGTGACAGACAAGGAAATGCTTGCTCTTGGTCAGTGACGGCGGTTGAATTTCCCTTCCTTTCCTGGTCACCCAGTTGGAAAAGCTCATCTGGCGTCAGGGAAGATAGTTGGTGTAATTTTCCTGCCAAGGTATCTTTGCTTAGACCTGAGCAGAAGACAGAAGGCGGGCCCCAGAGGTAAGACGAGGCAGAAAGCTGAAGGATGGGGAGGGGCGAGGTCCCACGCTGTCTTCAGGGCTGACTCGACCACCCACCTTCTCTTTGGTGACGGTGGCGGTGTGGAGAATGTGCCTAGGCACCAGTGAAGATCTGGTGGGGAAACTACGTGGGCAGCATCTCACTCATTCATATCTTTCTTTCAAAATCTTCCTGGAGGCAGCATGTTCCATACAAGGGGATGTGATGTTCCACCCTGGGTGGCTGATCTGTTTGGGTCTGAGGATGTCCACAGAGGGGCCTGTGGGTGCCCAGACACACGGTGGCACCAGAAGAGCCCAGCGGTGGCTTCTCTTCCTGCTGCTGCTGCTGGTGTCTGGCGTTCCTTAGGTTATAGGAGAGCTACCCTCTCTCTCTCTCTCTCTCTCTCTCTCTCTCGGGTCCAGTCATGGGGCCTGAACTCTGGGCCTGGGCGCTGTCCCTCAGCTCTTCAGCTCAAGGCTTGCGCTCTACCACTTGAGCCACAGCGCCACTTCCGGCTTTTTTCTTTTTTCTTATGTGGTGCTGAGGAATCGAACCCAGGGCCTCAGGCATGCAAGGCAAGCGCTCTACCACTGAGCCACCTTCCCAGCCCAAGCCACTCTCTCTTGTGGTCTGCCCTGTCACGATCTGTGGATGTCAGTGCCCAAATACCTTTGAATTAAAAGGACACCGGACATGTTGGAGTAGATGCCTACTCTACTCCAGTGAGAACTACTTCAGCAAAGATCCTATGTCCAGATAAATTCAGGTTGTCTGACTAACAGTCAATATTCATGAAGTCACTCAGTAAACATTTATTGAGCATTTATTATGTGAAATGTACTATATGGGGTGTTGAGATTTATGTATATATATATGTGATAAAATATTTCCTGTGCCCATGCCATTTGCAATATAGAAGAAGAGAACTATAGCCTGGTATAATAAGGAACTTATGCTGGTTCCACCCAGGGGATGTTGGTGCGGTCTGCTCATTAGAAAAGCAGGGGAGAGTTTGCACTGGACTGAGGGGGTGATGAGGAGGTCCCCCGCGGGCCTTCAGCAAGGGCTGAAACACCATGTGGTGGCACAGTGGAGGAGGACAGGTGTCAGCGCCAGGGTGACTTGGGTGGCGCAGCTGCACTGGTGGTGTTGGACAGTTCGATGGATCCGGGGCTGTCGGGCATGGCGGAGAAGGGCGGGTGGGAGAAGGTGATAGACCAGGTCTGCCGATGAGTTCATTCTTTCTTCACTCAAGCAGGCTACGCTGATGTTTGACAAAGTCATTTTCTCAGATCCACGGTGGGGCAGAGACAGGATCTGAGCGGCTCCGGGACTCATCGAGGGAATGAGGCAATTTTCAGGGGACGGCTCTTCTTCAGCGGGCTCTTCAGGAGGGTGAACAAAAGTTGTGAGGGGAATACCTATTTTCTGCTAGAATGGCTTGCAAACACCCACAGAGGCAGGGAGGAAGGCAGGATCACCGCACCCCTGCAGAGGGAGGGGAGGGGCAGGCAGGGGTGGAGCTAGGATGTGGGGAAGAGCACGTCCTTTGTTTCGTGCCTACAGACTGTCCAGATTATGCATTTCAATAACTTACTCAACAAATATTTGTGCATTTCTTACTACTTCCTGCCCGCTCTGCCAGCCTCAGGGTTTTCAGCCTCTTGGAGCTACATGGCAAGGTAGATACATTATCCTATTGCTTCTTGGTTCATTTTTTTTCCTGACCCCAAAGACTTGTTATTGCGAAATGACTGTCCGTGCCTTTCTCTCCTCAGACGGAATGCTGTGGCTGTGGGATCAGGGGATTGGCTGTCCGGGTTCATCTTGGGGAGGGGAGGGGATGGAGGGCTGGCCATGGTGATTTTCTTTTCTTGATAATGTCAAAATCTTTATGTGGCTGTAAACTGAAGATAAATGGTAGATTGGTTACCTACATTATTCCTTGTTCTGGTTTGTTCAAAATGCTTTTTTTTTTTTTTTAAAAAAGGCATCAACATCATCTTTTTCAGTCTATATTAATGAGTGAGAATGGACAGAATTTGGCTTTTTGACTTTGGCTTGTTGTGCTCAAACTCATCTCTGATATTCTATTGTATATACAATGTTTTTACTCCATTCGTTGGTTATTGGCTGACTCTACATTTGTCTGTGGTAGACAATACTACAGTCAACCTGGGCCTGCAGTTGTCTTTCTTGTATGTTTACTCTCCTGTGGCTATGTGCCCAACAAAGGGGTAGGGAGTTGGTCATAAGGGAGGTCTATTTTTATTTGTTTTTGAGAAGCTTCCATACTGATTTCCATAGTGGTTGCTTACATTCCCAACAACCGTGTATGAGGGTTCCTAAGAACCCCGCATCCTCACCAGCATTCATTGTTTGTTTTCTTGATGATTGCCATTCTCACTGGGGTGAGATGGAATTTTGGTGTGGTTTTGATTTGCATTTCCTTTATGACTAAGGATGTCAGACATTTCTTCATGTCCTTTTAGCCATTTATATTTTTTTTTCTGAGAATTGGCTGTTTAACTCAGTTGCTGTCTATTAATTGAACTATTTGTTCTGTTGCTGTTTAATTTCTTTTGAGCTTGTTGTACATGTTGAATATCATTTCTTTTTCCAATGAGTAGCAATCAGCAGGAGTAATTTTGTGAATGTCGATGTGCTATTGAAAGCAGTTTAACGTAATATCCCTTAAGATCCCAGTGTCATTTTTTGTAGAGATAGAAAAGTCAATCCTAAAATTCACATGGATGCCTAAAGGGTCCCGAATAGCAAAAGCAATTTTGGGCAAAAGAGCAGTGCTGCAAGTGTCACAATATTGGCCTTCAAATTATACTAAAGAGTCATAGTAACAAAATCAGCTTGGTTCTAAGACAGAGGAAGATACGAAGACCAGTGGAACAGATTGGAAGACTAAAAAATAAAACAGTACAGCTTCAAGTGTCTGGAACCAATACACTGGAGGAACTACTGTCTTCAACAAATAGATCTGGGAGAGCAGCTATCTGCATGCAGAAGACTAAAACACCAGATACCTGTGTCTCCCTGTGCAAAAAGCAACTCCCAGTGGATCAAATGTCTTAATGAAATAACTAATATCTTGAAACTACCACAGGGAATTGTAAGGAACTCTCTGAAAGGTATAGGCCTGGGTAATTATTTTCTGAATAGGATTCCAGCAGCTAAGAGCAAGAACAGGTGAATGGGATGCTATCAAACGAAGCAGTGTCTGCACATCAAAAGAAAGAATTCCAGAATCAAGAGAAAGCCCATGCAGAGGAGATAGTCGTGACTAGCCAATGCTTTCGTTCTTGATGATGATGGAGGAGGTTTTCAGTGGCTAGGGTTTCTTCTTGATGATGGTAGAATTTCTTTTTCTTTTTCTGAAGAGAATGAAGCTTTGAATTCTAGAACCAAGGTGCACAATGTGCAACAGTATCAGTGTAAGTTAATAGCTGTTAACATCTGCGAGTTCCTCCTATTTGACAAATTTTGTTCAAATACGTTTGCTTTCTTTAATCCCTACTGTCCTACAAGGCAATCTTATCTTCTTCACTAGTCTTAGTAGATTGACTTTATGATGCAGTAAATAATGGATCATGATGAAGAACTTGAAAAAAAAAACACCCTATATTTAATCGCTTCCCTGTGGAGTGGAGGATGGATTGGAAAAAGAGGAAGGTGAAAAAGAAAAGTGTGTGTTTCTGTGGAATGGGAAGGAGTGCTGGTCACGTGACAGAGGGTAGGTGAAGGCTGGGGAATGTCCTTTAGTCCTCTCTCCACTTCTCATGTTCCGGTGGCTCTGTCGGCCATGGTTGGTTGGTGTGGTTGGCTCTGTGTGCTCCAGGCTTCCTTTTCCTTGATCATGGTCTTCGGCTCTGCAGGGTTTTACTCTTGACTACTCCTATCTGGAAATGAAACTAGATTGTACCCTTGCAAGTCTGAGATGGGGCCTCTTGGCAATTCAAATCCTGGACCTGGGCGGCTTTCACCCTCTGGACTGACTTGAGCCTGAGACATTTATATTGAACTCAGTAAGTCCAGAGTCTAGACATAGAATCTCCTTCAAACCAGGCCAAGTGGTCTGGATCTCAAGTGGCAGAAGTCACCTGTGTTTGTGCGAGTTCAGTTATTAGAAAAACAGTTCAAAGTGCATTCCTATTCATGTCTGACCAGTAGATTTATCTCAGTTTCCCCAAGATCATTAGCACACAACAGGAGCCAGAGGAACCCCTGTCATCGCTGCAGATAAGCCCCTCCCACCCAAGGTCATTGCCAGGGCACCGGGGAAAAGAGGGTGTGCATCACCCAGCCCTCCCCAGAGGCTGAGTGCCATCCTGCCAGATCCCCGCAAGGAGGAAGAAGGGCCAGGTGACGTCTATGTGAGCACCTGCTGTATACAGCAGCACTGCTGTATACAGTCTCCTCACCTAGTCAGCCACATCCTGTCATTTTGTAGACATGCACTGCAGGAAGACAGCACAGAGGTGCTTTTGCCTTTGCCCCTTTCCACATACCCAGACTCTTACTGTCGGTTCTGGGACACCTCCGTGTGGCTGTGGACTGGCCCAGTGGTCTCTCCTGCCTCTTCCCGCATGTGGCTTGCAGACCTTAGGCTCGGCTTTTGTCAAAACATACCAGACAAATGAAAAAGCTGCTCATTCATACCTCTGCCCCCTGGGAACCCACGCACCATGGCTTTCTAGTTGTAGCAGTCTGCGGTTGTCTGAGGGGACAGATGAGACCTTTCAGGATGTTTCAGAAGAGGAAGGGCTTCTGTGGCCAGCCATGGCTTGAAGCAATCAACCGAGTGTCAGAAGTGACTTCATCGTCCTTGCTGGGACAAGGTGCCAGGGAAGGCCTTTCTACTTTTAGATCAAGGTGACTAACGTGAGGATTGGGCTGGTGCGGAGAGAAGCAAGGCTGAGAGGGAGAGCTGGCTTGGAAGACAAACCTCTTTATTCTTCTGGGTAGGTAAGAAGGCTGTGAATAGAACAGTGGGTCCAGAGAAACTCATTCCCAGAGCCCCACACTGGGCTGCATAGAAGAGAATCCCAAGGAAATCCCAGTTGTTCATAAACCAGACCCTCACCCTCACCCAATCCCTAACAATTCCTAACCCAAACCCAAGCCCTAACCCAAAACCAATTCCTTACCCAAACCCAATTCCTAACCCAATCCCTAACTGTAACCCGCTCCCTAAACCTAAGCCTAACCCCAAGCCTAACCCCATCCCTAACTCAATTCCTAACCCAAACCCAATCCCTAACCTAAAACCAATTCCTAACCCAAACCATCCCTAACTCTAACCCGATCCCTAAGCCTAGTATGAGCAAGGCCCTGGCTTCATACTCCCTCCTGCCTTTCTTTAGGCTGCTGGACTTAGCTAGCAGGAGAGAGAGTTGCAGGTGTGTTCTTCATGAGTAATTCTGTCATTCCGCATAGGAACTTCAGGCCAGCAGCATTTTCCAGTCCAGTGGCTAGAAATGGGACTGCACTCTCCTTCCTGCTGCTAACTCCATGATGCCCTCGAGGGACGGAGTGGGCTTGTGGGGGAGGTAGAGGCCAGGGTTTTAGAGCCTAGGACCAACCTCCAGGGTCCCATGTGCGGTCTTGCAACTCTCCAACCCCCACCCCATACCAAATAAAAAGACATGGTGAAAGGCAGAGAAAGGAGATTTGTTCTGTGGCAGCCATGGGAAGACAGCGCTTCAGTTCATCTCTGGCTGTCTTCAGAGGTGCAGATAATGGCTACAGGTTAAATGGGAGCACTGGGGCGGAGGATGAGGACGGTGTGAGCAGCCTCAAGTCTCAGGCATGGCCTGCGGTAGCCGCTCAGCCACGGTCTCCTGAGGCCTGGCAGGCCGGCTGTAGCTTCTGCCTAATCAAGGAGATGAGATTTGCCTTTTGGCACAAGATGCTTCCTGGTAAATCTTGTTCTTCCTGGAGCCCAATGTAGTGGTTGAAACATGACTGACCATAACAGGAATTGGCTCAGATCAAAGAACACAGATACAAATGTGTGTGTGTGAAAGAGAGAGGGGTGGGGGAGGGAGGGAGACAGGAGGGAGGGGCTGAGTGTTCGGCTTTTAGTTAATTCTCACGCCCAACACAAGCATCTTTGAAGGTGGGTGGAACAAGCAGGGATGAGACGCAACCCCCACCAGAAGTCTGCACGGAACAATCCGAAGGGCGCTGCCGGGCATTGTCAGGAGAGCTTTGCTGAAGACCTGGCATCTGAGGGGAGGCTGGCATCAGTCGGCCCAGCAGAAGTGGGTGGATATGGGGGCAAGAGTCAGCTCAGGACACTGGAAGGGAATATGTGTGGCTTGAGGGCAGAGACCCAGGGGAGGGAGCCCACTGGAACGGCCGGCCGGAGCTGGCCTGCGGTCCCAGAGCACTGACACACTGGCTTCTTCACATAGCCATCTTCAAGCCCGGTCTGCAAAGCCTGCCTCACTCTGCACGGTCAAAAGCTGCAGGTAGAGTCCGGTGCATCTCACGAGAAATTGACCTGGGCAGACCTGGGTTTCCAGAATGATCTCCATCCTTGGTTTTGTTTTCTAGATGTATAATTTAAAACAGTTATTAATGTAATTAAAAATGATCTGTAAGTCGTTGTACAGAGAGATGTCAACCTGTCAGTTTGTGAGTGAAGCACATCTTGATCCACGCTACCCCTTCTATCGTTCTCCTCCATCTCTCCCCCACCCCACTCATTCCCTCAGTTTACCTGGTTGCATTTTTCATGCACCAGTCATTGTGAGTATGTATTCACTGTCTCTCTCCCTCATCGGCCTCTCCTCATCGGGATTTCCCATCATCATATCATATCTCTGCTTCCTGGTACTCACTTTGTTAAACTGTAAGTCTCTTGAAGGAATTACACCACTAAAATCTCCCCGTGTCTACTGGCTTTTGTCAGTACGTTCGTGTGTACATTCATACGTTTTATATATGTTTATAATTCAGACCGAATTTCTACACATGAGAGAAAACATGTGCTGCTTGTCTCTCTGAGCCTGACACACTTCACTTAACACAATTTTTACCAGGTCCATCCATTTCCCTGCAAATGACATCGGATGATTCTTGCCGATGGGTGAGTAACATTCCACCAGAAAACCGGAAGTGGCGCTGAGC
>NW_012267319.1:522078-525656 GCF_000151885.1 Dipodomys ordii
TTTTTTTTTTTTGTCAGTCCTGGGGCTTGAACTCAAGGCCTACTGTCCCTGAGCCTTTCTGTGCTCAAGGCTAGCACTCTACCACTTGAGCCACAGCGCCACTTCCAGATTTTTATGTTTATGTGGTGCTGAGGAATCGAACCCAGGGCTTCATGCATGCATGACAAGCACTCTACCACTGAGCCACCTTCCCAGCCCCCTTCAGAATGTTCCTAACTTCATACTGTTGATCTCTCGCTACTCCAATCCAGTGTCATAGCAAAATAATGCTTTGTGTCAAAATTTACTTTGAGTTACTATGTGGTTTCTTTCTCCTGTTTGGGGCCTGACTCCCAGAACCACTTCTGGTCATTTCTGACGCATGAATTACAGGAGTGCTAAGCACTGTAAAACTTGGAACCCCTCAGTGTTGCCACCCGTTTGGTTTTAGTCCTGGGGGCAGTGGTGGCTCATTACGGTTTTATCTGATGATGAGTCACGTTGACCTTTCTTGGGTGTTTAGAGTTTTGGACATTGTGTGTGTGTGTGTGTGTGAGAGAGAGAGAGAGAGAGAGAGAGAGAGAGGAAAATACCTATGCATAATCCATGCTTTAAATGATAGGCATTTTGATCCTTTTCTCTTCTTTCCCTCCTTTCTTTTGCTAATTGCCTTGAAATCATTGTACAAAGCGCTTTCACCTCAGTGTGTCTGTTTCCATGGGTGACACATCCTATCCGTGTCGTGTTTCCCATCGCTCTCTCCCATCCGTCTGGTCCCTGCCTTTCCCCTCAAGTTTCCTAGTTCTGTGTTCTCATGGGTGCATTAAATATTATCTCGGCATTCATCCGTGAGTCCTGCTCCCTTTTCCCGCCCCTTCCCCTCATCCCCCACTCTGCCGCCTCAGACGTGTTCCACTTCCTTGTGTTCATTTCCTTAGACTATCTGTTAGTTGTTCAAAGGGGTTACACCGTGGGAGTCCACCCTGTGTGTACTGTGCCCGAGTCGGCACACGTGCATATGGCCCTGGATGTCTTTTATGTGTCTTCATTTTAGGTCAGTTTCCCACATATGCAAGAAAATGTGTCCTTTGTCTCTGAGCCTGGCTGGCTTCACCCAGTGTGGACCTCCTCGCCCCCCCTCCGCCCCCAGGTTCATTCAGTTTTTGATGACTTGTGGATGTTCCTGACATGTGCTGGACGGCAGACCCTGTCAGGAGTGTGGATGTAGCTTGGTGGCTGTGTTCTAGTGGACGCCTCACTTTCTGGAGGGTGTCTTCTGAGCTCCCATTTAACAGCTTTTCCTTTCATGGTGTTTTTTTTTTTTTTGGTCAGTGGTGGGGCTTGAACTCTGGGCCTGGGCGCTGTCTCTCAGCTCCACTTCTGGTTTTCTGGTAGTTAATTGGAGATAAGAGTCTCATGGGCTTTCCTGCCAGGCTGGCTTTGAACCTCCATCCTTGGATCTCAGCCTCCTAAATAGCTAGGATTATAGGCGTGAGTTACCGGTGCGCCCGGCTCCTGGTTTTTGTTATTTTTTAATGACAGTTAAAAAATAAAAACATACGATGTACAAGACAAGAGTGTAGTGGGTTCTTATTCTCAGGTAGTACAGAAATAAAACAAGGAAGGATGAGCACAG
Organism: Dipodomys ordii; assembly: GCF_000151885.1. NCBI lineage: Eukaryota > Metazoa > Chordata > Mammalia > Rodentia > Heteromyidae > Dipodomys > Dipodomys ordii. The sequence continues at coordinate 523,694 of NW_012267319.1, forward strand.
TTGGAAAGAGTTAAGAGGAAGTGAAAGGAGCTTAGGAGAGTTAACAGTGGACCCTAAAACCAGTTGTCCCGCAGCGTGGCCCTGGCTTCGTGCCCTCCTTCTTCCCCCCCTCCTCCCTGTCACATTGATATGTTTGAAGCAGGCTGTTCCTTCTCAGGCCAGTGGCCTCAGGATGGCGGCCTGGCCAGGGCTCATGATTGGTGTGTTTGCAACAGGCAAGACCCTCTCCTGAGTAGTTTGTCTGAGAAAGGTGTGTTTGGCCTGAGACAGGTCAGGGCCCAAGACCCTCCTCTGGGCAGTGGTTTGTAGGAGGGCTAGCGTGGGTTTTATGGCCACCCTGGGTGATGGCCGCTGGTGTGGGGGGGTAAGCCTGTGGGTGGTAGCCTCTGGTGTGGGGGAGGGTAAGCCCCTTGGTGGTGGCCCCTGATATGAGGGGCAAGCTGGCCAGACTGGTTTGTTGATATCTTTCACCTAGTTGAAGATTAGACAGCTTCTTTCCCAGAAAGTCACGCTATCTTCTACCTTTTGCTAAACTGTCTGTGTGGTATCGATTGTCGAGTGTAGTTTGCCCTTCCTTTACCCCGACTGGGTCTGCGTGGACCTGGGACACTGTGAGAGGTCAGTCTCCACTGTGTGTTACTGGGATGTGTTGGCGGGGAGCATCCTGGGTGCAGCTGTCAGTTTGGCTCCATGGATCTCTTGGTCTCTGTGCCACCTTTCTTTCTTTTTTTTTTTTTTGGGTCCAGTCGTGGGGCCTGACCTCTGGGCCTGGGCGCTGTCCCTCAGCTCTTCAGCTCAAGGCTAGCGCTCTACCACTTGAGCCACAGCACCACTTCCGGCTTTTTCCTTTTTTTTTTGCTTATGTGGTGCTGAGGAATCGAACCCAGGGCCTCAGGCATGCAAGGCAAGCGCTCTACCACTGAGCCACCTTCCCAGCCCCTGTGCCACCTTTCTTAATTAAAACACACATGAACTTATCCCTCTTGTGAAAGGGACCCTGGCTTCTATTATAAGGTAGGCAAGTGGGTTCAGCTGGTCTGTCCAGGTCTCCTGCCAGCTTAGGAGAAGCGTCATGGCGCACACTAAGGTACAGGGCATGGTCCGTTTCCTTCTGCTTCCTGAGCTCTCTGTCTGCTTTCTTCCCCCTGGGAAGCATCTTTGTTTCTCTTATTGGCATGAGAACTTGGGCCCTTGAGCTTGCTTGATAGGAGGTCCGCTTTCCTTGGGAGAGCTCCAAGCCAAATGCTATTCTCTCCCCAAATGCCTTCACAGACACAGCCAGAAACAATGTTTGACCAAACATCTGGGCACCCCATAGCCAAGTCAAGTTGACATAAAATTAGCCACCACACTGACGGAGCTGTGCAGTCTGCTCTGCATGTGTCATGACACTCGTTCCCCTGCTGGGTGGCAGGCAGCTAGCTGGACACTGGGTAAGAGCTTGGAACTGCCAACTGGGCAGTGGCTGGCCTGGGCAGTGGTGAGGATCTTGCTCCTCCCCCCCCACCCTCGGGGGTGGTTGGAAGGTCACTGGCGATACCTGACTCAGCTTGTTCTTGGAGGTTCTTTTCCTCTGCGTGTGCCAGGCTGGGTTCATGTTTCAGGGTGTCTCGTGGAGGAAGGTCCTTTTAAAGAGATAGAAATCAGTGGAGCTAAGTGTCCCTGAGGCTTGGCTGCCTTGGTCTTCGTCAGGAGAAGGTCGAGGCCAGGCCTCCCAAGGCTGTGCTTCTGGGGCGGGAAGGGGCTGGTGGCCAGGAAGCTTTGTTCACAGGTACGGTGCATCTTGTCCGTGTCACTTTTTCCAGATTTTGCTCCCTGTCTGTTTCCCGTGGGGGGGGGTCCCCGTCTTCTCTGCTCTGTGTCATCTGTGCCGTGTTCTGCCGCCACTGTCCTGTCCTCACGTGGCCAGCGGGATCGTGAGGGTGAGCGGGAAGGACGCTGGATTGCCCGGCACGCCGTCCCC
>NW_012267319.1:525740-547980 GCF_000151885.1 Dipodomys ordii
CCCCCTGCTCTACCCATTCTACCACCCGTGTCCTCACCCCCTCTACCCATTCTACCACCCTTGTTCCCCCCGGCCCCCGCGTGGCTGGCCCAGGCTCCGGCGCTCCTCACAGTGGCCCTGAGGGTCTCTTGGCCTCATGGTGTGACTTCACCCTGGATCTCTTTCCATTTAGGTCTGACGATCTTCCCCTTCCCTCAGCCATCTCCAGTGTAACTTCCAGACTGCCCCTTCAGAGTCTCAGTCCTTGGGAACATGGGCTTGTGATCCTTCTGTCTCTGTGGTCTGTAACCCTGGGTCAGTCTTCAGGCTAAGTCTTCCCGCCTGGGCCAGGCGAAGAATCTAGGACTTTGCCTCTACTTACTTGTCAGGGAGTTAGCATGGCAGGTTGATTTCAGATACGTTTCAGGTAAGCTCTCCCAGCCCCGATGGCTCCCACTTCATGTGTTTTACTTGTTTCCTGTTGATTCACCCTCTGCGTGGTGTCCTAACATGCCGCCTGGTCTGTCACCAGAGGAGGCAGCGTGGGTCACGCGGAGGAGCTGGGGTACAAGGGGCGCAGGCACTTCGGGTATCACTCGAGTCTCTCCAGTTCTGACCCTTGGTATCCGGGTCTGTGTGGCTCCTGGGCCACAGAGCAGAGCCTAGAATGCACAGGCCACTTCTAGATTCCTCTTTCTGACTGGCTGGCCACTGTATGTTTAGAGGAGGGACTTCTGGAGCCAAGGGGGTTCCGGGGGTGGTTTGTATTGGGTGAGTGGGGTCACTTTGTGCTAAGGGCTCCTGCTTGCTGGCCAGCCTGGGGCCACGGGCCTGGGGTACACAGCGATCTCTCCAGAAACACACTGTCCTGGGCTCTGCCTCCTCCCTCGCTAGGTGCTTTGTCAAATTCCCCTCCATTTGGTGCAAGGTACTGGCGCAAACATGCAAGAGCTCCAGCGCAAACAAACGTGCATGAGCTCCAGCATAAACATGCATGAGCTCCAGCGCAAACATTCATGAGCTCCAGCGCAAACACGCATGAGCTCCAGCACAAACAAACATGCATGAGCTCCAGCGCAAACATGAGCTCCAGCGCAAACACGCATGAGCTCCAGCACAAACAAACATGCACGAGCTCCAGCGCAAACATTCATGAGCTCCAGCGCAAACACACATGAGCTCCAGCACAAACATGCACGAACTCCAGGGCAAACACACATGAGCTCCAGCGCAAATGTGCACAAGCTCCAGCGCAAAAAACATACACGAGCTCCAGTGCAAAAAAACATGCACGAGCTCCAGTGCAAAAAAACGTGCACGAGCTCCAGCGCAAACATTCATGAGCTCCAGCGCAAACACGCATGAGCTCCAGCACAAACACACATGAGCTCCAGCGCAAACACATGAGCTCCAGCGCAAACACGCATGAGCTCCAGCACAAACATGCATGAGCTCCAGTGCAAACACGCACGAGCTCCAGCGCAAACACGCATGAGCTCCAGCGCAAACACGCACGATCTCCAGTGCAAACACGCATGAGCTCCAGCACAAACATGCATGAGCTCCAGCACAAACACGCATGAGCTCCAGTACAAACACGCATGAGCTCCAGCGCAAACATGCACGAGCTCCAGCGCAAACACACACGATCTCTAGTGCAAACACGCACGATCTCCAGTGCAAACATGCATGAGCTCCAGCACAAATGTGCATGAGCTCCAGCACAAACACGCATGAGCTCCAGCACAAACATGCATGAGCTCCAGCACAAACAAACGTGCACGAGCTCCAGCGCAAACACACATGAGCTCCAGCACAAACATGCATGAGCTCTAGCGCAAACACACATGATCTCTAGTGCAAACACGCACGATCTCCAGTGCAAACATGCATGAGCTCCAGCACAAACGTGCATGAGCTCCAGCACAAACACGCACGATCTCCAGTGCAAACATGCATGAGCTCCAGCACAAACAAACGTGCACGAGCTCCAGCGCAAACACACATGAGCTCCAGCACAAACATGCATGAGCTCCAGCGCAAACAAACATGCACGAGCTCCAGCATAAACACGCATGAGCTCCAGCGCAAACACACATGATCTCCAGCGCAAACATGCACGAGCTCCAGCGCAAACACGCACGATCTCCAGTGCAAACACGCATGAGCTCCAGCACAAACGTGCATGAGCTCCAGCACAAACACGCATGAGCTCCAGCACAAACAAACGTGCATGAGCTCCAGCACAAATACGCATGAGCTCCAGCACAAACATGAATGAGCTCCAGCACAAACATGCACGAGCTCCAGCATAAACACGCATGAGCTCCAGCACAAACACGCATGAGCTCCAGCGCAAACATGCACAGGCTCCAGGACTGCAGCCCCCGGTAGCTTTGGGGGTATATTTGGCCAGTGCAACTTCAGGCAGAAGCATGCACGCCATGGGAGGCATGGAGGGCTGCGGGGAGCTTCGGCATCGGGCTTGGTGTCGGCTCTGCCTCAGATGCCGTCTGGCGTCCATCCTGGTGGCGCTGTGGAGCCTCGGGAGAGCCGCAGGGGAGAGAGCGAGGCGTCAGAGCCGAGGGGCAATGGGGCCCGTGGAAAAAGAGGGAGATTAGCCAAGGAAGGAAGTCACGTGAGAGAGTGGCGCTCTTCCCTCACCTGGGGAAATGTACGGTGGGGAGCATGCGGCCCAGCCCGGCATCCCCAGAGCCAGGCAGGTACAGATGCATACAGAGAAGGAAGAGCAGCACCCCCAGAATCTTGGGGGCAGACAGGTCCTTCCACAGTGAGGGCTCTGATGCTGGCCCTGGGCGCCGCGGGCTTGGTGAGGGGCGCTCACGCGGCCGCTGTGCAAGACAGGACCTGGCTCACTAGCCCAGGCTGGCTGGAACTGGGGATCCTTCTCCATCAGCCTCCCAAGTGCTGAGACTGTAGGAGTAAGCGTCACTCCCAGCATTGAGGAACAGCTGAGCATTCAAAATAACTCTGCCATTCCACGCCATCACTTTCTTTCCTTTTGTACCCTTTGTCCGTTTACCCCAGAAAACGTCTGTGTGTGATTTAAATTCATGCCGTTTGAGTTGGGAAATGCTTTCCTCTGCATTGAGTTATTGTTGCATTTTGATGGTTCTTAGGTTGAAACTCAAGGCATCTACCACGTGAACCATGCCCCCAGCCCTTTCTGCTTTTTGTGATTTTTCAGCTAGGTTCTGGCATTTCCTCCATACCCCCTCCCCCCGCCTGCCCCCACCAGGCTGGATTGGCCCATCTGCCATCTACATGTGTCTCCCCTGGGCTGGGCTGGTTTATTGAGGTCTTCTTGACTTTCGGCCTGTGCTGGCCTCAAATCTCAGTCCTCCCATTCCTTACTCCCGAAGTAGCTAACATTGCAGGCATGGACCACGGGCGCCTGCCTGAACCTGTGTTAAATTCTTGAGGCATTGGCCACACGATCTGTGATGTAGGTAAATTAGCAGGGCAAGAAATGGAACTGGAAGTGTGCTGAGGGTTTCTCTTGTCTCCTTAGGAAGCCCTCAGGGACCGATTTCACCTGCCAAAGATTTGTAGATGTTTGCACACCGCACTTGTTGCGGACAGACTAGTCACGTGCCGGGCCTCGTCTCCTTGTGCTCCCTGCGTTATTGAGAGGGAAATGCCGGGAGTCAGGCTCCAGGGCTTGCTGAGGGACACATGGGGAGGTGGCAGCGTGGTGCTGCTCACAGTGAGGCTCGGGTGACTTGAATCCCATCCCTTTTCATTCTTCCAGTGATGCCTGAGAGACAGAGCGGCCGTTCCTCCATAAACAGACCCAGGCCGGAATGTAACAGAACGCAGCTCGGGTTCTCGGATGCCAGCGGCTCTTCCAAGCACTTTTCCTCCTGGAACTAGCCTGAGGCTGAGCAGCCAAACCACGTGTCTCCTCTCCAGCTGAACGTGAGTAATCAATCGGCTTCCTTATTGCTAGAACACTAACATCATCTGACACTCATCCTTTACTTGCTGGGGATAGTAGCAAGTGGTGGACAGAAGAAGAACATACAGCAGAGGGGATTTGAAAAGGTCACGTAGACACATCACATCAGCCTTTGCAACCTCCAGACTGCTGTGCGAAACAGAGAACTGGACTTGCTTCTTTTGGCAGTGCTTAATTAGATCACGGAAGACTGCAAATACTTCCTGTGTTTTATCCTACCAAGAATGGCCTCTAGTCCTGCCGGCGATCTGACCGCCTTTTATTAAAGGGCAGAGATGGAGGACCTGTTGAAAGATTTGGTCCCAGGTACTTATGAACAAGGAATCTGGGACTCCCATCTGTGTAGGCCGGTTTCAAACGGAGATTCTCAGATCTCAGCCCCGGGTAGGTAGTATTACAGGAGTGAGACAGACAGATAGATATGGACGGATGATAGAGAGTGCCAGGGCACTCTCTATCATCCGTCCATATCTATCTGTCTGTCTATCTATCATTTATTTATCTATCATCTACCATTCATCTCTCTCTATTATCTATCTATCGTCTGTCTCTCTAGCATCTGTATATGTATGTATATATGTACATCTGTCCGTTTCTTGGCCGTACTGATGTCTGAACTCAAGGCTTTACTCTTGCAAGGCAGCTCCCTCCCCCCTGAGCCGTGCCTCCAGCTTGGTTTTATTGGAATGGCACCTGTTTTGGAGGTTCCGAGTGACAGTTTGTTCCTCGCCTCCGGTGGGCAGAGGGGCGGCGATTCAGGACTTCGCCCTCCCACCACCCCGGAGTTTGCCCCCAGTCTCCCGCCCTCTTGGTCTAACCGCCCACGTGTCTTCTTTCAGATGGCTTTTCTGAAGTTGAGGCTGGTGTACGCGTGCCTTTTGGTGGTGGGCGCGCTCTGTGTGTATTTCAGCATGACTCCATTTCCAGAGGAGCCGTTCATCTTCAAGAAGAAACACGGGAAGTTCCTTCAGCTGCCGGCCATCGACTGCAGCCGCAATCCCCCGTTCCTGGTCCTGTTGGTCACCTCCTCGCACCGGCAGGTGGCCGCGCGCATGGCCATCCGGAAGACGTGGGGTAGGGAGATGACGGTGAGGGGGAGGCAGGTGAGGGCCTTCTTCCTCCTGGGGGCCACGGCCAGCCCGGAGCAGATGGCCGCGGTGGCCCGGGAGAGCCAGCAGTACGGGGACGTCATCCAGAAAGACTTCAAGGACGTCTACTTCAACTTGACCTTGAAGACGCTGATGGGCATGGAGTGGGTCCACCACTTCTGCCTGCAGGCTGACTTTGTGATGAAAACGGACTCGGACATGTTCGTCAACGTCCACTATCTGACCGAGTTGCTGCTGAAGAAGAACAGGACCACCGGGTTCTTCACTGGCTACTTGAAGCTGAACGAGTTCCCCATCAGGAACAGGTTCAATAAGTGGTTTGTGAGCAAGTACGAGTACCCCTGGGATAAATACCCGCCCTTCTGCTCGGGCACCGGCTACGTGCTGTCCAGCGACGTGGCCAGCCAGGTGTACAACGTCTCGGAGAGCGTGCCCTTCATCAAGCTGGAGGATGTCTTCGTGGGGCTGTGCCTGGCCAAGCTGAAGATTCGGCCGCAGGAGCTGCACTCCCGGCAGACCTTCTTCCCCGAGGGGCTGCGCTTCTCCGCCTGCCGCTTCCGCACCATCGTGGCCTGCCACTTCGTCACGCCCCAGGAGCTGCTGGCCTACTGGCAAGCCCTGGAGGGCGCCCGGGAGGAGGACTGTCAGACGGCGGCCTGAGGGAGCCTGCTGTGCCCCCAGACTTCCTCTGCTGTCCTCTGCGCAAACCAGAGGAGGCCCCTTCCCCTCCTCTGGCTGTTTCCCCTTCGCGCCCCCCCCCGCCCCGCCCGGGACAGCAGTCTGCATCTCAGGGTCTGGCTGGTGACTTGTCTTTGACTGGCTGCAGACCTCTTCCGTGGGGCACTTCTGGTGTGTAAGGTCAGCCCCAAGCGCAGCAGGGCACAGTGTGGTGCACACGAGTCCAGCTGCCCAGGATCCCAGAACACACAGCACGGACGCGGGCCTGGCCTCGGTCGGGACCCAGGGACGCAGCACGGTTGCAGGCCTGGTCTGGGCTCAGGACTCAGGACACAGCGTGGATGGCAGCCCGACCTCGGTCTCCCTGTGTCTCTGGCTCCAGCCCAAGGCAGCTCAGCAGCACTGATTTGTGACGCGGCCAAGAAACAGCCCAGCGCTGTGGTTTTGCGTCTCACCTGTCATTTTCTCCCCCAGATGTCTGCATGAACCTCTTTTGCGGGGCTGGGTGAAGACTAGAGGCTCTTTGGCCAGGGCTGGTGCCTGGCCGCGGTGTCTGCGTGAGACGCAGAGGCCTGTCCGCCCGGAACCCCGAAGCACAGCTCTCCCCTCTCTCTCTCCTGTCTCCGGGCTGGGAGGGACAGTGGCGTGGGCCCAGCTCTCGCGGGAACGCAGGAACCGCTGCGGGGACAGCGCTCAGCTGCGGAGGAGGCCCGGCGTCCGCTCTGCACGGCTCTTCCCGTGTGTGCGCGTGCACGCCGGTGCGTGGCCACGCACACACAGCACCCTACTCAGAGGGCTCAGCTGGAAGAAGTGGGTTCTGGAACCCTGAGCTTGGAGCAGCCCTGCCCAGCTCAGTCCAGCAGCTGGCCGCCCCGATGCGTCGTGGATGGCGTCTGTCTGGCCGGAGGCCTGGGCCTGGGCTCGGCTGTCCGGCTGCGTTGGGGGGTGGGGGAGCGAGTGTATCCCTGGTCCCCAGCCCTTGGCCTTGGGGACAGATGAGGACATTTTTCCCCACCTCTCCCTGCAGGGCACGGTGCCTGCCATAGTATTTCTCCAGACAAGCAGTGTTGTGTTCTTTAGGGAACATGTTTCCGTGATCCGGGACTGGAAGGGACCTGCTGTCGGCACAGCCCGGTCTTCTCTGGGGTAGGATGGACGTGGAACCCAGAGAGGCCCGGGGGCTGGCCCAAGGCTGCACAGCACAATCTCCTGCGGGGTGCGGTGTGGGTCCCCAGTTGAGGGGCGTGCTGGCAGTGACACCGGCTAGGTCCCGGGAGCTTTACTCCCAGCCATCTGCAACAGGCCATTTTGTGACCAAACACCACCGGCCTGGCCCTGGCAGGGCTCTCTGCGTTCTACCTCAGTGACACGTTCCCGGTGGCTCCCTCCGTAGGTGTGGATGCGTGCGTGCGTGCATGCGTGCCGACACCTGTGGTTTACAGTTACCAGCAAGACGGGTCAGGAGGAAGAACAGACACCCTGAGGTGACTCCGTGGGAATGTAGCAGATGCAGGATGCAAGCCACAGAGTCACACCCAGGTCTCCCCCTCTTCCTCCCTCCCCCCGCCCCGCTCAAGCAGCTGAGGGGGGGCTGCTCCAGACGTACTTCCAGAACCCCCTCCGAGCCCCTGCTCTGTGCCTGCCTCTCCAGATGGAGGGGAGGAAAGCTGGAGCCCCTGGCCAGCGCCTTGGCTTTGAACCAGAGGCCTAGGTCATCTGATCTCCTGGCCCACCTTCCCCGTGGCCCCGCCCACCCCACCCACCGCCCCGCCCACCCGCAGCCTTTCCCAGCACACAGCCAGCTGCCGCCCCTTCCCCCACGCCCTGCCCTCACAGCCGGAGCTGAGGGTGCCCCCCCCAGATGGCAGTGCAGGGGTGCTGGGAGGTGGGGTGGTGAGAGGTCGGGAGGTGGTGGAGCTCTGTTCTCTAATGGTATCACAGCAGGAGGTAACACTAGAGTGGGTTGCTATAAAAGCCAGTCTGAGCTGGGCACCAGTGGCTCACGCATGTCATCCTAGCTACTCAGGAGGCTGAGATCTGAGGATCACGGTTCAAAGCCAGCCCGGGCAGGAAAGTCCTTGAGACTCTTATCTCCAATTAATCACTAGAAAACTGGAAGTGGTGCTGTGGCTCAAGTGGTAGAACGCTCACCTTGAGTTGAAGAGCTGAGGGACAGCACCCAGGCCCAGAGTTCAAGCCCCACGACTAAACCCCCAAAAAGTGAGTCTGACTCTCCACTCTGATCTTTGACCTTCTACCCTGGGCTAGCACCACACCAAGCATCAGGCTCTTGGAATTCCCAGAACCTGAACCCAGTTCTTCCCTTTGTAAATTTCCCTGACTCAGGTAACTTGGTGTAACAGTAACACAGAGTAAGATGAGATGGGCATTGCCCGCCTCCACGCTGAGCCTTTCCACACTTCCCATCCTCATCAAAAGCCCTGTCTTCACTGACATCCTGTCTCAGTCTCCTTCACAGGGCCTTGCCGTCCTAGCCGTAGCAGTCACCATGCTTTTTCTTGAACATCTACCACAGGGCCTTTGCACTGGCTGGCACCTCAGCCAGGAATTCCCTATCCTGCCATTCCCCGGGCTCACTCCTTTCCTAGTCCTTTTAGTCACATGTGAATTTCTTGTTGCTCAGCTCACCCACCCCCGAGTCCCATGGCCTTCTATGTTTCTAATTGCACTCAACAATTTTGAACAAAGCCTGGAAGATTTATATATGACAACTTAGCTATTTTGCTATTTTGTTTCTTGTTTATGCTCCAGTGGACTGGGATGTAAGCTTTGTGCGCTCTATCTCCGTGGTCTTCGCTGACAAACCCTGAATTTTTACATGGACCCAGCAATAATGAGTAGAGGCTCAATAAAAGTATTGATTGTTTAGCACTGAATTCTCCTTTCTGGAAGGTGGTTTAGATGGGAAGGTGTGAATCTGATATAGTAATAATAGTGAATGAAAGGAAGGGTTCCAAACACAGCCCCAGACATGCCGGGTTTTGTTGGCTGTGTGACCCGCAGATGCCCAGGGCAGGCTCCTCAGCCCACATCCCGTCTTCTTCCCTCTGCAAGGAACATGCTCAGGGCCCCGGTAGATGGAGAGGAACAGTGTGGTCTGTGGGCCGTCTCCCCGCCCCGGCGTCCCCCTGCCCCGGCCGCAGCCTTCACACGCCATCCTGCCCCAGCCAGCCTCTGCTCCAGCCCTCTGTGCCCTTCCCTCTGAGTACAGAGCCCGGCCTGGTGCCCGCCAGTGTCCCGCCGGGGCCTGGCACTGGTGTTGCTGCTTCTGAAGTGCGGGCCGGGCTCACATTCCTCAGGCCGCAGCTGGGCGCCCGCGGAAGCCGTCAGTGCCAGGAGGGCACCTGCCTTCCCCGCCCGGGGACAGCAGCCACTCCTACCACATCCACTCCGCAGGCGTGGCGAGAGGCCGTCTACACGGAGCCCTCTGCACAGGGCTGGGCATGGGTGTGGCCTGTGTGTGTCAGCCATCTTGGTGTGGTGTTGGGTGTGGCCTGTGTGTGTGTCAGCCATCATGGTGTGGTGTTGGGTGTGGCCTGTGTGTGTCAGCCATCTTGGTGTGGTGTTGGGTGTAGCCTGTGTGTGTGTCAGCCATCTTGGGGTGGTGTTGGGTGTGGCCTGTGTGTATGTCAGCCATCGTGGTGTGGTGTTGGATGTGTTGTGTGTCAGCCATCTTGATGTGGTGTTGGGTGTGGCCTGTGTGTGTGTCAGCCATCTTGGTGTGGTGTTGGGTGTGGCCTGTGTGTGTCAGCCATCTTGGGGTGGTGCTGAGTGTGGACTGTATGTGTGTCAGCCATCTTGGTGTGGCGTTGGGTGTGTTGTGTGTGTCAGCCATCTTGGGGTGGTGTTGGGTGTGGCCTGTGTGTGTCAGTCATCTTGGTGTGGTGTTGGGTGTGTTGTGTGTCAGCCATCTTGGTGTGGCGCTGGGTGTGGCCTGTGTGTGTGTCAGCCATCTTGGTGTGGTGTTGGGTGTGTTGTGTGTGTCAGCCATCTTGGGGTGGTGTTGGGTGTGGCCTGTGTGTGTGTCAGCCATCTTGGGGTGGTGTTGGGTGTGTTGTGTGTGTCAGCCATCTTGGGGTGGTGTTGGGTGTTGTGTGTGTGTCAGCCATCTTGGGGTGGTGTTGGGTGTGGCCTGTGTGTCAGCCATCTTGGGGTGGTGTTGGGTGTGTTGTGTGTGTCAGCCATCTTGGGGTGGTGTTGGGTGTTGTGTGTGTGTCAGCCATCTTGGGGTGGTGTTGGGTGTGGCCTGTGTGTCAGCCATCTTGGGGTGGTGTTGGGTGTGTTGTGTGTGTCAGCCATCTTGGTGTGGCACTGGATGTGGACTGTGTATGTGTCAGCCATCTTGGTGTGGTGCTGGGTGTGGACTGTGTGTGTGTGTCAGCCATCGTGGTGTGGTGTTGGGTGTGGCCTGTGTGTGTGTCAGCCATCTTGGGGTGGTGTTGGGTGTGGACTGTGTGTGTGTGTCAGCCATCTTGGTGTGGTGTTGTGTGTGTTGTGTGTGTGTCAGCCATCTTGGTGTGGTGTTGTGTGTGTTGTGTGTGTGTCAGTCATCGTGGTGTGGTGCCGGGTGTGGACTGTGTGTGTGTCAGCCATCGTGGGGTGGTGTTGGGTGTGGCCTGTGTGTGTCAGCCATCGTGGGTAGTGTTGCTTGGTGGGGGTTGTGTGTGTGTCAGCCATCGTGGGGTGGTGTTTGCTTGGTGGGGATTGTGTGTGTGTCAGCCATCGTGGTGTGGTGTTGCTTGGTGGGGATTGTGTGTGTGTCAGCCATCATGGTGTGGCGCCGGGTGTGGCCTGTGTGTGTCAGCCATCGTGGGGTGGTGTTGCTCGCTGGGGAGGGGTCTGTGTGGCTGTCTCCCGTCCGCGTCTGTGTGTGGCACGGGAGGAGGGTGTCTTCTGAGGCAGCGCTGTGTGCATGTGTGGTCTCACAAAGGCTGGTTGCGGTCACCTCCAGGAATGACACGCTGCCCTCGTACGTGTTTGTTCGGCCTCTTGCTGTCTCTGGGGTGAATGAGCTGTGTACATGGGTAGAGGTAAGAGGACAGGTGCCCGCCTCTGGGTGCTTAGAACCCAGCATGATGTCCCCCAGCCGGTGCTGGTCAGAGCCTCAGATGTGGCCACGGGACCCCTGTGGTTCTCCTGAGAGGGGCCTGGTGAGCAGCGTCCTCTCCCGCCCCGTCCTATCCTGACTGGCCTGGGTGGGCGGACTCTCGCTCCCACTTGTCGTCTAAACAAGCGTCCACTCGCAGCCTAACCCTTCAATCCACACTGCTGCAGCCATCCTCACCGGTGCTACCTTATACTCCAGATGTGTGTGTGTGTGTGTGTGTGTGTGTGTGTGTGTGTGCACACCTTGAGCCAGGTCCTGGGCTCTATCACAGAGCACACTGAGTGTGTATGTGTGTGTGTGTGTGTGCGTGTGCACATGCGTGCATCCTCATGAGTCAGGTCCTGGGCTCTATCACAGAGCACACTGAGTGTGTATGTGTGTATGTGTGTGTGTGTGTATGTGTGTGCGTGTGCACATGCGTGCATCCTCTTGAGTCAGGTCCTGGGCTCTATCACAGAGCACACTGAGTGTGTGTGTGTGTGTGCACATGCGTGCATCCTCATGAGTCATGTCTGGCCTCTGGTCTCAGGCACCAGCCACTTGGTTAGGGAGGTGCCCAGTCTTTCCCTCAGCCGTCAGGGTGTGAGGCATCCCTGGTTCTTAGCTTTGCACCATCATTTCCACATTTACAAGATGGCAGGTGTGCGCTGCAGGCTGGCCTGTGTGGCGGGGTGGGTGGGGGATGGCGTGGCAGGGCATTGGGGGAGGAAGTGCGCCTCGGGTGCGGGTGGGGGCACAGTGAGTGTCAGGGCCGGCAGGGGCAGGACCGTGGGAGCCCCGCTGTCTCCCAGCCTCCCAGACGGCTCTCCACATCGGCCCTGCCGGGGATTAAATAATTCACGAGGCTGACTTACTGTGACAGCAGCTGTGCACCGTGTTAAAAATAGATGAGACGTTGCCTGCGTTTCCTGGCCGTCTCTCCCTGGGAAGCATTCACTTTCTTATAACATTTTTCTTCTTTAATTAGGAATTATCTTTCGGCGTCTGTCATGTGGTGCCTGGCATTCTGGCTGTTTCGGGGTGGGGGTGGGGTTCCCTGCAGACTTGTTCTTTCTGCCCTGTCCCCACTCCAGACCTGCTGGAGAGGAGACACCTGGAGCTACCTGGTCTTTTTTTTGGTCGTGGGGCCTGAACTCTGGGCCTGGGCGCCGTCCCTGAGCTCTTCAGCTCAAGGCGAGCGCTCTACCATGTTGAGCCTCAGCACCACTTCCAATTTTCTGGTGGTTCACTGGAGATAAGAGTCTCTTGGACGTTCCTGCCTGGGCTGGCTGATCCTCAGATCTCAGCCTCCTGAGTAGCTGGGATGACAGGCGTGAGCCACCAGTACCGGCTGATAGTTATCTTCTGAATCCTCTGGAGTCTCACCAAGGCCGCGTCCACCTTCCGGTAACAGGTGGAAAGGGAAGGCTGAGGTCCCTCCGGCGTCTCGGTCCTCACTCACTTGCTGTTTATTTGGTTCTTGAAGTAGATCTCCAGATGCAGCAGCTGGGACATGCCACCATGTGTCACCCAGCTGAGGTGCAGGGCAGATACGTGCAGCGGGTCTCTGGGGGGATGGGCGTAACACTGCTGTGCGGATGGTGTGGAGGAATCTGTCACCATCTTCTGAACTCTTAACTTCCCTTGATTTCCCTGCACTGGACGTACAACGCCCAGGAAAGGAGCCGCAAGAGCCTCGGGCTGGGCCTGGAGCAGAGGGTGACGAGAACCACCCTCAGGGTACAGCGAGGAGCCACGGAGGGCCAGGCTGGCACCCACCGCGGGGAGCCAGAACGTGTGCCAGCAAGTCTTTAGCAAACCGAACGTGTGCCCCTAATTTATCTGACAGGGTTACTTTTGTACATTTTTATGTTTTTGATACGGTTTCACTATGTCACCCAGACTGGTCTTGAATTCATGATCCTCCTCTTCTGCAACAACTTCCCGAGTGCTGGGATTATAGGCATACCTGACAACCATTTTTTTAATACTAGTGGAGAAATCTATTCCATAGGCAATTGTCACGTGTGTGTGTGTGTGTGTGTGTGTGTGTGTGTGTGTGTGTGTGTGTGTGTGTGTGTGTTCTTGCTCTGTGAGTTTAGATGCTGGGGGTGGGACTTCAGGCTCCAAGCATGCTGGATATCAGTTGCACACGCAGTACCTCAACCCCTATCATGCTGTGTCTGCAGAGTATCGTAATTCAGCCACCTCCATTCTCTCGTGTTAGAAACCAGTGCCCTGCACATGCTGAATTTACTGCTCAGCGAGGCCACACAGCCAGGCTCAGAGACTCCTCTCACAGACACAGGCCTGGGATCATCAGCTCTAAGGCCTCCACGGTCCTGCCTGAAGTCCCTTGCAAGGTAAACCAAGGTGCTGATAGCTAAGGTGTATTTTATTCTGGGAAGTACCAGGCGATGGAGAGCTGGTTTGTTTCATCTGGACAACTAAAACATTAAAAAAAACTCCATGACTGGAAATTACCTGGCAGCACCCAAGGAGACTTGGTGGTCAACTGTTAGCTTTTCCTAAAATGGTAAGAAATGAAAGCAAAATTTTTCTGTCACTGGGTGATTTTGGAAACTCTTTATTCCCTTGTGTGTTACGGGGACCCTCATCCCGAATCTCATTGGGACTCTGTATTGATTTATGATTTGCTAGTGTTTGGTATTTATCTTTACTAAAAAGCAGATTATGAGTAGAATGTAATGCTCTTGACATAAATAGATGCGAGGATAAAGCTGGACTGTTCTGGAAAGCCGGCAATGTGTGGTCCAAACTGACTATCTTTTCCATCCTGATGTTTTCTGTATTTAGTTGTGTTTGGAAAAAGATGTTTTTGGAAATGGGACGTCGTTTGTACGTGTTTGCGGGGCACTCTGGCCGTCTGTGAGCCGGGGCCTGTGGTTTGCCTTGGGATCTGGAAGCACGCTCACTGTGCACCGCAGCTTGGTGGGTCTTGGGGCGTAGCAGTGTCGGGGGGAGGGGTCTGGCCCCGGATAAGTGGGGGCATTATGAGGCAGGGGCATCCTTAAGAATTTCTTTCTCAGGTATTCTTTCTATCATTTAAGAATTCAAGTGCTATGGGTTGATTTGATTGTATCTTTGGAGGACTTGGATACTTGCCCTTTGAGGTACAGATTGGGGTCCTGGGTCTTTTAAAATGTCCTGATACTGGAAATAAAGTCTGACACAGATCTGTTTTGCTGTTCTTTCTCGGCTTTCATGTCTATTTCTCCCAGTTCTGGAAGCTGTCTGGCCCCTGGCTGCATCCTTGGCTGGCCGGCCTCGGGAACCAAACAGAAGTTGGGGGCACAGGGCTGCGTGGGGATCCGGATACCTAGGGATGGGCAGCTTCCCAGGTGAAGGGCTGCGGGCCCCTCCCCAGCTGGCTTCCTCTTCCCCCTGGGGCACGGTGGGGACCCGAAGCCCCCTCCACCCTGTCCGGTCCTCCCTGCTTGCTCGCTCCCTCTCCCCTGCTGTGGGCGCTGCGTCCACCATGTCCCTCACCCACCTGCAGCTCCAGGGTGCGCCTTCCCTTCTAGAACATTCCACAGCACACAGTACACTCTTACTTCTTCTTTCCAGTAATATTCTTTTCTTTCTTTCTACTTTGTTTTTGCTTTTGGTGCCAGTTCTGGGACTTGAGCTCAGGACCTGAGCACTGCCCCTTAGCTTTTGTGCTCAAGGGTAGCGCTCTACCACTTGAGCCATAGCTTCACTTCCAGCTTTTTGGTGGTTAATTGGAGAAAAGAGTTTCATAGACTTTCCTGTCCACGCTGGCTTTAAACCTTGATCTTCAGATCTGAGCTTCCTGAGTAGCTGGGATTACAAGCGTGAGCCAGCAGCCTCCTCCTCCTCCGTCTCTGTGGTCCATACTACAATGGCCCATTATGAATGCTTGCCCGAATACAGCACTCTGTTAGGATATTACTAAGTAATAAAGATGTGAAGTAGAATTTGAAAACAAATGCTCACACTAAGGTTTTGCTGTTCGTTTTTTTTTTTTTGGGTCGGTCATGGGTCTAAACTCTGGGCTTGGGCGCTGTCCCTCAGCTCTTCAGCTCAAGGCGAGCGCTCTACCCTTTGAGTCCCAGCACCACTTCTGGTTTTTTCTGCTTATGTGGTGCTGAGGAATCAAACCCAGGGCCTCATGCATGCAAGGCAAGCGCTCTACCACTGAGCCACCTTCCCAACCCCAACACTGAGGCATTTTTAATGGTCAACAATAGAAACTTAATCCCAACAAGCTGTAAGCAGAGGCCATTTATTTTCTTTTAAAAATTGTTATCTTTAAGTAATTGTATAACGGAGTTGCCACGTAACCAAGCAGCTCACAAAGACAGTGCATCTGGATCGATGCCACCTCTTCCAACGTTCTCCCCCACCCCCTCCTCCCCTCTCCCCTCCCTCTTCTCAGGCTTGTCTTGAATCCTCCCCCGGGCTTGGGGGAGGGCGGGGCAGGGAGCTCCGGGCTTCAGTGGAGCTGACCTCAGGACGTGGCGGCCGTTTACCTCCTGTGGGATCAAGCCTCTGCAGTGACAGGTATTATGGACCCAGAGCCCCACGCCTGTGGAGGGAGGGGCCTCATTGGCTGGCTCTGGGGATGGCTCCACAGGAAGTCCTCTGGCCTGCTGTGCCACAGGTGGACAGCAGTCAGGACTGCAAGGGGGACAGAGGGGCAGCGACAGGAATACTGCGTTCCGTGCAAAGGATCACCCAGTCCAGTAATCCAGGTCCACTGCAGAGATGCTCAGCAAAGCTCAGAAGACAGAGGGATAAAGCTCCCACAGATGAATGATGTGTGTGTGTGTGTGTGTGTGTGTGTGTGTGTGTGTCTGAGAGAAGATTCTAGATGTACCTCTTAAAACCTCCTTCTCAGGCAGTGTCCAGATTCCCTCCTCATGAGTCCACCGCTCCTGAGAAGCTTATCCGTCAGCCGATCATAAGCATTTGCCATGTGTAAATGGTTGGTTGTAGACATTATTTCAGGTGAGTCTTGTTTGCATAATGAGTAGAATTGTCCCCACTGCAGGACAGACACAGTGGCGTCCATTGAATCATTAAGAAGCCAAAGGAAAATCCGTGGCGACCATCACTTCCCTTGACGTTGGCCTCAGGGCTGTCTACTGTCACACAGAAGAGCGAATGCAAGCCGAAAGGCCTGCGGATTCCTTACTCCCAACAGCTGTGCATCCCGTCCTGGGAAAGGCAACCACAGGGAGCCACAACATTAAGGAATCACTTGGGCAGAAAACCACAGCGCTATCTTTGGAATTCTAGGTGATTCACTTGATGGCCGATGTCTCTGGACCATGACCATCATGTCCAGCTTCTACCGGGGCTCTGGCCAGCCCCAGCCATCTCACACGGCAGCAATGGCTGCTGATTTTCTCATTTGGACATGCCCCAACTTTCGTGTGTGTGTGTGTGTGTGTGTGTGTGTGTGTGTGTGTGTGTGTCTTTTGTGAGCAGAGGAAGACTGGAACTCAGCAGTTAGCCCTTTCCCTGATGACAACCAGGTGGCTTCTAGATTACATAACATTTCCACTTGCTCATTTAGCTACAGTACTCCAAGCAAACGCATGCTCATCTCAGATAGAAAACAGGCAATGTCGAGCTGCTCTGGGTCCGTGGACACAAATGGGCCCAGCTTCCCTGCTGCTTAGTCCGCACAGTGGAGTTTGACCCACGTTGCTAAGAAGACTACCAGAGCCAAGGACTTCCTACTTTTGCTCTCCGTACTTTGGGCTGTCTTAAAATTTTGAATGACACATTAAATCGTATCACTTAAAAATCTAACACCTGGCTGGGCACCAGTGGCTCATACCTGTGATCCTACTTACTCAGGAGGCTGAGATCTGAGGATTGAGGTCCAAAGCCAGCCTGGGCAGGAAAGTTCATGAGACTCTTATCTCCATTGGACCTCCCAAAAACCGGATATGGCACTCTGGCTCAAGTGGTAGAGAACTTGCCTTGAGCTGAAGAGCTCAGGGACAGCACCCAGGGCCAAAATTCAAGCCCCACCATTGACAAAAAAAAAAAAAAAAAGAACAGGAATGAAAGAGGTTTCTTGGAAATTAAGACTATGATGAGAAGGAACAATCGGAAGAGATTTTGGGAGACAAACAGGTCTGCCACCACGTCTGTCTCTGTGCTCCATCTGGCACAAGAAAAGGGGAGAAGGTTCAGTGCGGAGCAGGCCTCCCCCTCGGAGGTCTCAAAGCACGTGTGCACACACAGTGCTCAGCCACATCCTCCTCCCCAGGCTACATACGCGGCCCGGTTTTAGGGACTGTGTGTCCTGGCTGTGTAGCTCAGCCCTCTGGAGCTGCCAGCACTGAACTCCTGAAGCCAGGTGCTCGACAAGAACAGGAAGGTCTTTCTCACAGCTCTGGAGGCTGACAGGTGTAAGATGAAGTCAAGAGCCACAGAGGCCTTGGGGGTCCGGGGGGCCTGGCCTGGTCACTCACCCAAGACAGCAGGGGCCCGGCTCAGGGGTGGGTGTTGCAGGGGGAAGTCTGGTGGAGCTGCCTCTGGCTGCGGGGGTCGAAGCACCGGACGCTTGCTGTTGGCCCCGGTCTGTCCGCCATGGCCACCCCGGCCACTGTCCATGGTACACGCCAGCTTTGCCAGAGTGTTCATCGATTCTGTCAGCAACCCGATATCGCTCTGTTGCCATTGCCGGGAGGCTGCGTTTTGCCTGAGTCAGTTTCTGTTGATTGTAACAATAAACCTTAATTAGTGCTGACAGAAAGCGTGTGGCAACAAGTCAAACCTCGTGGTGCGATGTTAGAAGTCTTTTTGGGGGGATCCCAGCCCTCACAGAGCCTGCTCTGGCACCCCATCTCCGACATGACACCTTGCCACGGGGGCAAAGCAGCAGCCCCAGCCCCTCCCCTCGAGAGGTCATGGCTCCAAGGCCGGCCATCTCCTAGGAGATCCTCTGAGACAACACAGGCCCCTGGACCTCGGCTCGTGCTGACGGCGCTGATGGGGCGCATCACTTTAACACTACAGGACAGCTTACCTGAGATCAGCGACGGCCATGAAATGGGGACTGGTCACACAGGACTGATAACGGCTTTTTCCGGGCAGGGAGCGTCAGTGGGATAAATGTCAATGAAAACTGGCAGGTGGGTGGGTGGGGGCTCATCCAGTTTGTTTTTCTCTCCGAATGTCTGCCATCTATTTCTTCTTCACGTATGCCATGTTTTGTCCTCATCCTCAGGACTTCACCAAAGACCGACAGAATCCCCGTGCAGCTTGGTATTTCTCAGTGAACATAGCCATCACAAGTCCCGCTCCCCTCCTCTCCCTTGGTGATTGGATGGCTGCCAGGACCCACCCTGTGGCCCCCCAGGGAGTTCGGCAGTAGCTTTCAGGTCCCAGGGAGCTGGCCTGGTGTCCTGCACTGTCAGATGTGCGTGTGGCCACAGCTCCACCCACCCCGTGGGGACACAGAAGCCTCCAGTATCACAGCACCGGGGCTCCAAGCTGTATTTCTGGTCTCCAATCTCTTATTTGCTTATTAGGAGAGCTTCTGTCACCACTACAAAAGAGAAAAGAAAAGCTTGGCAAAGATGAGAACAAATAAAAGCTAAGCGATCGCTGTCGCTTTTGATGATGGTGAAGATGAGAGGAAATAATCATATGTCACCTTGGAAAGACGAAGTGTGTTAGAAAGGTTAAGGAAAGCCAGGATGTAGGTCTGTCCTGACTGAGGGTGGACGCATGGCCATCTCCCCCTGCCTCTCTCCCCCCAGTCAGGAATGTGTACATGGGAAGAGAGAGGCTTTCTAGAACCTTCTGTGTGACTCAGAGATCACCTGTTCAATAAGCCACTCAATTGATCCCGCTTGGGTTAACACATTTAGGGACTGGGTAAGCAGCAAGGAAATTCTCTGCTGGCAATGGTGCAGAAGACCATGTGTGTACACAGCCTGCACCTGCCAGACCACTCACAGCTCTCCAGCGGCCGTCCGTTAATGACTGACAGCACACCTTCTCCTTTCCTGCCTGACAGGACAGCACATGGCGTCCGTGCTCCTGGTGCCTGGACCACTGTCTGTTCATTCACTTCTCCTTCTCCTTGCCCATCCATTTTGGCAGGCCATTCTACCATGGCAGAGTGTGGTGAGCTCACGTAATGACCTGTAAACTCCCGTGGATTCCTCAGCAGCTCCTAAAGTTGGTCTGGGACCAAGTTCCCTGCCCAGGGGTCAGTGCCAGCGGCGCGCCCAAGGCCTGTCCTCTCTGCCGGAGGCCCAGGCCCGGGTGGAACTCGCAGCAGTGGGCTATGGCTGTGGAAGGCCACGGAAGGCGGCCTGTCCTGATTATCCTGCTCACCTGGTGGCCTGCAAGGGTGACCTGGAAAGAGGCTTGTCAGCATCGCTAGAAATGGCAGCTCTGACATCCACATAGTAAGCACACATCTGGGAAGACTTTGAGTGTCATTTTTTTTGTCGGTTGTGGGGCTTGAACTCTGGGCCTGGGCGCTGTTCCTGAGCTCTTCAGCTCAAGGCGAGCACTCTACTGCTTGAGCCACATCCAGTTTTCTGGTGGTTCACTGGAGATGAGAGTCTCTCAGACTTTCCTGCCCGGGCTGGCTTTGAATTGTGATCCTTAGATCTCAGCCTCCTGAGTAGCGAGGATGACAGGCGTGAGCCACCGGCGCCTGATTCAAGTATTATTTTTAAGTGTGGATGAAGCTTAAACTCATATAATGGATGCTTATTCTTAAATTTTTTGGTGGATTTTCCTGTATGAAGGATGGTAGGAATGATCATAATCTCAATGAGACACAGACTCCGAGTACAATGTCACAGGTGCTGACAAGCCATAAAGAACCACGACAGCCCACGCTTCTGGGCCTGGCCAGCTCTGCTGCTCCTTCTGGTAGCCACGTCCTTGTAGAGCTGTGCGTCACTGATTGGCGAGGACGTGTTGTTACGTGATCTCACATGCAAACATCCTAGAGAGCACATGCCGGCTGAGGCGGGGGTGGGGGGGAACTTCTTGCTGCAGGCTGGGGACTGGTAAACAGGAGGTATTGGAGGCAGTTCCCAGGTCACATGGCCTGCCTCCCGCCATGCCCAGGGCTTCTCACAATCGCTAGGAGTATATTGTAAAACAATAGTAACAAGTATAGTGTAATAAACAACAAGCACCAGTCATATATTATCATAACCACCGTGTACTGTACGTAATTGCATGTGCTATACTTCTTTATTTACGTTTGCTGGCAGTGTTGGGGGTTGAACTCAGGGCCTCTCCCTTGTGAGGCAGGTGCTCTAACGTTTGCGTCACATCTCGGTCTCTCTGCTTCCCTGTTCAGTCAGATTCAAATGGCATTGAACCATCCTTGGGCAGAGAGCCTCCTACCTTTGCTTCCCACATGACTGGGATGGGAGACCTGCCTCCCTCTGTTCAGCCTGGCCAGGTGACAAAGGTCCGTGTGGTGAGTGCTTCATTGGCTGTAACCACTGGAGTATCTTAGACAAAGCAGGGACATCAAAAGCTGAGGGACAAATGGCCAGATCGACTTCCGTGGTATGGTTTTGATTCTAAAACTATATCATTTCATAGGCATGAATACATTTGTGATCATTCCAACATTCCAACTCATCCCATGCAGTACACATACATGCACACATGTGTACGTACCCACACACACCAAGTTAAAACTTGTTTAAAGAAGACAAGACTCCATGATTACCTTAGTCTGGGGTGTGGTTCTTAAAACAGAGGCTCTGGGTGGTCAAGCCGGGCCCTGCGGAGGTCCTGGTGGCCGTCTCTCCCGGAGGCTGGGAAGTCATCGGTCCGGGTTTCCTGAGCTCGGGAAAGACTTCTTCGGGGATTTCTCACCATTCTCCAGACATGAGCTTTCTTCTCAAATCCTAGCTTCTAGGACAGGAAGCAGAAAGCATCTTTATCCGATGGGTCACACAGAAGCCCTTGGGAGACTGTTTTCTTTGTGTTTTATGTGTTTAGCATGAGATATTTTTATATCACAATGCAGAGGAGAGGGTGGGAGGATTTCCCCGCAGCCCTGGCTGACTCCATCGCAGCCCCTCCACTCCTCCAGGCTCAATGTCTCCCCCGTGTTCACCCCTTATGGTTCCTGACCCCACACTGACACATTGCTTGGTCCGGAGCCTGTCAGGGCTCACCCCTGGTGGGGCTGAATATCAAGACATGTCCCCAGACAGCACAGCTGTTCATCCGTCCCCCACTCTGCACCCATGCCGGCCCTCTCTCCCCCAAGGTCAGGCAACCCTGATCTTTATATTGTCCAACTGTGGCCTTATCTGCACTGTCCTAGAGTTGATCCTAATGGTAAGTATGCACGCAGCCTTTACAGACCGGCTCTGTTCATGCACTAGAGTGCTGCTGGGCAGCTTGTTTGTTCATTGTTTCTGTGCTGGGCTGTAGCTCACTGTTTGGATGTACGACAGTACAGCCATTCGCCTCCTGAAGGACATCTGGTGACTTCCAAAGTTTTACAATTATGAACAAAGCCGTTCTAATCCTCTGTGGGCAGGTGTTGTGTGTGGACAGAACTTTGCAAAGCCTTTGGGTAAATATCAAAGAGCAAGATGCCCGAACTGTCTGAGCAGTGAATGCCATTGCTAAATTGATGTCCACGGCTGGGTTCCGAGCTATCACCCACCCGCAGTGTGTGGCCAGGCCTGTCGCCTCGCCAACTCCTGTGTGTTCAAGATTCTTCCATCCTAAAGGGTGTATAGTAATATCATTCGCTGGGTAGTAACTACATTTGCTGGATTTCATTGCTACTCACAATTGTAGTATGTACTAAACGCACCTGAGCCCTAATTATGGCTGGGTTTTTGGTTTATGTCATGTCACTCTCTTTGTCTTTTATGTTTAAAAAGGGAAGATACAGGTGGGCACTGGTGGCTCACACGTGTAATCCTAGCTACCCTGGAGGCTGAGAGCCAAGAATTGTGGTTTGAAGCCAGCCCGGGCAGAAAAAGTCCATGAGCTTCTTCTTCCTTTTTACTATATGTTTTTTCATTGTAAAGATACTGTACAGAAGGGTTACAGCTACATGAGTACATTTCCCATCTAGCATTGTTACCCCCTCCTTTGTTTTTCCCCTACCATCCCTTCCCTCCACAGCTCCCCTATCTCCCCCACTCCCCGCCAAGTTGTAAAGGTCATTTTCAACATGGTGTCTTGTACATCTCATTGTTACTGTGTCCGTATTTCAGCATCTTAACTCCAATTAAGCACCATAAAAAGCTGGAAGTAGCTGGGCGCTGGTGGCTCACGCCTGTAATCCTAGCTACTCAGGAGGCTGAGATCTGAGGATCGCGCTTCAAAGCCAGCCGGGGCAGGAGAGACTGTGAGACTCCTATCTCCAAT
>NW_012267319.1:548670-555844 GCF_000151885.1 Dipodomys ordii
GGAAGGGAGCAGCGCCTGGGTTCACAGGCAGGCTGCGGATGCAGCAGCACACAAGCAGCTGGGAGAGGTCTCCCAGGCTAGATGCCCCCCTGATCTCCACGTCACCAGCTCTCCTGGCTCCACCAAAATGGCGGTGTGGCTGGCATCCTTGGGAGTTCTGACGAGAGTCTTCTCAATTAGTGTCAAAAAAGCGGAGAGTGTGCAGCCGCCTCCTGGAGGGCATCTGCTGACAGCTGGGGTTCCCCATCCGTCTTACTTGCTGTTTCCTTTCTTGCTCCTGGCGTTATTAGGCTCTTTGCTCATTTCCCTTTCCACAGATGTCTTGAAGCGATGTAATTCTTCCTCTGTAGTTGCAGTCCACACATGTTAGTATGTGGCATTTTCATAAACTTCCAACTCGAGCTGAAGACTGACAAACGCCCTTACTACCTAATTTGGGAGCATTTCTCCGCTATCTCATTAGATCATACCTAATGCCACCCATGTCCACCTTTGCTTTTCTGTTTTTGGTCTGTCAATTTCTGTAGAGAAACATTAGGATTCTCCCACCATCATTGCAGACTTCACTTGATATATTTTGGAGCTATTAGATATGCACTCACTATAAATTTTCATATCATTCTGCTCTACTGAATGGGGCATTCTTGTGAGTGAATCCTCTCTATACTTCTTTGTTGATTTTAACATGGGCATCATTATCTTGGTACCTGCCTGTGTTTTTTTTTTATGATTTATTTCCCATCCTTTAATGTCCGGCCTCATCTTCAATAAGTGTGTAGTCAATGCTACATCAATGAAACATTATGAATAACTGAGCCTGAATTCCAGAAGCAGTAGATTCGGACTATTATTGGAATACTCACGCCATACCCTTTCTTACTCAAATTTGTTGCAGCTGATGAGTCAGAGACGGAAGCTCCTGTGGAGCTCCTGTGCGTCTCTGATGTTGTCTACCTGGGAGGCAGACATTGTGGCTGGAGGAGCAGCAGCCATTCTTCTCTTAGAGTCATGGAGCATTGACAATGGACTTGGAAGGCAGAAGCCCAGCACTTGGGGAGTAAAGATTTCAGCATGTAACCTTCAGATTGTCACATGAGGAAGGTGCTGTGCTCAAGCTGGGTCTTTGTCCAGTTTCTGTTTTAGCCTAAATCAATCAGCCAGTCAATCGGCCAGTAGTCAATCCATCTTTTATCTGTGAGAGCAGCCTGAAACTAACCTGCTGTCAGGGAACACATTCTGTACCAACAGGGGCCCTCAGCAGCGGGAGGGTTATTACTGAGTGCGCTATTTTAGACGCCTCCTATGTGCGCTGGGTTCTGAGAACTCACTGAGGTTGAGATTTATCGTGGTGAGCCAGGGGTCCGGTGCTGTGCTGGGTGCTCGGGTGCAGGGGACCTGGCTTGCACAGGCCAGCTCTGCGGCCCAAACGCAGCCCCCCTCCTCCCCCAGGCAGCGTGGGGGTGGGGTGGGGAGCCCTGAGTGTGTGTCGCAGCCACCCCGGGACTCCGTCCCCATGAGCAGGTCAGGGTGAGGGTTAAGATCGTGTTTGGAGGGAGAGGTGGGAAAGGCAGCTTCTCTGCAGGGAAGCAGTTTGGGAGACGGGATGTTCTGGAGAGACGCCAGCGGGCAGCTTCCCCTCACCGGGTCGTGGCGAGGATGCCACCCCTTCCCACATGCTTTCCTTCGTGCAGTGCGGAAACACGGGACACACCGTCCAAGTGAGCGCCGTGGACCCGTGCTCTGGGTGTGTCAGTTTGATCACCAAACCTGGCCGGCTGGATATGTTCAGGATGAAGACGAACTATGGCTACTTTTCATCATCTGCACGACCTGGCTTCTCGCTGACGTTCATCTGAGGAATCCTGGTCCAGGGGGGGGGGGCGTCTGAGAGGCCCTGTCACTCTGGGGGCCCCGTGTGTGGGTGGCTGGCTCGCTTTCCTGTCCTGAGTCGCTGAGTCGCTGAGGGCAGAAGGGTGCTCAGAGAAAGACACAGTCTCATCGCCGGGCCTTCCCCCGCGGTTACGCACTGCTCCTCTGTGTTGCTCACACCTCTGGTTAAACTTCCGAGCAAGTGTTTGCTAAGCAAATGAACAGCGTAATCCAGATCCCAGGGAAAAGGCCTTCGGGACCGAGATCTCAAGGCAAAGTGCCAAGAGTGTAATTGGGAATTTGAGTAAATACCACAGGATTTCCCCCTGGAAGCAGCTTCGGCAAATACCCTGTCATTTTCCACACCTAGAAATCAGGAAGGTCCCATTCCCTTCGCATCGCCCCACAACTGACGTGTATCCGACGGCACCTAAATCCTGTGAACGAAAGCCTTGTGCATACTTCAAAGGGTAATTACAGGAATGTCCGTGCTAGTTTATGAGGTTATAGATCTATATATCTTAGCCTTAAACAAGGCTTGTCATCTTTGTATATGATCCCAACTTAAACTTGGGGAACTTGCTAATTAATCACTTCTGTTGTTCTGTTTAAAAATAAGAGAAGCTGGGCCCGGGTGGCTCATGCCTATAATCCTAGCTACTTAGAGAGCCAAGAATAAGGATCATGGTTCAAGTCAAGCACAGCAGAAGAGTCTGAGAGACTCCATCTGCCGAGGGGAGCGGGACATGGTAATGTTCCTGTGATCTCCATCCCTACAGAGGGAACTGGACATGGTGACGTTCCTGTGATCTCAGCAGAGGTTGACTCTGAGACTTTGGGTTTGGCAGGAATTTTAGTAGGATCTTCTGCTTTGCTCAGGCAGAAAGGGGTCTCCTTCTCCACTGGTCATACGCCCATGACTCTCGGGTGTGTATGAGCTCCAGAAAGGAAGGGCCTGGCTGCCAGGCATAGAGTCGAAAGTGCTCAGTATTCTACGAACTGAGTTTAACATGGGAGCAATCCGCCCCTCTGAGCTCACTCACACGCTACCTGGGAACTCACAACGGAATCCAGCGCATCTTAAAGTGCATGTCATGGTGACAACTTGGACCGGAATCATCCGAATGTCCGCCACCCCTATAGGAGGGAGTGGAGGTGCAGGCTCCTTGCTCTCTCTGTCCTCCAGGTGATTCTGCCCCTTGCAGTGAGCATCCACTAGGCACAGGGGTGGGGAAGATGAGGTCCAGGGGGCAGAGGATCAGGTGACTGCGGCCTCTTAGAAAGCAGCAGAGCTTCGGAGGAAGGGTTTGGTTCCACTGGGTCATGTGATATGAGGGAGGTGAAAGGTACCGGAACTCGGAGCCTACAGTGTCTTCATGCAGCACAGGCTGCCTGCGGCTGAGCTACAGCTCCACCTCCTGGCATCTCACCCGGCCCCACGCGCAGCTCGTCTGTGCACGGAGGACACATGCGGGCATTCGACTTAACTGTATCCCTAGTGGAAACAAAACAAAACAAAACAGGTTTACAATTTCCACCGACAGACAAGGACCCAGTAACGCAGACAGAAGCGGCTGCAGACGCTGTGCATCTCCGGAGGAGCAATATCCTTAGGAGAGAAAGAAGTTGGCATCAAGCTCTGTGGGAGGGGGAGAGGTTTCCCTGCTAAGGGGTTTCCAGGGCCCAGCTGGAGGTGTCCAACCTGAGACCTTTCAGGCCGGGTACCTGTTGTCTGCCTCACGGACAGGCAGAACCACCCTAACGCCAGCATTGCTTGTGAAGCAGGTGGTTTGGCAGAGGTGGCCGACGTTTATTCCCTGGCTCTGTGTGTTTTCCTATCCCCGCTCTGCCTGCCTACCCAATCTCAACGCATTATACAGCCACTGAAGCAAACGCATTTAACACGTACAAAGGAGGCCACCACACAGAACCACAAAGTGCACGGAGGCCAGCCATGGCTGTACCGGGGCGGTGAGCAGAGGGGTCTTTGGTGCTAACAGAAGCCCCTGGATCCCTCCTCGTGAGCTCTGTGGTGATGCCAGGGACTCGGAGGGACACAAGGACACGAGGCAGGAGCACGGCTGGCCTTCCAGTCATGGCTGTTGACGTCTTAAGAGAATGTCATCAACAGAACTCGGAATTGGCGTGTCTGGCGTGTCTACCGCTTTCCTGTCGCAGGGGATGGGGGCATTTTAGTAGGTGCTGAACTAAGAGCCGGTGGCCACACACCCATGTCTTGTAGACACACCACTGTGGAGGGAGCTCAGCCCCGTGGTCAGCCTTGTGGTCAGCCCCGTGGTCAGCCCCGTGGTCAGCCCTGTGGTCAGCCCTGTGGTCAGGGCATTCGTTTCTCTCCAGTGTCTAGCTTCCATCGTCCTGTCAGCCCGGGCCCCTGGGGAGCAAGCAATGCTCGTAGCTCGTGCTGACAGGTGCACCACTTTGTGATTCTCATGCCCCACACAGCCCCATGTCACCACGAGGGTATGTTTAGAATGGTGGGGTATTACCAGGCATAGTGGTACACGCCTGTAATCCCCGTACTCCAGAGGCCGAGGCAGGAGGATCCCAAGGGTGAAGCCAGTATGCAGATACAGCAAGGCTGACACTTTGCCTGGTGCCTGCATCCAGCGTCCAGGAGGTCAAAGGTCTTAGGAAAGCTATAGAAGTCTTAAGGCATACCCTTGTAACTATGTACAGGTAAATGAATGAAAAGAATCCCCGTTAAGGAAGTGCATGGGTCCAAGTGAGTGCCTTGTGTCAGCAGCTCAGGGTGTGTTCGAGGGACGCTGCTCTGCTGCTGTCCTGTGGGCCTGGCCAACACCCTTTCCACCCACGCCTGGCCTTGGTGGAGGAGCTCTCCTGACTTGGAATCAAAACCTAGAAAGTGAAGCATTGTGCTCAGAAACCTGCAGTCCGACCAGGCCCCAAGACCTGGCCTCTGAAGCCGGGCGTCTGTCCTCAGGCCGCAGCAACCCGCAGCCTGGAAGGCCTGAGGGAACGTCCACACTCTGCGTGGGGCTGGCCCAGAACCAGGAGGTGTCCCCTGTCCACCAGTCTGGTGACACCTGAGACTCTGTCCTGCGCTGAGATGCTATTGGAGGCCCGCGGAGGGGAGCAGGGGAGGCCGCCCTGGCGGTCTGGTCCACAGTGCACATCCAGATAAGGGAGTTTGCCTTCAATGATCAGCAAGGATGCTTCTGCGAAGAAAGGGCTGGCTTGGGAAGCTTGAGACAGAAATCGAATTCATAGCCGGGCGCGGTGGCTCAGGCCTGTAATTGTGCCCACTCAGGAGCCGAGACCTGAGGAGGGCAGTTCAAAGCCAGCCCGGCCAGGAAATTCCATGAGACTCTTAGGTCCAATGAACTACCCCAAAAGCCGGAAAATGGAGCTATAGCTCAACTGGTAGAGTGCTAGCCTTGAGCCAAGGCAGCTCAGAGGCAGTGTCCGGGTCTCAGAGGCAGTGTTGAAGCCCCAGCCAGCAGGAAAAAAAAAGAAAAGAAAAGAAAGCAATTGAATTCATCACAGTCAGCACATAAAAGCAAGGGCAGCATGTGAGGCCTGCCTGAGGCTTGTGGCTCGAGACGCCGCTCTCTCAAAGCTCTGGCTCCACACATCAGACACCAACCTAATGTTCCCTCAGTGATACCATCTGTAATCAGAACCGACTGGATCAGAGGAGCTCGTTACCGTCTCATTTTAGATGAGACGTTCAAAAAAGTCGAGTAACTTTCTCAAGATTACATGGCTCAAAAGAGGGTTATTGGGTAGGCCCAGGTTCTCTTCCTTCCTCTCCTTTCCCTCCCCCTTCCCTTCCCTCTCCTCCCCTCTCCCTTCCCTCTCCTTTCCCACTTGTCCTCTCCCCTGCAATCAAACGGTGTTCTGCATGAAGGTGGACATACCGAGCACCAGGATAGAACGGAAAGTTGGGTTGGGATCCCTGTACAGTCGTGACACATGGGAGAAATATTTGTGAAGAACCTATCAACTGATAAGGAACACACACACACACACACACACACACACACACACACACACACACGACTCTAATGACTCAACAGTAAAAAGGTCAATAACAAGTTTAAAATGTGCTAAGGATTTGAAGAGATGCTTCTACCATGGAGATATACACATATACTGTTGTGAAAAGATATTTATTATTACTAGTCATGAGGAAAAAGAAAAAAACAGAATCAGTGAAGCTAGCACTACGATGATTAAAAATACAAAATCCTAGGTGCCCATCAATGGAGAAATACAAAGTCACGTTTTATATACACAGGGAAGTATTATTATTCAAACACAAAGAACCATGAAATTATATCATTTGCAAGAGAATGGATGAAATGGAGATCTTGATATTACATAAAAAAGAACAAAACAGCTGTTTTCTCACATATGTGAAATCTAGACCTAAAAAGAAACAGACGAGCAAATTAAAACATGCATTTTAGGAGGGGAAACTGGGCAGGCAGTAGGGGTCAGGGGACTAGAGAGGACAAGGAGGAAGATACCATTAAAGTGTACTGTGTATGTGTATGATTGTGGAACCCACGATTTTGTGAAATAAAGTTATGTACACGCAATTCTCAGTTTATTACCCTGCAGTGCCATCTGGTGGTTACAACAGAGGACTGCAGTCAATCTACAAGAAACATCTGGTCCCTCTGCTGACCTGTTAAGGTAATCACCCAAACACAAGTGATTTCAATGAGAAAATGGGAACCCATCAGTAACTTCCCAGGGTAACCAGCACACACCAAGCTGCTTAAGAGCCAACCTATAATAGATGGATGAGTAAAGGTTGCACTGGCATTTATGGTACAATCTTTTCCAGCATTCGTTGTTTGCATTAATTAGTCACACAAAGGGGGTTTTCATTTGACATGTCTGTACATGCTACAGTATACTTTGATCACATTCACCCCTCTGAAGTCTGTCATGCTTTACTTCATAAATACTCATAGTAGCTGGGTGCTGGTGGCTCACACCTGTAATCCTAGCTGCTCAAGAGGCTGAGATCTGAGGATTGAGGTTTGAAGTCAGCATGGGCAGGAAAGTCTGTGAGACTCTGATTCCCAATGAACCAACAGAAAACCAGAAGTGGGGCTGTGGCTCAAAGTGGTGGACTGCTAGCCTTGAGCAGAAAAACTCAGGAACAGTGTCCAGGCCCTGAGTTCAAGCCCCATGACTGACAAATACAAAACAAAACAAAATGCTCATAGTAACCCCATGAAAGTTAAGTCGAATTACTCTATTTTAATGATCAAAATATGGGAATGGTAAGGCTGTCAGATGACCCACTGGA
>NW_012267319.1:555894-563771 GCF_000151885.1 Dipodomys ordii
AGAAATCGAATTCATAGCCGGGCGCGGTGGCTCAGGCCTGTAATTGTGCCCACTCAGGAGCCGAGACCTGAGGAGGGCAGTTCAAAGCCAGCCCGGCCAGGAAATTCCATGAGACTCTTAGGTCCAATGAACTACCCCAAAAGCCGGAAAATGGAGCTATAGCTCAACTGGTAGAGTGCTAGCCTTGAGCCAAGGCAGCTCAGAGGCAGTGTCCGGGTCTCAGAGGCAGTGTTGAAGCCCCAGCCAGCAGGAAAAAAAAAGAAAAGAAAAGAAAGCAATTGAATTCATCACAGTCAGCACATAAAAGCAAGGGCAGCATGTGAGGCCTGCCTGAGGCTTGTGGCTCGAGACGCCGCTCTCTCAAAGCTCTGGCTCCACACATCAGACACCAACCTAATGTTCCCTCAGTGATACCATCTGTAATCAGAACCGACTGGATCAGAGGAGCTCGTTACCGTCTCATTTTAGATGAGACGTTCAAAAAAGTCGAGTAACTTTCTCAAGATTACATGGCTCAAAAGAGGGTTATTGGGTAGGCCCAGGTTCTCTTCCTTCCTCTCCTTTCCCTCCCCCTTCCCTTCCCTCTCCTCCCCTCTCCCTTCCCTCTCCTTTCCCACTTGTCCTCTCCCCTGCAATCAAACGGTGTTCTGCATGAAGGTGGACATACCGAGCACCAGGATAGAACGGAAAGTTGGGTTGGGATCCCTGTACAGTCGTGACACATGGGAGAAATATTTGTGAAGAACCTATCAACTGATAAGGAACACACACACACACACACACACACACACACACACACACACACACGACTCTAATGACTCAACAGTAAAAAGGTCAATAACAAGTTTAAAATGTGCTAAGGATTTGAAGAGATGCTTCTACCATGGAGATATACACATATACTGTTGTGAAAAGATATTTATTATTACTAGTCATGAGGAAAAAGAAAAAAACAGAATCAGTGAAGCTAGCACTACGATGATTAAAAATACAAAATCCTAGGTGCCCATCAATGGAGAAATACAAAGTCACGTTTTATATACACAGGGAAGTATTATTATTCAAACACAAAGAACCATGAAATTATATCATTTGCAAGAGAATGGATGAAATGGAGATCTTGATATTACATAAAAAAGAACAAAACAGCTGTTTTCTCACATATGTGAAATCTAGATCTAAAAAGAAACAGACGAGCAAATTAAAACATGCATTTTAGGAGGGGAAACTGGGCAGGCAGTAGGGGTCAGGGGACTAGAGAGGACAAGGAGGAAGATACCATTAAAGTGTACTGTGTATGTGTATGATTGTGGAACCCACGATTTTGTGAAATAAAGTTATGTACACGCAATTCTCAGTTTATTACCCTGCAGTGCCATCTGGTGGTTATAACAGAGGACTGCAGTCAATCTACAAGAAACATCTGGTCCCTCTGCTGACCTGTTAAGGTAATCACCCAAACACAAGTGATTTCAATGAGAAAATGGGAACCCATCAGTAACTTCCCAGGGTAACCAGCACACACCAAGCTGCTTAAGAGCCAACCTATAATAGATGGATGAGTAAAGGTTGCACTGGCATTTATGGTACAATCTTTTCCAGCATTCGTTGTTTGCATTAATTAGTCACACAAAGGGGGTTTTCATTTGACATGTCTGTACATGCTACAGTATACTTTGATCACATTCACCCCTCTGAAGTCTGTCATGCTTTACTTCATAAATACTCATAGTAGCTGGGTGCTGGTGGCTCACACCTGTAATCCTAGCTGCTCAAGAGGCTGAGATCTGAGGATTGAGGCTTGAAGTCAGCATGGGCAGGAAAGTCTGTGAGACTCTGATTCCCAATGAACCAACAGAAAACCAGAAGTGGGGCTGTGGCTCAAAGTGGTGGACTGCTAGCCTTGAGCAGAAAAACTCAGGAACAGTGTCCAGGCCCTGAGTTCAAGCCCCATGACTGACAAATACAAAACAAAACAAAATGCTCATAGTAACCCCATGAAAGTTAAGTCGAATTACTCTATTTTAATGATCAAAATATGGGAATGGTAAGGCTGTCAGATGACCCACTGGACTTCTAGTTAATTTCAGATAATCTACAGCTCTCTTTGATCTTGTGTCGGCATGTCTTGAATATTCAGATAAGCAAAGACACCTTTTATTTAGTAAACACATGGGAAATATTTATAACTGGCAATGATTTGTCGCTTACCTGCACTTCAGATATAACTGGAGGGTCTGTGGGTTTGTTTTCTCCTAAATTGGAAACTTTGGAGAGTTCTAGTAACTTCCTTAAGACCAAAGAGTTGGATGAAGGCAGCGATGGGGTTTGAAATCAGCTTAGACTCATGCTCAAGCCTTTGGAGCCTGGGTCACTGGATGCTCAGGGATGGGACTGAAGATTCTGTCATCATGGAGTGACCACCTGGAGGGTGGAGAAGCGAAGGCCTGAGGGGAGGGGGTCTGGGGAGGCAGCAGCGTCACCTCGAGAGCCCAGAAAGCTCAAAAGAGCCTGGAGGGCAGGCAGCAGCCACAGCCAGGAAGGTTGGGGGACTCGCGGTTCACGTCTGTGATGAGGAAAACCTGCCACGATCAGAACTAGCTCAACCTGACATTGCCGGGAAATGTAGCTTTTGAGACACTGTAAGCTCTGGGGTAAACCAGAACTCACAACACCTGTGCTCCTCCCGCGAC
Source organism: Dipodomys ordii (assembly GCF_000151885.1). Lineage (NCBI taxonomy): Eukaryota > Metazoa > Chordata > Mammalia > Rodentia > Heteromyidae > Dipodomys > Dipodomys ordii. The sequence continues at coordinate 558,588 of NW_012267319.1, forward strand.
GAAGCCCCAGAGCCCAGGAGGGCGCTGCCGCAGGTCGGGGCTCAGGCCTTGCTGGGAGCGCCCTGCGCCCGTGGGTGCAGGAAAGCTGGCTTCTTCCGTACTCTGAGTGCCGCTGGCTTCTTCCCTGACTGTTTTCCATGACACTGTGGCGCATGGGCCCGGAAGAGACGACCGTTCTGGCCCCTCCAGCCACGGTGCCGGCCTCTGTGCGCAGAGCACGTGGCACTCCTGGGTTTGAGAGGGCACCGTCTGATTGTTCTCCAGCCTCCTTCTCCCCGGGTGGAGGTTCGGTTCCAGGAGGAGGCGGGAGCCTCCAGGGACTCAGTGGAGAGACGGCCATCCCTCACCGCCTGCTTCTGGATCAGGTGAGGTCTGGGGACCCCAGACCCAGCCAGGTCGCTCTGGTGGGAGGGAAGGGAAGCGGAGTCCCTCCCACTGCTGGTCTAACAGTGCCCCCGGCCAGGCCCCTCCCTTTAGAGGGTGCCATCCAGTTCAGGGCACCCCCAAACGGGGGAGGAAGGGTTCTAGGCTATTGTGAGACTCTGAGTGAAACAGTGGCTCGCTAGAGTCACGGCGAGCCGTGCCCTGCGGGGTAGCGGTCATTTGTGTCCAGCAGCGGGGCCTCGGCCAGGCCCGGGCTTCCTGCAGGTACAGCTTCTGCCAACAAGCCCCTAAGACTTGAGTAGGCCTGGCTCAGGGGACAATGCGAGCGACTTTCTCTCATCTGTCTATGTGACTCGAAGCAGGGTGGGACCTGGTGCAGGGAATTCAAAACCCAGTTCCTTCACCGTATGACAATGAGTTTTAAGAACGGCTACTCTGGAGACGATGGGGTCAGGATGGCCCCTCTGTTTTGTTGAGTGGCTGACTTTGGTGTGGGTTAGCTTCCGGCGGGCAGTGCCTTGTTTCCGCCATTGGGGCAGTCTCCCGCTTGGTGTCTGGGAGCCGGGTCATCCAGGCCCGTTCCCAGAGGTGGATTCCTGAGCGCGGCGCCCCAACCCTCCGTCCTGGGTGAGGAGCTGCATGAACTCACAGGGCCATCGAGGATCTTATTGGCAAAGCCATCCAGGCCTCAGGAAGACAAGAAGCCCACTGATGGCGGGGGGCGGGGGGGAATCCTGGGGAGGAGGCCCCTGCACCTGCTGTACATCCCAGCTGCCCCACCACAGCTGGGACCTGACGGCCCATCACCATCGGTCTTGCCTCAGTGGATGGAGCCAGTGCATCCTGGAACCTGTGGACTGGCGCCTAGGTCTGCACTGCAGGCTCGGGCACAAGCATTGCACCCCCACCCTTCCTCCCTGCCAAGCTCAGGGCCCTCAGCAATGGGCCCTGACCTCACAGTCCAAATCGGGGCGGCCCAAAGGTGATAAGGACATTTGGTAAAGCAATATGGTGGAGAAAGAGAGCAGGTGGCCTGGCTGACACTCCAGGAAGCCGCCTCAGGGATCTTTCCTCTTCTGCCTCCCTTGTTAGAGGGTCCCGAGCTGGGCCTTGGGCTCAATGGAGGGATTCACAGTCTTGGAAGATGGCTTTCCCGTGGCTGGGTTCCTTTCTGTAAAGTTAAAGCATCCCAGGCCGGCACAGAGGGGCGGCCGGACCTGGCACCAGGCAGCCTTGTTGATAATTGTCTCAAGATTGCTCAGGCGGGGCCTGAGTAACAAAATCATGGACTCTTGCAGGTGGCCAGGCCTTTCTACATGGCCTCAAAGTGACTCGAGGAGAGAATGGCTGAAATTCAGGGCCACCCTTGAGTCTGGCAAGGTGTCCACTTCACAACTGCGCTCCAGAAACCTGTGCCCAGAGCTCACTCAAGACACTGAAGATCTCCCTGCGGTCTGCGCCACAGGCTAAAAATACCCCCCCCCCCCCGCTGTTGACTTAAGGAGCAAACCCTCAGAGATGGCGCATGTGACACGTGGCTGTGCACCAAGAACAGGAGCCGTACCCAGAGGCTTCGGAGCACAGGCGTCCGTCACCGCAGGAGCAAAGGAGAGACAGCTCTCAATACAACAAAAACACCCCGGGTCTTGTTCCTTGCAGCCAGCAGCCTGTGTGAAGCACCGACTGCCGAGAACAGACGTGGTGGCGCGTGCTCCGCCGTGCGTGGCTGTCAGGCGCGAGGCACGTGGACGTGCGCACAGCAGAACTCCCGGCAGAAACAGAAGAGACAGGATGACCGCGTTCCAGAGGCGGCGTGGCCTTTGCTACCGTGCTTTGCTTTCCAAACACAACTTGTCTTTGGAGGTTTAATGTCACCTGTGAGGACTGTGTTCACTTAGCTTTTGTCTCACTTTTGGCCTGTGGTCTGTGTGATACACAGGCTGTGAATGGCCCGGGGAGAACTCCTGGTTTAGGGCTGGTGAACCAAGCAGAGTCCCCGCGGGGACTTAAAACCAACTTAAAACACTTTACGCCCTAAAAAACCCTTGAAACACTGTACACGCCTTGACAAACACCTCCCTTTCTCTATTGGAAGAATCAGGTTTTTACCAGAAGGACCTGAGGTCCAGGGGTGACGGGGGTCCTGCTGGTGTGGTGCTGTGGACTGGAGATGATCTTTCTCCCCAGGGTGTGTGTACTTGAGGCTTGGTCTTTAGTTTGGTAGTGTAGATGTGTGTGGAACCTTCTAGAAGGCCCCGGGGGAGGTCCTGGGGTCATTTGATAGCATGTTCTTCTGTTTCTAATCCTGACCTCCTCCTCTCACACATATGTTTGCTGACGGTAGCGCCAGCCCCAAACCTTGCAGTGGTTTGGACTTACAGTGTTTCCAGAGGTCCAGGCGTTCATTCAGCTAAAGGCCTGGTCAGCATTGAGTTGCTATTGGGAGGTGAGGCCTGGAGGAAGTCAGGTCACTGGAGGCCGGACTTCGATGTGGACATTGGAACCCTAGCCAGGTTCCCTTCTTACTCCTGATTCCCACCTCCCCAAACGGCAGCAGCCATCATGGCGTGCTACTCTGGCACAGGCCCGAAGAGCAATGGAGCCACTAGTGCAGAAACTTCTGTGCTCCGAAATGAACAGTTCCCCCTTTTGTGAGAAAAGCTCTCTTTCCTATTAAATTGGGTTGCTTAAAAGTTCCTGCTTTGTGGAGTTCGAGGCATGGCTTAGTTGGTAGAGTGGTGGCCAGTGAGCGAAAGCGTCAAGTACCAAGTTTGAGTCCCAGTCACAAACCTGGAAAAGATGAAGTTCCTTCTTTGGCCTGGTGGCTTCTGTTTTGATTATTCTTCTAAGACAATATCAAGGCAAGCAAAGGAAAGAGGGAAAGGCTTGGGATAGGAAGGGTGTTTGAAATGTAGGGTTTTTGTTTTTGTTTTAACTGGTTGCTCCAAAGTGTAATTAAGATGCACCTCAGATTGCTCAAGAAAATAGTGGGTATGCTAGGTGCTGGTGGCTCACACCTGTAATTCTAGCTGAGATCTGAGGATTGAGGTTCAAAGCCAGCCTGAGCAGGAAAGTCCGTGAGACTTTTATCTCCAATGAATCACTAGAAAACAGATGTAGCACTGTGGCTCAAGTGGTAGAGTGCTCGCCTTGAGCTGAAGAGCACAGGAACAGTGCCCAGGCCCAGAGTTCAAGCCCTACTACCAACAACAACAACAACAAAAAAAAAAGAAAAAAAGAAAAAAGAAAAAAAAAGAAAATAGAGGTTGTATTTGAGGCTTGCTTGTGCACTTTTTAAACTAGCCAATTGTAAGTAGAGCATGAACCTGGGCCCGGCCAATTGGGGCAGAGGGGTGGGGCCTGCTAGGCTGGGGAGACAAAGGGAAGCCTGCCTGCTCTGTGTGCTTGCCTGCTGGCACTCCCACTAATGGTGGCCTTCCAGGCCTATCCCATCAAGTCCAGCTGACCCATCCCATGCCAGGCTCTGCCCAGAACAGGAAAGCAAGGATCCTTCTGAGTTGAAAATGTTAAGTTTTGGGGGTTGGCTTAAAGAGGGGGGTGACTTTCCTATTGCTTGCACTCATGCCAAACTTGCTAGTTATGTTTCTGGTCTCTGGTGATATGGCAGATGTAAATTGAGCCATTTGGCTGTAGGGGGAAACCTCTACCCAAGGGGAGATCAAGGGCCCTTGCCATTTTAAGGCCATTTTATCTGGGCCCCGTGTTCTCGCACGATTTCATGAATCAATGAGTGCCACACACAGAGAACATTTTGCACATTGTGATTTCAGGGGAACTTGCCAACTCTGCACCCTCACCTGCCACTTGGAAAATGGCCACCTTTCGGGGCCTTTGGATGCAATGGGATCGGGACACCTCAGACCCTGCAGGTTGGACCGGGGACGGGGAATGGCGTCACGATGCAAACAAACTGATCCGTGATCCGACAGAGCATTCTCCCTAGAGCAGCCTAATGTCAGCTATAATCCCAAATACAAAAGGAAAACCAGCAACACCAACCCTGAAGGCATGAACACATTCGTCTTAGCATTATTTGCAAGACTGAAAAACTAGAAAGAATGCATTGCATAGTCAAATGGGTATTTTTATTCTTAAAGTCACATGAAATACATATGATATAAGATTATGTGTCCTAATATTGTCTTTTATTATGAAGTCATTAAAACCATGCTCAGGAGTTTTTTAATGATAGCAAATAGTGCTTATGAGATAGTGTTAAATTAAAGGATATAAAATTGGGCCCACAACATTATATTCAACTATAAAACACTTGAAAGTAGATATGGTTCTTGAGTTAAAGTGTTTCTGATGCTTAAGATGCTATCACCATTCAATGTTTAATAATAAAGTATTCTTTATGCACTGCGTATAGACTTGCTAAAATGAAACCTTCTTATGCAACTAATTGATACTAATAAAAAAGCATTCTTGTGGGCCATCAGTGGCTCATGCTTGTTATCCTAGTTATTTAGGAGGCTGAGATCTGAGGATTGTGACTCTAAATCTAGCCCTAGTAGGAAAGCCCATGAAATTCTTATCTCCAATTAATTACACACACAAAAAGGGCAGAAATGGAGCTGTGGCTCAAGTGGTAGAATGTTAGCCTGAAGCTAAAAAAGGACAGTGTCCTGACCGTGAGTTTAAGTTCTAGAATGGATACATACACACACACAGAAGAATTCTTTTTTTTTTTTTTTTTTGGGTCCTGTTGTGGGGCCTGAACTCTGGGCCTGGGTGCTGTCCCTCAGCTCTTCAGCTCAAGGCTAGCGCTCTACCACT
>NW_012267319.1:568956-573733 GCF_000151885.1 Dipodomys ordii
GTTCTTGAATTTCCCTTTGGTTTAATTTGAGTGATTTTTCCATATCTGTCACTTTTTGGTCCAGTTGGTGTATTCTGTCTTCTGTATCTGACTGTGTATCACTTCTTTAATAAGGAAAACAGTCTCAGCTACTCATAAAATTCATGACACCTCTCTGTGGAGGATGTTTTGACTATAGATGATCTTCATTTTCTTCTTTATATGAAGCTGAGCCTAAGGTGATATTGATCATTCTAAAGGTGACTAAAGTATTTCTCTTCCCCTTTTATTGGTGGTAGTGGGGCTTGAACTCGGGGCCTTGAACTTGCTAGGCAGGTGTTCTACCACTTAAGCCCCACCCAACCCCCTTTTTGCTTTAATTTCCTCTTCAGATTGAGTCTTACTCTATGATTCTCCTACCTCGATTTCCAGAGCAGCTGAGATGATAGTTTCTGTCACCATGCATAGCTTTTTTTTTTTTTTTTTTGTGGAAGGGTTTCACTGAGTTTGGGCTGAACTTTCATTGTAATTTTCCTGATCTCTGCCCAGCTGAGGGTTTTTTTTTTAGAAAAATAGAATGATGGCTCTCCTTCAGATCTAAAATGGACATGTGTCAAAATTCGTTCTTGAGGTCCCACAAAGACATGGAGACACCAGCGAGTTCATGTTCACTCGTGCCACCGGCTCTGAGGGCGTAAGATGGAGCAAGCACTGGTCAGTATCCACAGCGTGAAATCAACCGTCTCTCCAGGACGAAATCCCATTGCAGGCAGGGGCTCACGCCTATACTCCTAGATACTCAGGGGACTGAGATCTGAGGAGTGTGGTTCAAAGCCAACCTGAGTAAAGTTAATGAGACCAACTCCAATTAACCACCCAAAAAACTGAAAGTGGAGCTGTATCTCAAGTGGTAGAGCAGTAGCCTTGAGTACAAAAGCTCAGGGACAGTGTCTAGGCCCTGAGTTCAAGCCCCAGGACTGACCTGTGTGCATGTGTGTGCTCTCTCTCTCTCTCTCTCTCTCACATACACACACATGCATGTGCACACACACGCACATGCACGTGCACACACACATGCACGTGCACACATACACGCATGTGTACAAATGCACGTGCACACAATGCACGTGCACACACACATGTGGGTGTACACACGTGCACACACGCATGTGCACACACGCACACATGTGTACACACATGCACATGCACGTGCACACACACGCACACACGCATGCACATACAATGCACACACATGCATGTGCACACACACGCACATGCACGCGCATACAGACATTCTATTTCTGTGTCTGAGCTCCCTTTCCTTTCCTCCTAGTGCCCCGCCCTGCGCGTGGCAGTAACCCACGGATGCCCTGTGAAGTCAGACACCCTCAGCCCAGATCTCATTATCTTTCTCCACATTTCCTTGTCTAGCTGACAAGGAACACTAGACTCCCGTGTGTGTCCTTGGTGGTCCGTTCCTGGGCACAGCATGTAAGTCCCCCGCAGCTCTGGCCCCCATTCAGCAGGCCCTCCAAGCCTCCTGCTCCTCTCCCCGCTGTCTCCGTGTCCATGCTGGGGACACGTCCCCAGGGAGGTCGTCTCCACAGTGCAGGTTCCAGCCCTTCCCATCCTGCCATCCGCCTCACCCGAGAGCTCAGGCCGGCTTCCTGGCCCCCCTCCACCACACCCCCCGCCTTCTGTCTCCAGGTACGTCCAAGCGGCACACGAAGAGAGTTATGGAAGTGTGAACTCGGTGATTTTCAAATAGCAGTCAAGGCTCTCTTTATGCTCAAACTCTAACAGGGCGAGTCTACCAATTTCCCAAAGTAAGGAGTCCCAAGCACCTGGGGGGCTCAGGTCCTGCCGATGGGAAACAGCCAGGGCCCTGTCACCTTGGGGCCCTGCTGGGGCTCTGGGTCCTTGTGAGGGTGTCTGTTACCAGCGTGTGTGCATTCGGTTATGGCAATCATTGTCAGATGATAGAATTGTCTAGAAACTCAGGAAATGTTTTCTAGAAGCAGTGTCCGGGCTGAGGCTGGTGCTGGAGATCCTGGCATGGAAAAGCAGAGCTCATCCGCACTTTGCTGGAGCCCATGCTGTCTGCGTCCATGGTGGCGGCTGAGATGCGAATAGAGCATTGCGGGCACCATGCTGGCTTGGGTTCTCATGCGCACGGCATGTTGTCTTGGACTGATGCGAGTTTTGGATGATGCTGTGTGTGGGGGGACACAGCGCAGGAGAGAAGAAATGACCCATGTGCTTCTGTGATGATTTGATAGTGCAGTGATTTCTGAGTCTGTTTAGTTCCCTTTTGTCTCACCGGCTCCGAGTATACAACGTTGGAGGGGAGGGAGAAAAAAAAATCTTTTACTTCCAGGAGCTATAACTAAAATGGATAAAAGCTAGTTTAGGAGAAAGGTGTACACATTTCATTTGATATTAATATTTTGATTTTTATGTACACAGAGGCCTTTATAGAAGGGAGCTAGATGCTGTTTCTACAAAGGATAATCAATTGTGGAGAAGCCACAAGAGACAGGAAAGGAGTTGGGCTTCTGACGGTGATAAATTATGAGGAGCAAATGTCCGCATGCAGGTGCGGCGCGCAGGCTGGGCCCTGCTTCGAGTTCTACACTGTGGAGAGCTGGAGCCCTTAGGCTGTGTCCTGTCCTCACTGGCTGTTTATTATAAAGCAGCAGTGTCTGCATCTAGAGGCAGAACAGCCTAGTACATTAAAAAAACCAGAAGTGGAGCTGTGGCTCAGTGGTAGCCGAGTGTAACTTATTGCTGCAAATCCAATGTTCCCACCTACGACCCCTGTGAGCTCAGGGATGCACGGACAATGAGTGATCAAATGCATGCCAGGAAAGCCAGGCTCCTGGGCTCATCCGTCCCAGCAGACACGGGACAGGCTCTCCACTTGGGTTCCATGAGCAGGACGGCCCGCCCCGCCACCAGACCACCCAGCGTGGGCCTTGTGGATGGGCAGGCTGTGAACTCTCCACTCCTCTGTGCCACCAGCTCGGCTCCACCCTCCTGCTTGACTCGGCTTACCCAAGTCTCTGTCCGTCTGGACTGAGCAGCTTGGGAGTACTGTGCATCCCAGCACCTGAGTCCTCACCAGCTCTGCAACTGGGGCCACGTTCTTCTCTAACCACCTGGAGTGGCCAGTGTCAAACTTGTCTCAGCCCTACTGCCCGATGGAAGTCCTGAAGCCACACTAACCCCGTCGCTCCCCATCACCACCCGCAGATGATTGTGACACATCATGTGTGATCTGAGTTCATATTTGTAATCTAGACCGGAAAATGACCTGCATGCCAATGGCTTACGGAACTTGGCAAATGCTGGTGCCGGCTGGCACATGGGAAATGATAGTGTGGGAATTGTTAGTACATCCTGACGCCGTGGAAGGACACCGGCTGCCCGTCTACAGGCCTTCTGGAGCTGGCTGATGACCAGGAGCAGCGAAGGAGACATTCACCGCGCACTCTGCCTCCCCAGCCCTGTGGGACCGTCTGTCCCCAGGGGAGGCAGGAGTGGCGGGAAGGTGCATTCTGCTTTCAGGCCGATAGGGGGAGACCGAGAGCCATGTCTGCTTTTCCTTCCCTTCAGCTCCCACTGGTCTTTGAAACCGCTGGCTTCTTTTCCTGGGTGGCGTCTATAGATCGACTCCAAACACAGCCTGCAATGATTTTCCAGAGAATCGATGAGTCCTCCCTGCTCCTATCAGGCAAAGCCATCGATTTCAGGGGTTCTTCTGAAGGGGGTGGGGTCGCCGTTGCCATGCCTAGTTGGGCTTGCTGAGGAAGTGCAGTCAGTCTCGGGCTTTCCAGAGGCTTCTCCCAGGCTGGAGGAGGGGAGCTGCCTCGGGAACCAGGGCTGAGCATACTCAGGGTTCCCGGAGTGCAGGGGTGCCCTGTGAACACCCCTCCTTGGTGGGGATTGCTCTCACACCTGCACATCCGCCATCCTGTAAGCAAAGAAGGCAGGGCTCAGCTCTGGCTGGGCAGGCAGCCTTGGGGGGTGCGGCTGTTCCCGGGGCCCAGGGATGATGCCACCCCGCCCTCCTCAGAGGAGGGTGCATGCACTTGGTCCCGTGCTGGCTCTCCTGCCAGCTGGCTGCGTGGCCGGTGGGTGGTGGGATTGGCCTATGGGCCTGACGAAATGATTTGGATGGCTCCAAAAGATACAGATAAACACACGTCTACTTACTATGGGAAGACAGAAAGTCACGTTTCCTTTACCCTCTTGTGCTCGGTACTGGGGGTCTGCAGGTTAATCAGCTCAAGGCAGACTAGCAAGAGCACAGATGAGTGTGGGAGACGGCGGAGGGAGGAGCTGGCCCATCAATCAGCTAGAAGGTTCCATGTCTGATCTAGTTGGGAAAGGTGAAGAGGGGGAAAATCCACATGGGAAGAGCAAATTGCTGTCTTAGGAAAGCAAACAAGTCTTTAGAAGAGCAGATAGGAGCTGGATTTTGTGACCTTTTTTGCCTATGCATGTGTGGATGCTTTGTCTGTCTTCTTCAAGGTCCTAAAGCTCCCTTTGTCAAGGACATTTTTTGAGTATTTCCATTCCCCTCTGGGAACAGATCTGCCCCAAAGAGGAGTCTACGGCCGCCTCAGAGTTATGCTTCTTCTAGTCACATAAGAAAAGATCTTTTAAAAAATTTTAAAATTTCCCCAGTAGTATTGGTGATTGAACTCTAGGCCTCATGCTTACTAGGTAAGTGTGTTTACTACTTGAGCGATGTCTCTAGTCCTTCTGCTTTTAGTTTAGTTTTTTTTTTTTTTTT
>NW_012267319.1:574292-575137 GCF_000151885.1 Dipodomys ordii
CTAGCCTTGAGCTGCAGAGCACAGGGACAGCACCCAGGCCCAGAGTTCAAGTCCCACAACTGGCAAAAAAAAAGAAAGTTCTGAGAGGACTGTTTTCCTTCCTTCCTTCCCTCCCTCCCCTCCTTCCTTCCTTCCTTCCTTCCTTTCTTCCTTCCTTCCTTCTTTACTTTATTTCTTTCTTTCTTGTTCTCTCTCTCTCCTCCATCCCTCTCTCCCTTCTTTCTTTTGGTTTTCTTTCTCTCTGTTTCTTTCTCTTTCTCTCTCCTCCTTCCATCTCTCCCTTCTGTTTCTTTTGTTTTTTTTTCCTCTCTCTTTCTTCATCCCTTCTTGTCTCCCTTTGGTCCTTTTTTACCCTTGAGGCTGCTGACTCTCAAACGTCTTCCACTTAGATCATCTTACGACAAAGCCGGTGCTGGAGCAGTGGGCCTGGCGCTGCAGCTGGGAGGCAGGACTCCCCCTCCCCCCTCTCTCCCCCTCCCCCACGTGTTCCCTTGTAGGTCTTCCTTTAAATGTGTGCTCTGCTCTTTCTTTTGGTGCCTAAAGTTAGGTGGCGCCTTCCCTGTGCTTCCTCCCCATGGGAAACCTCCTGTAGACCTGTTCCCCTCTGTTCTCTCTCCTTGCAAGACTACACGTAGCCCCTGGCTGCACCTGTCACCCAGGTAGCTGTGGGAGGGTGGGCAGTACCAGGCTCTGAGGTCACTTCCTCACTCACCTGCTGCGGCCACACCCCCCTCGCCCTTCCCGATGTAATCTCTCTCTGCCATCCCTTGTAGATCCCTCATGGGTCACCCTGCTGTAGAGTGAGGCCCGGCCAGGCTGGCTGTCCCCAGAGTGAGGCCCGGCCA
>NW_012267319.1:575857-591899 GCF_000151885.1 Dipodomys ordii
AGAGTGAGGCCCGGCCAGGCTGGCTGTCCCCAGAGTGAGGCCCGGCCAGGCTGGCTGTCCCCAGAGTGAGGCCCGGCCAGGCTGGCTGTCCCCAGGTGGACTGCCTGAACCAGGTGGCAGTCTCCTTCTGGCAGTTCTTACCCCTAATAGGAGCCAATGCTCTGGCTCTGGGCACTGTCTAAGAGCGCATTGTCATGGGGGAGGCAGGCCGAAGGCTCACCAGGAGCGGCCACAAAGCAGAGGAGTTGGTGCTGGTGCCGATCATCAGGATCTCTGCTGGAATTGACCAGCACGTTCTGTCTGGCTCCTTGGCTGGCTTGGAGGGGTGCAGCGTAGCTCTGAGGAGGGGCCAGGTGTGGAGGCTTCTGGCAGGTCTTATTCTTCAGGAGGCCCTGCCCCCCCCCCACTGTACCCCCAAGGCTTCCGGTCCGAGCACATGGCCCCTAGGTCTTACTCTTCCTAAAGCCCCAGCCCTGTGGACGGGGCGGCCGGCCTGCCTGCCTGCCTGCCTGCCCGCCCGCCCGCCCGCCCGCCCGCCCGGCCTGCCTGCCTGCCTGTCTGCCAGAGGAACCGGTTTCTCCAGCCCCTGCTCTGCTGAAGGCAGGAGGAGCCGCCGAGGTCCAGGGAGGACAGCAGGCCAGTGTCTCCAGGCCTGCGGGCTGTAGTGGGGGGGCAGGTCAGGGCCTGCCAGGCTCCAGCCAGGGGAGCTGGGGCCTGGACGGCAGGAGCTGGGCCGGGCTCGGGGAGAGGTGGCTGCCTCCCGAGCCTGGGCCAGACTTCCGGTGCTGCAGCTCCGTGGAGCTGGCTAATGTTTAATGGCGTTTGTCCCCTGCCCTGTGGCTGCGCTCACACCTCCCTACACCCCTATGTTGATAGCCCGCCCGTGACACGGTACAGCCACGCCGGGAGGCACTTCCTGTTACCCGGGGAGAGCCTCGCTGCCAGGGCCCTGGCTGGCCAGACGGAGCCGTTCCTGTGCCGGTGGAGACGGGACGGCGGCCAGGAGCCCGGCGGGACCCACGGCCTTCCTGCAGCCGTCCAGACAAAGTTCACCTGCCCCAGGTAGGTGAGCGCCCTCGGGGGCCCCACACAGGAGGTTTTCCTCTCGAGAGCCTCTGCCAGGCCTCGCTGCACCTGAGGGTTCTGGGGGAGAGGCTGCTCTGTGAGCTCAGGCGTTCCAGACAATTCCAGCCAGCCCTGGACACCTGCGGGACACCTGCGGGACACCTGCGGGACACCAGGCCCTGGCAGGCTGGGGAGAGGTCTCCTGACTCTCCTGCCGCGATGTCACCGAGTCCTGTCCTTCTGCGGGCACCTCTGCCGATGCCTTCTCGAGACCCCAGAGGAGGCTTTGTTGGGGAAGGAAATGTGCAGGCCTCTCTGGGTGTTCTGACAAGGCTGGCCCCGGGGAGGGGGCATGTCCTGAGAGGGGGTGTGTGTCCTGTAGAGATATGTCCCCAGTAAAGGGGACAGGCCCCGAGGGGGTGTCATGCCCATGTGGCAGTCACCCTGCCTCCCCCTGGGCGCTGTGTCCACACAGCTCGTCTGTGGGCCGTCTCGTCCCCAACCACCGGCTTCTGCCCTCCGGGAGCGTGGCTCGCGGCCGTCTCGGGAGAGGTGTGTGTGTGGGGGGGCAGAGCAGGTGGTTGTTTGCGGCCGGCTCTCATGGTGGTCGGCGGCGGCAGTGCGTGCCAGCGGCCGGCTCTCGTGGTGGTCGGCAGCGGCAGTGCGTACCAGGGGTCTTGGATGGCTCTCGTGGTGGTCGGCGGCTGCAGTGCGTGCCAGGGGTCTTGGACGGCTCTCGTGGTGGTCTGCAGTGTGTGCCAGGGGTCTTGGACGGCTCTCATGGTGGTCGGCGGCTGCAGTGCGTGCCAGCGGCCGGCTCTCGTGGTGGTCTGCAGTGTGTGCCAGGGGTCTTGGACGGCTCTCATGGTGGTCGGCGGCTGCAGTGCGTGCCAGGGGTCTTGGACGGCTCTCGTGGTGGTCTGCAGTGTGTGCCAGGGGTCTTGGATGGCTCTCGTGGTGGTCTGCAGTGTGTGCCAGGGGTCTTGGACGGCTCTCGTGGTGGTCTGCAGTGTGTGCCAGGGGTCTTGGACGGCATGCCGCCCCTGCAGCCTCACACGTCGGTCCACGGGCTGCGGTTGTCACTTCCGATCAAACGCGCCCCTTCCGAAACCCGGTGGGCTCCGCGCTCTCTTCCTTCTCCCCCGAGCCCGGCATTCCAGGGGACGGCTGACGTGCCTTCCCGCTGGGCTGTGTCAACTGAGGCTTGAAAATTAGGAAATGATTTACCGGGTGCTGCGTCATCCTGGCTTCTGCTACACCCCAGAAGGCGGCACTTCACTCCTGTCTGGGCCTGGCTGCGGGGCTGACACGCTGCGGGACACGCCCATGTGCGTGGGTTTCGCAGAGTCTCTTTGGGGGTTGTCCCGAGGGGCTGGATGCTTTGAGGGGTTCCATAGTCCTGCAGCACAGGAATTCAGCACAGGAATTGTGGACGGGAGTCGCTGCAGCGTGGGGCGTGTTCTGAAGCTTGCTCTCCGGAGGCCTGGCAAATGCATAAGCCTTGCTGCCTTCTCACCAGCTGAAAGTACTGGATAAGGAGCAGGAATGGGAAATGTGATGGCTTTGCCGCCCCAGCAGCCCTTGTTCCATCCAGTAGCTTGGAGATGCTCTCAGACCCGTGCACGGGCACTCTTACTCCACCCCGGGGTTGGCCGGGGGCCCCCCCTCCAGGCCCCAGCCCTGAATGTCCTGCCCACTCGAGACAAAACTCCACCCCAGGGCTCTGGTGGGACCTGGCACTGCCCGTTCTGGAGGGATGAGGTGGGACGGGCCTGCTGGTTACACATGCGCACGCGTGCACACGCACACACGCACACACACACACACACCACACACACACACGCACACACACACACACACGCACACACACACACCACACACACACACACACACCACACACACACACACACACACGCACGCACGCACGCACGCGCGCGCACACACACACACACACACACACACACACACCCCTCTCCTGGAGCCCACAGCATTGCCTTGGGACAGGCCGCAGGGCATTTGGTGTTGAGCAAGGATGCCCTGGGCACCGCAGTGCTGGAACATGCTGGGGAGGAGGGAGAGAGAGGAAGTAAGTGCGAGGGCTGCAGCGCCAGCGAGAGCGTTCAGAAGGAGGACGGGCTGCGTCCTGCCGACCTCTGGCCGGGCCTTGTTCTGCCTACTCAGCCTCAGCCTCATCCACTCGCCCTTGCTTTGCCCTACGCCCTCCCCGCAGTTCTGCAGTCATGGCCAACACAATCCCCCTCCTTCCTGTCCCCCCCACCACCGGGGCCCTTGCACCCACCACTTCCTCTGTGGGGAAAGCCCTACAGAGGCCTCATGTCACCAGGACCCTACCCCTGAGCACCTGCCTGGCAGGATGGCCAGTCCCTCCTAACCACACATGCCCTTCCTCTCAACTCTTGCTCCTCTTCCCCTCTCCTCTTGCTACCTTCCTCTCTGAGATCTATCTGTTTGCCTGGTGGGCCGCCCCCCTCCCCCGTGAGGCTGTGAGCACCTGTGGGCAGAGTTTTCCATGGAGGTAGATGGAGAGCCGTGGTCTACAAGCAGCTTCTCAGCCAGCCCGCTCCGTTGCACGGGGACCTGGAGCTGGTGGCTCCTCGTGTCTGTCTGCAGTGGAGGCCCCGGGATCAGGGGTCGCAGCGGCCCCCACCTGCCTCCACCTCCGCTGCAGACCCAGCGGGTCTGGGTTGGCCCACGTGTGTGGTCCCGGAGCGGGACCTGGCGGAGAGTGCCGAGCTGCCTGGCACACCAGGAGCTGCCGGGGCCCGGGACCCGCTCCTCCATGCTGGCTGTCACCTGCCTGCTTCTGTTCCAGGAGAGGAGGACCATGCAGAGATGGAGAGCAGCCGGAGAGGCGTCCTGGCTGTGCTGGGAGTCCTGGCTGGACTGGCAGGTAGGGAGGTACGTGTGTGTGTGTGTGTGTGTGCATGTACATACATATGTGTGTGCGTGTGTGCACACGTGTGAATCTGTGTGTATGTGTACACACATGTGTGCACGCCTATGTATGTGCATGAACACGTGTGCATGCACATGCTGGGAAACCATGGCTGGAGGGGATGGAGGCTGCACGCGGTGAGGGCCTTCCTGACCCTCCGTCCGTCCGTCTGTCCCCATCCTGTGACCGCCTGCTTGGGCTCAGGTCCTTCCCTGCCTAGCTCTTCTCCAGGACGGCCTTCACTGCTCCGCACCAGCCCTGTCCTCCCCCAGGGGCCTTCCCAGGGCTGTTCTACAAGCTGGCTTTTATCTCCTTCCTTTCTGCCTATCTGGCTTTGCCAGCGCGGGCATGGCCGGCTTCCTGCCCCTGTGTGTCCAGGGTGGGGTCCCGTGTCTGCAGCACCATGCCCACACCCACCGGGTGTGACACGTCCCACTCACCTTGTCACCTGCAGGCACACAGAAGGTGTCAGGTGGGTGACCCAGGAGCCCTCTGGGTTGGACTTTGCTGGACAGGAAGGGAACAGAGGATGGCGGTCCTGGTCACTGATGCCCCCTGGGCACCAGCGTAACACTGCCTGGGCTGCCACCAAGGGACCTTTCTATCCCAGCACGGGGGCCACGGCCTCACACTGGGGACACAATGATTGTGTTGCATCTGCCTTACAGCCAGATGCCCCTCCTTGGCCTTGGCCTCCCCGCCCTGCTATGTGTGCAGGTCACCAGGCTTGTGGTGGACCAGTGAGAAGAGCCAGGAATGTAGCATGAGGAGGTCTGAGTTAGGGTCCCGTGTTCATATCTTCAACTGCCAGTCCCAGGCATTGATGGCAGCTGGGACGGATAGCTCTGAAGCCCCCGGGGGAACCGGGCTGCCTCTCTCTAGCTTCTGCTGGCTACTGGCAAACCTCAGCATTCCCTGGCCTGCAGGCGTAGCATTCGATCTCTGCCTGCATCTCCACACGACGTTCTCTGTGGGCTTCTTAGCTTTGCCCCTCCCCCCACCTTCCTGTCCTGTCCAGGTGACGGAGGAGTGGACGTAGCGTCCTTCCTATGGGCAGGTGAGTCTATCAATGGATGGGCAAAGACTCTTCTCAAAGGTCACATTCTGAGGAGGAGCTTTAGGGCAGGGCGTGGAGAGGGGCCCTGGAGCTGGAGTCCTGGGTGGGCCTCCGGGAGGTCACGGTTGGTAAACACGGAAGGGTTGGAGGCATTGTTGATTAGGCGGTGCATTCCTTTACCAGCTTCAGGGTCCGGGTATCAGATCGTAGAAGGTCCCCAGAACATCACGGTCTTGAAGGGCTCGGAGGCCCGCTTCAACTGCACGGTGTCGCCGGGCTGGAAGCTCATCATGTGGGCCCTGAACGGCGTGGTGGTGCTGAGCGTCACGCCGCGGGAGCCCATCATCACCAACGACCGCTTCACCTCCGCCAGCTACGACCGCGGAGGGGACTTTGTCTCCGAGATGATCGTCCATGACGTGCAGCTCCGCGATGCGGGGCAGGTCCGCTGCAGCCTCCAGAGCAGCGACCTGGATGCCTTGGCCTTCCTGTCCGTCCAAGGTGAGGGCGCGGCCGGAGCCCGGGCCGGCAGGGGCCTTAAGGCGCCGTGTGTGTGTGTGGTGAGGGCTCCCTGTAGTGAGTCTACCTTGAGGTGGTGGTAGGCTGTCATTGTTCTAAAGCGACTGATGCTTCCTTGTACCTTTGTCTGTCCCCTCCCTCCTCCCCTCCCTCCTGTTATTCTGAACTAATGGTTGCCATTTGTTTGTCTGTCTCCTCCCGTCCTCTTTCCATCTTTCCACTCCTTTTATCTTCTGATTAGACTCTTAGACAGAGGTGGAATCACTTTCCCAGCTCATTGGCTCAAGCGTCTTGTAGACGCACACTTTGTCATTCCCTGGGTCCGGTTGCAGTCATGTTGGTGTGAGCAATGGCAGTCATCTCTCTTCCCATGGTGTTTCGTGTGATTCGTAAGATTTCTTTGCCCACAGCTTTGAAGCATGTTTTAACCTTTTTCTCTTCCTGGGAGAATTTCCTTAGTCTACCTTGTTTGGGCCACAGTGGTGGCAGTCCAAAGTTCACCAAAATATAGCAAGTCTTTCAGAGGAAGGGAAAGGGTCAACAAAATCTGTAATATTTGATTCCTTGCTTTTCTTGCTTTAAGGTATTTTTAAGGTGCTGAAGGTCACATTGCATAGTGAAAAAAGTTAAAGGATCTTATCACGTTGTAGTCTTTAATAGTGTACATATACACCGTTTCTAGAAGCCCCAAGGCGAGTCCTGATCTCTGTGATTGCCTGTCTCACCAGAGATCACACTGTGCCTCTGACATTATTTCTTAAGCCTGTTCATGGACTCGCCTCAGCAAAATCTCCAACGATTCCATCTGTATTCTGTCTGCATTCCTGTTGCTGTCTAATCAAACTGGATAACTTTTGGTGGAAGGACATGTCTGTCTAATTCCATTTGCATTTAAAAGATTTTTTTAAACCTCAAAATGTAGCTAGATGGATGGTTCTTTGCTTTTGGTGGCTTTAATTTTGCGTAGTTTAATGATGGGTACAGTGATGATTTAGAAATAAGCTTTTAAGTTTTCCAGAACTTTTGGCTAGTTTGCATGCTCAACTGTTTATTGTTATTTATTGTTATAATTGGAAAGAACACAGGAAGAGAATCAAAGATGTGAATTCTGGCTTTGCATTCATCAACCAACCTTCTTTAATAGGAGACCCCCCCCCCTCCCAGATGGCTTCATTTCTTTGTCTTTTCAAATGAAGATAAGAGAGGTTTGGAGACATGGCTCAGTTAGTAGAACACTACCAAAAAGCAAAAGCATCGGGTACTGAGTTTGGGTCTTGGTCTTGCACCAAGAGAAGAAAAGGAAAGAAAAGAAATAAGTGAGGATGAGAGTTCATTGCCCCTTTTGCAGGTTATTGGGGGACATGAATGAGGATGCTCTAAAGACTCACGTCCGTCCATTCAGCTCATTGTACACCAGGTCCAGGCCGGTGTGGTGAGGCTTAGCAGCACAGGCCTTGGCCTGGCCGCCTGGTCCAATGCTCCAGTGTGGCCTCGGACACAGCACCCGTGGACTCTGTGTCCCAGTGCTCTCCTCGGACAGCAGCTGGATGGAGCGTCTTTAGACTTGCACGGCTCCTAGCACGTACCACACGTGACCTGCACGAGTGATCGCATTCATTCCCAGCCAGACCGGGCCACTGTGCCAGCCAGTTTAGTGGATCACACAGACAAAGAGAGGAGCAGATCCTGTCCTCAGGACCCAACGGAAAGGGTGGACGTGACAAGGTGTGAGTATGAGGCATGATCCAGATGCTGGCGGAGGCAGGGAGGAGAGAAGCTCATTGGTAGCCTGGAGGGCTATTGATGGCAAATCCACAGAGAGAAGAAGAGGGAGAGACAGGCAGAGAAAGAGAGAAAGAGAGATAAAGAGAGAGGAGGGGGCTCCTGGACGAGGGACACAGGAACCAAGGGCAGGACCATTTGCAAATCTGCAAATCCACGCAGCATCTCAGTTCTAGGGACTTGTCTGACCACCGCTAAGGTGCATTTCGTGTATGGTGATCCCAACGCAGCCTCTGGCCGTGTGAAAGCATCCTCGCTGGCTGGCTGAAGGGTCTCGGAGCTGGACGGGGCGTGCTGTCATGGACCCTGATTCCACAGGGCTCCAGTGTCCTTAGAGCCACAAGCACCTCTGAGCCGCGGGGTCTCCTCGCGGAGGAGGAAATGCCCACGAGCTCCCCAGCCGTGAGTGCTTTCTCCTCCCCATAGATCAATGAGGAAGACGAGCACAGGTGACCAGCTCCGGCTGGAGTCACCGGAGTGCACTGACCGCCACGGCAGTCACATGCTGCTCACACTCCCAGACAGCCTTTACGGAAGGGAACGTTGGGGGTCTCCGGGGTCCTCGGTGGTTCCGAAGAATGCAAAGGGTACCCAGACAGCTGCAAACAGCAGCCCAAACCTGCGAGAAATACAATCTAGTCTCCAACTGAGACCCGAGAGCTCCCAGAGTTCAGCCATTTGCCCGAGGTGTCTCAGGAGCTGGAGGCCAGGGTGGAGCCCAGTCTTCAGTCCTTGGTCCTGTGTTCTTTCTGTTGTACTGGGCAGCTGCGGTTTCTTGTCATTTGAATGTATCAATGCATATGTATTTCACAAAGGCTGTGTCTTGGCTGGGGCTGAACTTCCAGGTTATTGTTTATATTATTTATATTAACAAAAATAATATTCTTTTCAAATGTATGAATGCCACCAGAGGCAAAGGGATTCTTCTCTTTTTAAAATTTATATTTGTAGTATCTTTAAGTGGCTGTAAAATCACTTTCTAAGTACAGTACATTTTGAGTAATGTCACCTCTTTCATTTTCCATCCCTCCCAACCCCACTCCTCCTTTCAAGCCTGTCCTGGGGCTTGAACTCAGGGCCTGGACACTATCCCCGAATCCCTTTTTACTCAAGGCTAGTGCTCTACCCCTTGAGCCATAGCACCACTTCTGTCTTTTTTGAGTAGTTTATTGGTGATAAGAGTCTCATGGGCTTTCCTGTCCAGGCTGGCTTTGAACTGTGATCCTCAGCTCTCAGCCTCCTGAGTGGCATGAGCCACCAGCACCTAGCTGCAAGAGGATTCTTAACAAAAACAATAATTTATCTTGGTCAACAATTTGAACACCTCATTTGGGTTAGTCATTGATGCTAGTGACCTTGACCTTTTGTTTTAAATTTTGATTGAACTTGGAACTAGAAATATGTTCAGAGAAATTTAAAAAATCTTATGTTTTAAGTTTGTGATATTCCCTCCCCATCCAATAAAGAAAGTAAATCTGAAGGATGGAAATTACAGGAGGCCCCAGGGCATCTCCTCCTCCCCTTGAAAAGAACATAGATTCTTTCCCTTTTTCACTTTTGCTGCCAGGACAATCCAAGACAACTTTGAGGGCATATGCATCCACCATGGCCTTCTCTTATAATTATCTCCCCATGGGTCTGCATATATCCTCATTTTCTCTGGAATATTCTATTTCCTGGTGAGCAACCTCACCTTTCCCCAAGAACATGGCAGGTTAAAAAAAAAGAAAAAGAAAAAACACAGATCAAAACCTGAGCTGAGGGGTCCTGGGACAGACACAGCCTTTTGGGGGGCTGGGGGGGGGAAGGGGCTTGGGAAGAATGTGATTTGAAGCAAAAATTGGTGGAAAAATGGTGGAGAAAAGCTGACTGGGAGTGGTGCTGCCACGCCTCGCTGTCTCTCTTGTCTCTCTCTCTCTCCCTCAGTCATGGGAACCTTGAGCATCCCTGGTGATGACCTTGAGGTCACCGAGGATGAGCCCTGTAATGTCACCTGCCGAGCCCAGGGCTGGACCCCACTCCCGGACATTACTTGGAGGGTTGGCGTCCCTGCCAGCCATTCCAGCTACTCCTCGTTCGCGGAGCCGGGGGCCGGTGGCGGTGTGGTGAGCATCCTGGCGCTCCGGCCGCAGGGCAACGGGACGCTGACTTGCGTGGCTGCACTGAGGGCTCCAGAGGCCCGCACGGCCGTCACCGTGAACCTCACGGTGGTCCCGCCGTCCCCTGGTAAGTGAAGGCTGGCTGCTGGCCGCACGCGGGTCACGGCCTTGAGCTCAGCTTGCTCTGTGTCGGCCTAAGAAAGTCCTGCGTGGCGTGGGGACCACAGGGCGCTGTGGCCTCCCCCACCCTTCCACCCGGAAGAGCTGCCTTTCCCCAGTTCCTCCATAGCGACCCCTCGGAAGCCTTGGTGATCAGGGCCACCAGGCTGCAGCCAAGTTCAGAGACAGACAGAGGGCTCATTTTAAACCTCTCTTTTCCTACCATGAAGAAGCAAGTCCTAAAACATCAGGGAGACGTTCAGGTCCCCTTTGGTTTCCCCAGTCGTTGAAGACTTCCCATGCTTTGCTTTCCTCCAGCAGTTGAAAGTACCAAGCCTGGTATGTCGTGTATGTGATCAAGTGGTAGAACTGGAAGGTTTAGATCCTTCAGAGGGATCTACTGCCAAGCCTCAGCCCAGAAGAGCTGGGACTGCAGCACTCCCAGCAGCCTGTGTGCTTGGAGTCAGGGTCGGTGGGGCCCGCAGGGGTGGGTTGGGTGTCATCGGGGGCTGGATGTCTTCTCTTCCTCCCCTCCCTTCCCTCCCCTCCCCTCTTCTCCCCTCTCCTTTCCTCTCCTCTCCTTTCCCTTCCTTTTCCTTCTCTTCCTTTCCCCCTTTTCCCTTTCCTCTCCCCCTCCTCTCTCGCCTCTCCCCTACTTTTTGTTTTTTGGAGCTGGAGATGTATGCAAAGCCTCACGTAAGCTAGGCAAGTGAGGTACCTCTGCCACATCCCAGGAGATGTCCCTGTTATTTATTTACTTACTTGTTTGCTTGCTTGTTTTTTGAACTAGTCTTGGGGCTTGAATCTAGAGCCTGGGTGCTGTTCCTGAGCCTTTACACTCAAGGCTAGCACTCTACTACTCGAGCCATAGCTCTACTTCTGGTGTTTTTGGGTGGTTCATTGGAGATAAGGGCTCATGGACTTTCCTACCTGGGCTGGTTTTGAACCTTGATCCTCAGATCTCTGCTTCTTGATTAGCTAAGACTATAGGCATGAGTCACTGGTACCTGACTAGAAATGTACCTTTATCTCTTAGGAGAGAGTAAGGAAAGGGAGTTTCTGCATGAGTCATATTTTAATCAAGGTTGCATAGCTAAACCAGCAGAGCAGGGCTTAGAAGCTAAGAAGAGCTTTTCTCTTGGTCCACCCTGAAAATACCATGACTTAAAGTCTTTCAAAGTTCAGAACAAAGTTTATGGTCAAAGTAAAGAGTACTGCTACTACTACAAACAACAACAATGAATAACAACAAGCAGTACTCTATAGCATGTACAAAGTACTGTGCTAAATCCTCCTTGAATGTTTACCGTATGCACCTCAGCCCTGCTGTGGGTCTCTGTTGTGAGTCTGGGTGAAGGAGGGCGCGGTCTGGGGGTCTGCCCAGGTCTGTGGGACAGGCCCCTGCGGGCCAGCCCTGGCAGACTGTCACCAGGACCTGCCCCCATCCCTGCCACCCACCGTGTGTGAGCAGTATGAGTCTCCTGTGGCACAGGCTGAGGAGCTTCAACTAGAGACGGGCCTCCTTGTGTTGGAGCTGGAGCTCGGGGTGGCAGGGGGCAGCTCCCGGGGGCCCTGCCTCTCCCCTGGTTCCTGGAGGTCGTGTGGAGAAGCAGTGTGCGCAGACGCCGAGGTTCCCTGGGGCACTCAGGTCCCAGGACGCTCAGGGGTAGCTGTGGTAATGTCAGCCCTTTCCAGATAGAGGCCTGCGGGCCCAGGCTTCTGTAGGTCAGGGATAATTTATTCCTGCCCATTATATTTAAGGGAATTTAGTTTAATCTGGCCCAGACTGCACACAAAGACCAAGTGAGAATCTTGCTTCTCTTTCTCCTGTTTATTTTGGGCATTTCTGCCCTCCCTCTCTCCCTCCCTCCCTTGTCCTTTTAGCCTGCTTTGGTTCCATCCGTGTTAACCGTTCCTGTCATGATTCAGTTCCATGCTCAGCCAGACCAGCTTTGTCCGTGGGAGTCCCTGCTGGCTGGCTCAGGGATCCCTTTGACATTTTCCTATCAGTCATTAAACACTGGGCCTACTAGAATGTTCCAGCTTCATTTTTTTTTTTTTTTTGTTGGTCGTGGGGCTTGAATTCTGGGCCTGGGCACTGTCCCTCAGCTCTTCAGCTCAAGACGAGCGCTCTACCACTTGAGCTACAGCGCCACTTCCGGTTTTCTGGTGGTTTATTGGAGATAGGAGTCTCACGGTCTCTCCTGCCCGGGCTGGCTTTGAACCGAGATCCTCAGATCTCAGCCTCTTGAGTAGCTAGGATTACAGGCGTGAGCCACCAGCGCCTGGCTCCAGCTTCATTTTACCCTCCCCTATCCCACCCTGGCGTCAGCCCTCCAAGGCGCCAACCCCTCTTTGTCTTTAAGCTACTTAACTATGATAGAAGTTGGGTGCAGGCTTTGAAAGGGAAGATTGAAAAAAAAAGTTCCATTAGTCCTAAATGGACTAAAATTGACTGTTGACAGCACCATTTAACAAGGTAACGGCGCAGCCCTGCGACAGCTTGATCGAAATGGGGTTGAGAGATGGGCTTGCCCGCAAATTTCTTCTCCAGTAGGGGAAGGGCAAGGGGAGGGACCTTTAATTTCCCCAGATCAGGATCAGCACGGTGGCGTTCTTCGTAGACTAGGACCAGAGCCTTAATTGTGGCAGCTAGAGGCTGGGAAGGAAGGCTCTATGGGTGGGCAGGCTGCAGTGAGTCTTGCTTTATTGGACTCATTTGGAAAAGGGTAATTCTTGTCTAAATTATTCATCAAGACCCAGAGCAGTGGGCAGCTGGCCACATGTTGCGTGTTTTATCTAAGTTGTATTAGCTGCAGACTTCAGCGTGGGCCTGGCTGGCAGAGCTGGCTGCCAAGCCAGTAGGGGACCAGCCAAGATCCTGGAAAGCCGCCAGTGGTCCAGGGTTTGTTAGGGATGGGGTGGGGCTCTGTCCGGCCATCTTTCTGGCCTGGGAGTGCAAGGAAGGAGCGCTTTCCTTTCTGGAAGGAAAGAAGAAAGAGATGGCGGTGTAGGAAGGCCCCTGGGGTCGGGGGGGATATTACAGCCAGAAAGTCTGCTTTGGTTTCTAGATCCACAGGCTCCTTTGGAGAAAAGTGTATTAGGAGATTTCAGAGCTGTGCTTTAAAAGATGGATTTTTCCCCCGTTGCATAATTCATGCCAAGGTAGAGCACCACAGGCAGCCATGGAGCTGGGGGCTGGCGGCGCCCCAGCTTGCTGTCCTGGCCCTCGGGGGCGGCTGGTGACCCCTGGGGTCCCTGGGACACTGGCATGGGTGTGGGCTGTGTAACGGGAGGTACAGATGCACTGGGGGGACCCACGGGCTCCTTGTGGGGTGTTGTGATTGCGGAGTGGAATGTGTTTTGTGGGAAGTGGCAATTTCAGAGGGGGGTGGGGTGGGGGAAGGGTGGCCCGCTGGCCTTCCTCCCTCACACAGCACGGGCTCTACGCTCCTGCCACTCCTGGGGGCCCAGGGTTCTTCCTGGAAAAGGGGTGGGAGGAGAACAGAGCACTTCTCTCCTAGCCTGGTCAGAGTCACCATAGGTGTCCAAACGCATGCCTTACACCAAAGGACATTTCCACGGTGTTCTACACATATGCAGATATAGACACATTTATACTATATGCTGTATGGAATGGGGCCATACATATGTCTGATGTATGTGTATAACTGAGTATGCACATATGTTTACATGCACACGCTTATACACAGACATATGTTTGTGCATACCACCACACACATGCCTACACACACCACATGCACACACATGTACATACATGGGATACATAATCCATTAAAATTGCTACCAAAATTACACATACTTACTCCTGAAGCTCTAGCACTACTAACTCGAGCCGCCTCACACACTGACACTCTGGGCCCTGTGGTGTTGGAGGGGACGTGTGAGCGGAAGTCTCCCTTGGTGTGAGACTCTGGGGAAAACAGACTTCCGACAGAGAGAGCGGGCAAACCCAGGCAGAGGAAGGAGCGATGTGGCCCACAAAGGCTTTGTGGTTGTCGGCGTTTGGCCACTGTTGTGGGAGGGAAGGGGGCACCTGTGGGTGGCTCCGCTGAACTGCTGGCTGAACTGAGAGCAAGAGAGCGGAGGAGGCATGCGCGAGACGCCTCCCCCCCAGACTCAGTCCGGAGCCACAACGCCGTGGCCTCGCTTCCTGCCCGACGCTCCCACAGGGACACAGGGGGCTCTGTGGGCCGGAGGAAAGGTGGTCAGGTCCAGATCAGGTGGGGCACAGACTGCAGACGTCATATTTATCTCCAGCAGGGAAGGGAGGGCCAGGAAGTCAACACACGTGTGGTCTCCCACCTGCCCCTTATCATGGCCCCGGACAGTATTTACACACGCTAGCTTGTGAGCGTCCGCCTAACTGGGTTTTCAGTGACCACTGCACCCTCCACCCTCCTCAGCTGGTTCAGCTGGCGAAGCAGGAATGCTTCACCAGGTGAGCCAGCGAAGGCTACAGATAACACAGCGAGTAAACAGTGGCTGAGAGATTGGCGGGTTCCACCATGGCCAGCCCAGCGCCCGGGGCAGTCAGAGGCTCCTTCCAGCTGCAAGCCTTCGGTGGGGAACACGGTCGGCGCCGTTCTGCCCCAGCGTGGAGAGGAACGTAGAGCGTCCTGTGACGTGTGGGCTGCCCAGGCAGCATTCCTAACTTGGCCACACACGGGGATTGGCCAAGCGTGGGCCGTCTTCCTCCTGAATCCGAATCTCTGGGGTGCCACTTGAGACCCATGCCGGCATTGCTGGGGGTGGCCTTGAGCCGCACGTAGGAGGGCCTTCCAGACAGTTCTTGGGTTCTGCTGTCTGTCAAGTAAGAGAAAAGGCCCACTGGGCACTGGTGTGCCCAGATTCGTGGTGCCAGTCAGGGATCCAGCTCAGGCCGGAGACGTGTGGTGTGGGAAGAGGATCAGTTTGCTCCTTTTTCCCTGTCTCTGCCCCAGCCCATCTCTGGAAGTCAGTGGGGAAGAGGAAATAGAGGGTGTAAGGAAAATACTTTGGCCTTTTATAATCCCACAATTCTCTGGATGCCTTGATATGGGGACAATATGATTTTCTGAGCTATAGCTGACTACGTTGCTCATAGATTTTTCTATGGAATGTCAGAAGGGAACTCAGCCTCATAATCAGTCCATCCATCCCTCCATCCCTTCTCTCCATCTCTCCTTTCCTTCTCCCCATCCATCCATCTATCCATCCATTTACCCATCCACACACCAATCCATCTATCCACCATCCATCCATCTTTCCCTAACTCCAACTTTCCTCCCTACCTTCCTCTCTCTCTCTCTCCATCCATCCATCCACCCAATCCATCCACCCATCCATCTACCTACTCATCTACTCAATCTACCCATCCATCTACCCACCCACCCATCCATCCAACCATCCATCCATCCACCCACCCAACCATGTGTCCATCTGTCCCTCCCTCCCTCCCCCTTTCTTTCCCTC
Source organism: Dipodomys ordii (assembly GCF_000151885.1). Taxonomy (NCBI): domain Eukaryota; kingdom Metazoa; phylum Chordata; class Mammalia; order Rodentia; family Heteromyidae; genus Dipodomys; species Dipodomys ordii. The sequence continues at coordinate 590,970 of NW_012267319.1, forward strand.
CCTCCTTCCCCCACCCAACCATCTGTCCATCTGTTCACTCATCTGTCCATCTGTTCATTCATCTGTCCATCCATCCATGCCTTTCTCCAAACACCCACCCACCTACCTTCTCATTCCTTCCTTCCCTCCCTCCCTCCTTCCCTCCATTCATCTACCAATGAGTGATATTCTCCAGATGCTTGGGACATAAGGGAAAAAATGAGACATAGTCCTTAGACTTGAAGGAGCTAAGTCCAACTTAGACAGTAGAAAATATAAGAAGAAATGGAATCAACAGCATGGATTGCCTATTCATTCACGATAACAATGTACGTGAGGCATTAAGAAAAGAAAGTTGTCAAAATGATTTAGCGTTTATTAATTTCTTGGTGAGAAGTTCAAAGAAATCCTTTCAGGTAAGTAGAGTAGCTCTCATAAAAGGGACAAAGACAAATGATCTTTAAAATGTTATGTAATTTTCCCAAGCACAGAGTTCCTTGGGTTTCAGCACGTGTTTTCAGATGAGCCGATGGGTTATTCCCACCGGTAGCTGGGCCTCGGCTTCCCCACACGTCATCCAGGCAGGGGTGGGGTGGGTGGGGGTGGGTGTGGCTGAGACACTGGTCTTGACCATGTAATATGGATACAGGGTTAACAAACCACAGCTTTCAAAACTCTAGATTCTGGCTCCAAAATAGTGATGGCCAGGGGTTCCAGGGTGGCCCCATGTCCCTTCTAAGGAAGCCTGTTAACATTTTGTAAGGACCCACACGGAGGGCACTTTCATTGAGATGCCACCTAAACACTCAGGGTGGAAAGACAGACTACGGTTAAGTAGTGGTTCACAATTAAGCACAACTTAAGTGCGGTTTGGCCTCCGTGTGGTGAAATGCCAGGGAAGGGCTCTCTTGGGAATACTGTGTCCTGCCCACAAGCCCGTGATTCGGGAAG
>NW_012267319.1:594359-605528 GCF_000151885.1 Dipodomys ordii
GCCTGTCCATTCCCTCAGCATTTCTCACCCTGTGGACAAGCCGTCATCTTACAGACTGACTGTGAGGATCAAGCATCTTCACGCTCCTGTGATCCCTCCTGGGTTTGCCCCTTTGTGTGGCTTTGTGGTGAGATGTTGGCTGGAGGGACAGCGGGCCCCTCCCTCTTCTCCGTAGCCAGTCCGGGGCTGTGGCCAGGGTCTGCCGTGACTCACTTACAGTGCTCCCGTTCCACCGCCAGCCAGGGCTCAGTGGAAATGACATGATAGCTTAGCAAAATGCAAGAACTGGAGTGCTGCTGGCTTTGCTAGGGAGAGTACATCCACGCTTCAACTTAGTAAACATCTTTTGTCCAAAACGTAGTTCCTGGTGTCCTGTTCATACCTGGAGAACCTCAGTGAGCCTCTGGCTAATGGAGGAATAGTTGGGAAGGACAGAGGTTCCCACCCAGCCGGGCTTGGGGGCCTCCGTGTGTAGAGCGGGGGACCCGAGGCCAGCCCCCCAGCCCTGCTTTTGTGGGGGTGTCGGTAGCTTTCCTGCATCCCTGTGGGTGCCCGATGGAGGGGCGCCTAACTTCCCTGAAATTAAACCAAAATCGGCCACAAGGTTGAGGTGTGAGCAGGAAGACATTATTCGAACTGGAATCGAGTGAGGACATTATCTAGAGATAAGGAAAATGGGTGTCTTGTTGGTCTTTGGGAGTTCTGGGTAAGGAAGTGAGCTGTTATGGAACACAGCTCTTCAGACAAATGCTGGGGTTTTTGCATCTTCACATTCAAGATTCTTTCTGGTCCAGAAAGCCATTGATTAGAAATAGTAATCACAGCTTTTTCTGCGTGTGTGCCATGCCGTATGAATTGCTACTATTTAGTGAGAATGTATCTTAGAATTAAAGAAATAGGGTAATACTAACCTAATGGTGGCCATCCTGTTAAAATATGATGGCATTCATTAACTAAAGTGTTTGTACAGTTCTGGTGTGAGGCACATAGTAACTAATGAATAGCAGCTGTCATTAGTAAACCAGTCCATCTTGGTGATGAGCTGTTGATTATCTTGCTAATCACATCCTGTATTCATTCACTAGGTGTACACTGGCTACCTATACTATTTCAATTACTCAGATTATTCCCTTTTGCTAGATAACAGTGAATCCTATTTTACTTATGCTTAGGAGCCAGTTGACACTCTGGTATGGGGTCACGTAATATCTATTTGTTCAAACTGCTAATATAAGGCCCATTAAAAATCAATGATGTATTCTTTTTTGAATGAATAACCTTATTTTTCTAATTGCCTTTTCTTCTTCTTTCCTCCATCTAGAATCTAGTTACCAAAATGAAATAAGGTAAGTTTGCAACCACATTTGTCTTTTTGGTCAAACATAACCAACCAACACACACCCACACCTAACTGTGGCGTTTTAAGGATTATGCTTCTCAAAACTGAGTACTGAAAATAGACGAGACTAAAAAAAAAAACCCCAACAAAAACCATATGCCAACCACAAACTCACAGGCAACACTGATTATATGTTCAGCACAAGTGGGTGGAGCTGCCTACCTCTGACTTGCTCTGGCTCACGGGGAGGCGGAGTCTCCTAGTGCCTGCCATGTGCAACTCTCTCCACATGAGGGTGCTGTGCACCACGGCTCTTGTCCCTACCCCTGGGTCCCGGCTGAGGCTACCAGCAGGGGGCCTGCTGGGATTTCTGGATGCATGGCTCAGGCAGGCACACTGGGCAGTGTTCACTGACTGGTCCATCCACCTGTGGGGGGGGGGGGTCCATCCACCTGTGGGGGGGGGGGCTGAGCCCTGGGTTCCCGCTGCCCAGCCGTAGCTGAAAGCACTCTTAAGGTGATGGAGCTCAGGACAGGCAGCAGGACATGACAGACAGCGTGGCCCTCGGCAGACGCTTGGGGGGAGGCTTCTCAGGAGGCGCTGGTTCAGCCGGGGCGTCCTCACAGCCACGCGAGGTATTTATTAGATAATCCAACATGCTCTCGACAGTAGAGTAGGTGGATGTGGGCAATCACCGAGTGTCAGGGGCTACGTATGCAGCTCCCCCTGCCCGACAAATAACGGGGCTCTCAGAGTGGGGGTTGGTCTCAGAATCCCACCCTGGAGGTCTGAAAACTTGTGCCTCCGACTGGGCGGGGGAAGAGGCGGGAAAGAGGCCCCAGCCGCTCTGTCCTCCTGTGTTTCTCCTGGTGACCAGCTAGGACTCGGCTCAGCACTGCCCACTGCCCCAGCACCTTCTGTTTCTGTTCTTGGAGGATCCTTGGGGATTTCAGAACATGTGAAGCAATCAGGGGCCGTGGGATATGAGGTGTGGAACCAACAGCCATAAGAGAACCTCGAGGTGGCTATGATAGCAGCTAACGCAGGTGTCACACACATGTGCACGCGCATGTGCACGCATACACGCAGAGATAGGGAGGCTAAGCAATTCTCCTGGACCTGGGGAAAGGGTGGACCGTGGGCTCCGTCTGCGTGTGCTCTCCCTGGCCCAGATGAGGCAGGCGGCTCATTGCTGACCACGTCTACCTGCGTGTTCCTACCAGTGTGTCCACATCGTTCAGTCCAGTTCTCGCAGACATCTTTCGTATTAAAATGACCCTACCTAGTTAAAAAAATAGAATCGGTGCACATTTATTGCCTAAAAATTAAATGCAATAGATACTAGAAATAATGCCAGTGGCTCACGCCTGTAATCCTAGCTACTCAGGAGGCTGAGATCCGAGGATCACAGTTCAGGGTCAGCCTGAGCAGGAAAGTCCCTGAAACACTTATCTCCTGTTAACCAGCAAGAAGCTGGGCTGGAAACGTGGCTCATGGGGTAGAGTGCTAGCCTACAGTAAAAAAAATAGCAGCAAGTTCACCCCCAGTTCTACTATCTAGAGGTGACCATTGCCAGCAGAGTATGAGTGTGTTTGCACGTGCGTATTCACATGCGCACGGCTGTGCAGACGTGGGTATTTAGTAAAATATGGACCACAGTAAGCGTGGCTTGCTTTCTTCACTAGACACTATTCTGCAGAGTATATCTGCTAATAAATGCTTGTCTCTAACATTTTTCCTTTGTTTGTCTGATAGAGCTTTTAGAGGGAGTGTAGCACAGAGAGAGCAGCGCCTTAGGAGTACCTCAGCTCAGGTAGTGGGGTCTTGACCACTGAAATTCGTCCTCAGTACCCCCCAGAATCCTCACAACCCATGGCAGAGAGCTCATCCCCGCAGGTGATAGCCCCCTCCCACACCCAGAGATGTGACTCACAGGTTATTGGAGATAGAATATATCACATGTGCTCACTTAAGTCTTCTTCCTGAGCCACAAACAGATCTAGGCATTTTATGCTCATGTGATAGCACATCCTGGGCAAATTTGTTTTCTCCTTTTGCCTTAAATGGGCTTGGAGTAATAATAGAAGCAGTGGTAGTAGTAATAATAATAATATAATACTTTTTGCCACACTGGGATTTGAACTCAGACTCTTATGTTTGCTAGGCAGCTGCTCTACCATTTGACCCACATCTCCAGCCCTTTTGGCTTTAGTTTGTTTATGCTTTTTGATCAGGGCTAGTCTCGGACTGCAGTCCCTTCTACCTAAGCCTCCTGTATAGCTGAGACTACAGACATGCACTAGCATGCGCCGTCAACAGACCCTGCTTTCAGGTTGGGGTCATTATGAATGGAATGTCCTAGTGAGCGTTCTCATGCAGGCTGCTCCTGTGTGGTGTCTGGGATTCCCCTCTGGTGCCAGGAGCGGGGCTACCGAGCGGCGTCTGCGCTGCACGCCTGCGCCGTCCCTTCAGCCAGGCCAAGGTTCTTACTAGACTGCATGAAAACTCATCCCAGGAGATACATTGTCTTTTCCTTTGCCAACGACCAGCTGCATCATTTGTGCTATTCCCTTACGGGTAACTCACACAAGGAAGCATTTCCACACATCTATGATTATTCCCTTGGAAGAAATCGGTGGGCGTTGAGGATAGCGCTTTGAGTTCTCTAGATCCCCATTCCCACACTTCCCTTCCCCACGACTTCCGACCTGCGTTTGTTTCAGAGATTGGTGCACTTTTTCTATAGCAAGGCAGCATTGTAAATTCTTTTGTTTTTGCCAACCATCTGGTCCCTGTGAGGTCTCAACTCTGAAATCAGCTGTGGATAATATGAAGACAGGTGATGTTTCAATTAAACTTTATTTATAAAGATCAGGTGGCAAGCCAGATGGGGCTCAGGGATCGGAGTTTCCCAATCCCTGCTTTATTTGGCCAATGGCTTCTGGAGTGTTCATGCACCTGTCTGTACCTGTCACAGGGGGACGCCCCGTGGGGTGTGGACAGGCAGGCCATGTGCACCTGTCACAGGGGGATGCCCCGTGGGGTGTGTAGACAGGCAGGCGTGTGCACCATTGTGAAGACAGTGGCTCAGCTCAGTGTACAAGTTCAGTGTATAAGAAAACATGCAAACCAGATCTCCAGCCCCAGGTAGTGTTTGATGATACAATGGTTTAATTCTAGAAAATCTGCAACTGCGAAGACAACCAGAGACGCTGTTGACAGCAAGCTAAAGAGGGGAAATGAGAACTATGGATATAGCTCGGATGAGCCCAAGGCTGCACGTGAGTAGGGGGAGGGTAGGGACGGTGGCGGACCTGCAGGGAAATGTGTCATGAGTCTCCTGGTGACCAGAGACCAGCTTCTCCTGGCCCGTGGCTCAGCCATTGGTGGAGATTAAAGGTTGGGTAATTCTCAAGGGAAAGATTCTAGAATTAGGAACATTCTAGAGTAAATTTAGCAGTGGAGGGAAAAACCTGCCTGTTTATCTATAGCTTAAAGTATATCTGAAAGCTTAAGGAAATTGTTCATTCTCTGTTCATGTGTGTGCGCACACACGTGTGTTTACACCAGTACTGGGGTTTGAACTCAGGGCCTGAACGCTGTCCCTGAACTTTTTCTGCTGAAGCCTAGTGCTCTATCACTTGAGCCACAGCTCCATTCCAACTTTTTGTGATAAATTGGACATAAGACTCCACTGGGCATTTCCTGCCCAGGCTGGCTTTGAACCACAATCCTCAGATCTCAGTCTCCTGAGTAGCTAGGATTACAAGCGTGAGCCACCAGCACCTATTCATGATTTTCTTTGAATAACCTCTGCTTTACAATGTGTGGGGTGGTCTTTTAACCCGTCGGCAGAAACCTCCTTTGGACTTGAAGCAGATCAGGTAAAACAGAGGAAATGTCTGCTCCAGCTCAGCGGAACAGGACGTTGGGGAATGTCGGCATGCTAAGCTTATTTTTGGAAAGTCTTTCTGTAGGATCCCATTCTCACGTGGTGACGAGGGGGTGGGGACTCAGAAGGCCACATCGGAGCAGCCAGACCGGCTGATGAGGGGGGTTAGGCTGAGTATGACGAGGGTTAGGCTGAGTTGGCCAGGGATAAACAGTCTGAAAGGAAGTCCACCTGCACAAAACGCCAGGAAGACAAAGCCATGGAGAGATTGTCAGCCGACACACCCTTGCTGGTGTGTGTTGAGTGTTGTGTGTGTGTGTGCACGCATGCTCAAAACTTCTTCCTTTCTTGCTAGGTTTTGGTGGCTCACGCCTGTCATCCTAGCTACTCAGGAGGCTGAGATCTGAGGATCATGGCTCAAAGCTAGCCTGGGCAGGGATGAGATTCTTGTCTCCCAAAAAGCTGGAAGTAAAGCTGTAGCTCAGGCGGTAGAGTGCTAGCCTTGAGCACAAAAGTACAGGGACAGTGTCCAGGTCTTGAGTTCAAGCCCCAGGAGCAGGACCATAGAACTAAATTAAACATCTCTTCTTTTCTTTCTTTTTCTGGCTGTGCTGGAGTTTGAACTCAAGGCCTTCATGCTGTCCAGGCAGCACCCCCCCAAATGATTTTTGCTGAGATTGGGACTCTTTGTGGGAGGCTATCCTTTGCTTTTTACCCCAGCTTCACCTATGCATTCCAGAAGATGTTCTTTAGATTAAAAAAAAAAAAGTTCCGCAAAGCATTTGATAATGCAAACACAACGTTTGGCAAAATTTATTGTGACTATTTATTTGCCTGGGCAGTGAGGCAAGTACTTGACCAGAGTGACTAACCCCCAACCTCTTCCCCTTGTGCCTCTCCGCTCTGTGTTTATTTTTTTCCCCAATTAGCTGTTGAAGCCACGGGTTCATTCTGTCTCTGGAAGAGACTAATGTATCAAGAAAGGAACTGGTTTTGAGCCAGTTATCCCTATTTTTATTCTGCGTGCAACAAAGTAGTAAAATTATGTATTTTCACAGGAATAAAAAAAGTCTATTTATAATTCTGCACGTCAGCTTTCCATCATGTGACTCACGGGAGGAAAGGGTTCTTGTGTATCACAGTCTCAGAGCTCTGGTCTGGGATCTGATGGCCTGTTCCTTGAGTTCCAATGAAGCTGGTCATGGAGGGAGGGGCCTGGTGGAGCAGAGCTGCTCGCAACATGGTGGACAGGGAGGAGGGAGAGGGAGAGGGGAGGGAGGAGGGAGAGACACCCAAGGTTCCCTTCACATCCTCCCCCCAAGCTCCAGTCCTTTAAAGCTCCAGCCCCTCCTTATCCTACCAAGCCTCAGATACCTGGCCTTTGGGGGAGCATTCCTGATCCACCCTGTAGCCGTGGCGAGGACTCTCATGCGAGCAGACATCTTTGTGCAGTTGTCAGAGCATGCGGCTCGTGTCTTCATCATTCGTACTGAGGACATTCTCTCCTTACAGAGCTTGCTTCACTCCCTCCGAAGTCTGCCGATCTCAGCGCCGTCCCGGAGCCGGGGGGCAGCCGCTCTCCTCCTCAGGTGAGGCAGACCACCCTCCCGCCTCCTCTTCTCTTTACGAATCCTTATCCCAATGGCGGAAGAAGGTCTCCCTTCCTCAGCTCTGGGTTGAGTGGGCAGCTTGGCCAGCACGTGGGGTGGCTCTTGTCCACCGCATCGCTGTGGCTCCAAAGACCATGGTGGATGTGAAGTAGCCGTCTGTGCACCCTGTGGGAGCATGAGCCTCGATGGGGGACATGCTCGTCACAGTCGGCCAGATCACAAGCAACACAGGCTGGTGCTCCTTCGTTCCCCTCAGGCCCAGGTCTCCTAGGGACTTCAGACAGCTCTGCCCTCCTGTCCGCCTGGACCTCCTGAGGCCCAGCCATCCCCCGCTCTCAGATGCTGCGGCTCTCGGAGGGCTGCTCAGTGCTGAGTTTGAGGAGCGCGTGTGAGATCTGTGCTTGTGAGACTGGAAGATGGAGGGGTTGGCATTTCCCGGGGGGAGTGAGGAGTCTCTGGGGAGTCAGGAATGGAGTCAGGGCTCGAGGAGGTTGGAGTGCCCCTTCACTGAGATGGATAGTGTTGAGGGGGGAGTGAGGAGTCTCTGGGGAGTCAGGAATGGAGTCAGGGCTCGAGGAGGTTGGAGTGCCCCTTCACTTAGATGGATAGTGTTGAGGGCTGAGCGGATTTTTTTTTGGGGGGGGAAGGACAGACATTCCATTTGGAGCTTGTTTTGAGGTCACTGCTAGGTGGCCTGTGGGTCATGTGGTCTCACCGGTCCTCTAGAGAGCTTCATGATTGGGTCATGGATGAAGGTCATCGAGTCCGCAGCAGGTTGCTCTGTCCCTGTGGTCTGGGAGCTGTGGCTTTCTTCAGGGATCCTCTGTCTAAGCACATTGCAAAATGGAAGAGCAGGTGTGGCTCACTGTGTGCACTCCAGGGGACGGATGCCTGACCCCCAGCTCTGCTCTTCTGGCTCAGAAGGACTGAGGTGGGGAGGAATCTGAGCATCTCTGTTTTTTTTGTTGAACAAATTGGTAGGCTTGTGACCGTGGCTGAGTGTAAGGGTACTCTGGCCTCCTCCCGGACAGGTGGGAATGGAGAGAGGCTAGGAGGGAAGCAGGGTTCTTGTTGAGGTGTAGAACCACGTGACTCTTCTTTTTAAACCAGAACCTCAAGTCCAGGGGCTTCTCACATTGGTGTGTTTGGACCCCGAGCCTCACATGCCTGTTGAGCTTGCCATACATCACGGGAAACTCTGAGGTGTAACATTGGTGCCAAGGGCAAGGCAAGGCATGAAAACACTCCACCATTTGTGGGCAGTGGCGTCCCTAAACCTCCTGTGCTTTAGAGGGGCCCTAGACAGCGCTGCCTCTGTAGGGTGTTCCACGGAGGGATCTAGGCTGCAGATAGTGTGTCAACTTGTAGGGAGATCGATTTTCAAAATCTATATATACCAAACCCTGGCATCTTCTCACTGCCCGTTTCTATGATGATGGAGTCTGTGGGTGGGGCCTGTAACACCAGCGTTTCCAAGACGAGGATTCTGCCTGGAGAGCGCAGTCAGCTCAGTGGTTTCTCATTGGGATAACACGAATGTATCAGACTTCACACTTTTACTCAAACTTTCATCCAGTTAATGAGAAAGACAAGTTCTTTTCTGTGTCGCCACAAATCTGTGTATTTGCAATTTTGTGTGTGTCTGTGTGTGCATGTGTGCACATGTGTGTGCCTGTGTGTGCCAGTCCAAGGCTAGCATTCTACCACTTGAGTCACACCTCCACCTCTGGCTTTTTAAATTTTGGTATTTCATTGGAAATACAAGTCACACAGATTTTCCTGCTTGGGCTGGCTTTGAACTGTGATCCTCAACTCTCAGGCTCCTGAGTAGCTAGGATTACAGGCATGAGTTACCAGTGCCCCAAAGTGTTTGCAAATGTTTTGCACCTGAACGAAGATGGAAAACAATGGTCTCCATTTCCTCCTCCTCTTTCTAGAAGAAGAATTAGGGACTCCCGGCCAGTGAATCTTGCTGGTTGTGTTGGGTGGTTGTGTCTGCCCTTTTGTCAGGCTGAGAGGGTTAGCCTGTCACCCATTCTAACCTCATTGGGGCCTTTCCCACGAACCCCTCTCATTTATTTAGATCAGCAGAAAGAAACATGCAATAAATTTAGTAAAACGCTGGGACACTTGTGCAACCCACAGTGGGAAATGAGGCAAACCACACTTGTCTCCAGCACCTTCAGCGATAAAGGCGCCATTTTGAGAGGCCCCGGGATTCCTCCTGTTCTTGGGAGTCAATCGATTTGGGCCACATTCTGTCCTCAACCTTGCAGCCTGAATAATTCATCCTGCGCAGCTGCATTATTTATGACGTTAAATGCAGCGACTGCGCCTGGAATTGGAGCCAGCCTGCTTGAGGCTGGCAGAGGAAACTGGTTGCACACAGTTTAATGGGGGGGGGTATCCTAGCAGACAGGTCTCCATCCTGCCAGGGGATTTCCTGGTTTTCTGGAAAAGTCAGCGTGGAGGCACGCTAGCCCAGGAGGTAGGCAGGGGCTCCAGGTTCGCTCAGTGCTTCTGTTCACAGGCCCCGTCTGCCTTGCACAAGAACCACGTGCGGCTTAAAGAAGTCCAGAAATGTTTGATGTGTTCATAAAGAAGGCAAGCACTCCCATAGGGAAACCGAAGAACAAAACAGGGAATCTTTGTGTCTGCCTAGTGTGTTCTTGTATTGGATTGCTCTTTGAGCCCTGGGTTTGGAGAGTGCCTGGAGTGTGCGTGATTGGAAATACTGAAGTAGCTGTGTTTTTAACATTTTTGTTCCTTCTCTGCCTTCATTTTATCTTAGGAGATGACGGAGCTTGCTTCCTCCAGTGAGTATCGTGCTGTGAGCTCAGCCAATTAAATCCATCCTTTATCTTTTGTTGCCAGGATCTCAGTAAGCCTCGGCCGGGCCGGGCGGGTCATCCACAGGTTTCCTTTGACATCGCCAGTCCTCGGAAGGTCAGGAATGTCACTTTAGTATAAGAATGACTTCCTGTGCGGTCCGCTTGTGCTTGGGTGAAGATTTACGCCGCCCTGACATCTTTGTTCTTGTCCATCCTGAGACAAGACTTCAGCTCTGTCAACATTCCTTGAAGAAGTCGGTTGGAGCGATGGGAGCTAATGCTCTTCAGTGACAGGAGGAATCAGTTCCCTAGGTTCCAAGTAGAATGTGGCTTTTAAGACTGTCATGGTTTTAGTGAGCCCCTTAAAGTTACCGAGTAAAAACCTGCACACTTATCCTGGTGATATTTTTCATCACCTAACACTCCTGCTTGCTAATCCAGTAAGTGGTAGCTATGTCTGTATTCTATCTACCATGACTTAAAAAGATGTTTTCATTGCTCTCAATCTTATTAAGATGATATTTATATCTGCATATTATTAGTGAAGCAAGAAGAAAAAATTAGGCTCAATCAGAACGCTCAGATCGACTGGCAAATCAGAGCTCCTTAGGTTGACAGTAAGATGAAATGTAATGCTGCTACATGCATTCCTGTCTCACGATTGGATATTGAGGAGAAAACAACACTTTGGTGGCTCCCTTGTCAGGCTTATTTTTATCTGAAATGACTTAGCTGTGGGGACAAAGCTCACACACTACAAACAGAAGAACTGGAAATGGGTAATGCATTCTTTAATAAATGCAAAAGGAAACACCCAAAATGTGTATTGCTTTTCTTGACCTTGCTACTTGGTGGTAGTTTCTTACTACTTTGGTGGTCATTTAACTAGTGTTTTAAAACAAAGCATTTTCTAAGATGGGACCAGAAGAGATGTGTGTAAAAATGTCTTGTCTTTATGTTCATCTTTTTCCTGGTCTGTCTGTTCTATGTGAAGTCAACAAAATAAAAATTTCTGCCTTTGAAAAAATATAATCTTATTGTTATTATCGAGGTGTTTTACATAAAGGTTGTTATTTTATAAGTCAGGAGCTGAGTTCAAGTCTCCTTCCTTCGCTTTCCCACTCCTGTCCCTCCTCACAGGTTGCATAGTTCATTCCCCACATAGTGTGTAATGAATAGCAAGAGTGCGTTTGTTCACCTTTCCTCCCTCCTTTTCCATGTGTCTCCCTTCCCCCACCCTTAAAAAACCCAAAAGCAAAGACAAACACCACCACCACCACCACCAATAACAACAACAACAACAATAACAAAACTCAGGCTTCCAACTCTTGAAATTTGTTATCATATAACAGTGGGATCACTCCTATCTTTCTTCAGAGTTATTTGCATAGAATATCCTGGGCTGGGAAGGTGGCTCAGTGGTAGAGCGCTTGCCTTGCATGCCTGAGGCCCTGGGTTCGATTCCTCAGCACCACATAAGCAAAAAGAAAAAAGCTG
>NW_012267319.1:605578-642990 GCF_000151885.1 Dipodomys ordii
CTAGCCTTGAGCTGAAGAGCTGAGGACAGCACCCAGGCCCAGAGTTCAGGCCCCACGACCGGACCCCCCCCCAAAAAAGAATATCGTTTCCCATCCCATCATTCAGAATTGGTGTTTATATTAACCATGAAATGTGTTTCTTGGAGACAACAAATGGTTGGATCTTGTTTTGTGATCTGATCTGCTGTTGCATGTCTCTTGGTTAGGGAATTGAGCCTGTTGGTTTAATGTTACTGTGGAGAAATATGTCATATTTCCTGCTATTTTGTTGTTTTCCTCTACATCTATGTATGTTTACTAGTCTTATTGTGATTTTTATTCAATGCTGTGTTTCCTTGACTTTGATTCTTTTCTTCAGATTGCATGCTTCCCTTTAGTATATCCTGTGTAGTGCTAGTTTAGTGCTCAGGAATTCCTTTATTTTTTCTTCATTGTGAAAGGTTTTAGTTTCTCCATCAATTGTGAATGATAGCTTTGCTTGGTACACTCATTCAGGTTGTCAGTTGTCATCCGAGCTTGAATTATACCACTCCAGTCTCTCCTTGCATTCAGAATTTGTGTGGAGAAATAGGCTGTTATTTGAATCTATTTTCCCATTGTAATACTGTTCCCTCTTTGACTATGCTTCCTTTAAAATTAATTTCTCATTTTTTTAAGACAGAGTTTTCACAAAGAAGGATTTCTAGTTCTACATGCCTCTGTCAGATGGGTGAGATTCTCTTCTTGAGGGTGGGGAAGTTTTCTGTTTTGAGTTCTTCCACCTATCCCAGTTATGGGTAGATCTGTTCTTTTGGCCAAATCTGCCAATTCTTGAATGGCCCTTTGGGATGTTCAGAGTGTTTTTTCCCCACGCCTTTGACTATTTGTTCTAACTTTTCTGCTTTATTGTCAACTCCTGATAACTCTGTTTTTGAGCTCATTTGTTTTATTGCCTGTGCTCTCACCTATACTTTGTAGGAGAGAGATAAAGGCTTTCATACGCTTCATAGCTCTTCATTGATGTCGATTCTCATGTCTTCGTTGAAGTTTTCCTTGTGTCTCTCCTTGTTAATTCATTTCCATTTCCTTCATCAAGCTGTGTAAAGTTTTTGTCTTCCTGTTGGTATTGTCTTAGATGTCCTGCATTTGCTTCATCATTTCTTCTCTGTATTCTTTTAGTTGTTTGTGGACCCGCCCTTTTATTTTGTCAGCCATTTCTCTCACCATTTCTTTAATGATTGTTTTGTTCATCCTTGCTTCTTCATTCTCTTAGTCTTCTCCTGAGGTGTTGTTGGTTTTTGAGAGCAGCACATTGTCTTGATTACTTATGGATTTTGTGATCTTTCACTGTGATGGATGCATGAGGGTTCAGGGTTTGTAGAGGCCTTTAAGATTTGGTATCAGGTCCAGTCGTAACGGGCTGTGGCTTACTGGGTTTCTTGCAAGCGCCATGAAGGAGGTATGGGCAGGCTTTGGGGGCCAGCTGGGCAGTGACTCCCAGGAGGCCGGTGGGTGGAGCAGTACCAGCAGTTTATTGGGGTTCATTCCATTGGGCACCCTTCCTGGCAGTATCGCAGGAGTGGGCAGGGAGGTGCAGGCAAGCTGCTGGGGTTCACTTAAACACTGTCTGGGGCAGCTGCCAGCAGAGAGGAGAGCAGGGGTTCGGGGCCGATGTTGGAAGGCCTGCCTAATCCTGAAGCAACCTTGGAGTGTGGCTTTGTCCCTGGTGTAGCTGTGGTAGTGTATGGAGGTGGGTGGGGGTTGGTCTAGCATTGGAGGGCCCTTTGTCTGCTCCCTGGAGTTTGAAGTCCTGCTGAGTTTTGTAGCAACCTCACGAAGTTGTTTCATCTCTGAAAATGGCATTTCCAGTGTGCACTGCTGTGGCTGAGTTTTCCAATTCCAAGACTCAGCTTCTGGTTCAAAGGTATGTGGTTGACAGTCTGCTGGTGAGGCTGAGTCTCTGGTAGGGAGTGAGGGCAGAAAGGAGAAGGGAAGAAGACAACAAAAAAATTCTCCAATGGGAGTGTTTGGCTGCAGCACAGTTGCGCTGGATGCCTGCTTCAGTTCCTGTGTTTTCTCCTCTCTTGCAGGCCTGGGAGTTAGAATCTTCTGGGTGGGTGCCAAGCTCTGATTGTTTCTAGTTTGTTTGGCATGCTCTCTGGAGGTGGAGTTCTGTGTGAGAGGCCCCATCCCTCTGTTGGATCAGAGGGAGCTCCGGTTAATCCCTGTCACTATTCTTCTATCTTGGTTCCCCTAATTTCTAACCTTTTTTAAAATTTTTTAATTTTTTTGGGTCCGGTCGTGGGCCTGAACTCTGGGCTTGGGCGCTGTCCCTCAGCTCTTCAGCTCAAGGCTAGCGCTCTGCCACTCTACCACTTGAGCCACAGTGCCACTTCTGGCTTTTTTCTTTTTGCTTATATGGTGCTGAGAATCGAACCCAGGGCCTCAGGCTTGCAAGGCAAGCGCTCTACCACGGAGCCACCTTCCCAGCCCCTCTAACCTTTTTTGAAATAATCTTTCTCACTTAGACATATTCAGTGGATTTCACTATCCACCCTGTCCCTTCATATTTAACCTGGAGGCAGGACTGTTATTCTTGAGCTCTGAACTGTTTCCTATGCTGGGTAGTAATTAACTCTCAGCCCCAAGCCAACCACACTATTGTTAAAGTGAGTTTAACTTTTTAAATGTGGTAGGATTTTAGTGAAGTTGTTCAGTAAAAGATGCGAATACCTCTGATGATGCACGGTCCTGCTTCTTACCCGACAAGTGGTGGACAAGTCTTAACTATCATGATTTGTAGAGAGATTAGGACCTGAAGTTGCCCACAGCCCCTAGTTTAGGCCTCCTCTTAAAAGCCAACAACTTCCTGAAAGGTTATTTCTTGGCACACTGTGGGCCCATGGAAGGTTCCTAATTGGATTGGCTGGTATCCATACAGAATCCATTCTGATTGGCTGGTATCCATATAGAACCTATCAGTGCCTATTCAAGTATCTGTTCTGATTGGGTGGTGTTCTTGCCTTTCCCTTTCAGATATTTTGAGCATTTCTTCCTGTACTGTCTCTGGTTAGAGAGAACTGGCTGGCTCTTTTCTTGAAAGTAGAACTAAAATGCAAGATTGCAAAAATTGAGCAGTATTGCTCTGTCACTCTCCTAAGAATCTTTTCTCTGGAAAAATTGCCAATGCAGATGCTTAAAAATGACCCTTTTGTGCACTATGCTAATTTCTTTACTCTCTGCCAGTGTAGTTTTGTCTCCTACCACTGCCCTCCAGTTGGTATAAGGAGAAGAGAAACACAGACAGAAAGGCTCATGAGGGCTTTTCCTCAGTGAGTGAGTGAATTCCTATTCTTTACTGGATAGTTTGCCCTGTCTCTGTGTGTCCTTCCTGCCTTCTGGGACTTCTATAGTGCCTTGTGTACTGTAGGCATTCTGTTGGGAAAGGCAATGTACTGAATATAATGAATATTTGCCACCCAACTGCAGAATTGTCTTAACTGTGGTTACAAGTATTGACTACAATTGAATTTCTTAACTTTTGGACTCAGGAGGACAGGTTCAAAAGAATTTTGCCAGAGTTTATCCAGTTTTTTGTTTTTTATTTTCACTGGTCTGACTGTAGAAGTGTCTCAGTGTCACTGCTATGGCTGGAATGTGGTTCGTCCCCCCGAAATTATGCAGGCATTGAATCCCCAAAGTTATGTGTTAATGATACTAACAGAGTGCAAACCTAGTTCTACGACAGTGCTTAGAGGTAAGGACTTGGATGAGATTAGGTGAGGCCGTTAGCCTGCGTTCACATGGCTGAATCTTGGTAGGGAGAGACACCACATAGTCACAGAAACACGCACATGCCTCCACCGTGATGTAATGTGGCCGGGGAGATCCTTGTAAGCCTTCTCCACAATGGCTGCCCTTCCAACCTTTCCTACGGCGAGCTCACTGTGTGCACGTTTCAAGTGTTCCCAGCCTCACAGGGCCGGTGGCTTCTGTTGTAGACTGTACGGATCATAGGTTTCTATGGTTGCAGAAAGTTCTAGAGAGAGCTATTTGGGAATGACCTTGACATGTCAGGGACTGGCTCTTTTACACAGTGCGTGATTGGTGTTTTCTTCCGTGCTATGTCCACCGCGGACCAGTTTCTATTTAGAAACCCTGCAAATCCCAAGGCCGCTCTCAGCTGCCGGTGGTGGTGTGCTGATGTGGTAAAATCACCTCTTGCTTTGCAATGCAGTGAGCAGAGCTGGCTCAGGGGGGCTGGGGCAGGATGGATCGATCACAGCACGCGGTCGCCATCACGGTTGTCTCTCAGAAGGATGGGTGAGGTCTCTGCTAATGAATGGCTGATGAGGGTGCAGATGAGTTTAAACACGTCGCTTTTAAAGCCTGGCATGGTAACCTCCTGGCTCTTTGCTCCCAAGGCGTGGATTTTGGTTAGATTCCATACCTGCCCCACAAAAGTAAAGATTTTGTTTTTGTTTCTTTTTTACAATAGGACCCTAGGTGGTAAGGACCAGGAGGATAGTTGGGAAGCTTGGACAGTTCTTGGTGATCCTGTCCTTGGAGAGCTGCTAGTGACATAAAGGTCTGGAGGCTCCTTCCTAGGAGTCAGAGGAGATCGGGGGACGGATGCTGTGGTGCCAACCCAAGATTCCATGTCAGTATTGGAACCCAGACAGCCAAATGCTTACGATAGTTCCTACTCCCTCCTGAGTGAAGATGCAGGACCCTTTGCTCACCAACATGAGACAGTGAAGAGCTGCTCCCAGAGCGGGGAAAGGAGAAAGCAAGATAGTAAGGGAGAGTCCTAGGGGGTGGAAAGTGAGCGGGTCCTGATAGATGGGGCAGGAGCTGCCGGTCCCGGGGAGCTGCTGCCACCCTCTGACGCACGGGCAGACCTGAGGGGAGTGAGCCCCAGCGGCTGCCGTGGTCTTAAGGAAGGGGACACAGCCAATCTGCAGGAGCCTTTCCCTCTCTCCTCCCAAGATGCTCTGGACCAGAACTGACAGAACCAGGAGCTCCAGAGCCCTGGGCTCTGGGCCCAGACCGACGGTGTCTGGTTCTACCTGAACAGAGCCAGGGGATGGACAGAACGGTGGACCCCAGGACTCACCTCCACAGAGGTGTCACACCCATGTTCACACATGAGCACACATACTCTGACCTCACCTGGCACAGCCCAGCAGACCAAGCCCGCTGCTTGGGGGCTGTAGCCCCCTGCTCCCTGCGGCACTCAAGGGAGGGAGCTGTGCTTTTGCAGATGATAAATATTTATTCTCACATAGCTCAGGCTGTAGCTCAGGCGGCCGGCAGTGAAGGCCTTGGGAAGCTCCCTCTGCGTTCTTGGAACAGGTGCTCAGACCTCTGAGCAGAGCTTGCGGTGGCAGGCAGACTGGGTCCCTGCTCAGGGCAAGTCACTTTCCTCTTGTTGGGAGCTACTTGGCATTTCCAACTCCTCAGCAGGGTTCTGATTGTGCAAGTATTATGTGAAGATCTGTGAGAATTCAGCCCAACCCACAGCTTCCACTGAGAGTGTTATACTCTGCTCTCAGCCTAACACTGGGTCGATGCGGGAGAAAACGGATGAGGTTGCAGCACAGGCTGCGGGCAAATGGAGCTCACGACGGATCCATTCTCTGTGGAAACCTTAAGAACGTGTGGCGTGTCATAGGCTTTCTTATTTTGCCAGCGATTGGCTTTGATTTCATGGAAAATAAGTCTGAGTGAGTTGAAATAATAGCAGATTCTTGTCTAAATTTAAAAAAACAACTAATTTTAAGAACAGCACAGTTGATGCGGCTTTGTCCTCCTTGGCAATTGGAGACAGGGTGAGGTGTGAGGTAGCAGGTTCCTCTGGTGCCCTTCCACCCCCTCTCCTTTACGGTGTGTGTGTGTGTGTGTGTGTGTGTGTCTGTGTGTGTGTGTGTACATGCATGTGCATGTGTGCGTGCATGGTGTGTCTTCTCCAGTGTGCATAGGGCATAGTCTATGTCTGAATTTGTTCCTCAAGCTATGATATGTATTACTGGTGAATGTGTGTGCATGTGTCTGAATATTTGCAGGTATATGACGTTTGTGTATGTAGGTGCCTGTTCATAATCTGTGCCTATGTGAACTTATATGCGCTTGTGTGAATTTGGGTGTCTATGTTTGAATGTGTGTTGTCTATATATAGTGTGTATCTCAGTGTGTCTGTATACATGGTTCATGCGTGTATGCTGGTGTATGCTTTGTATGTGCATGTCTGAAGAACATGGTATGCTTTGTATCTACCACAGAGGCAGGCAAATCCAGCCTGCTGCTTATGTCATCCGGCTCACAAACTAAGAATGGATTCTACAGTGTGCAGTGGCTGGAAAAAGAAACTGAAAGAAGAATAATATTTCTTGACATGAAAATGATGGAGTTCAAGCCTGGCGGTCCTCAGGTCAGGTTCTCCTGAGTCATGAATGGCCGCCCCTCCTCTGACTGTGTCCAGCTCTTGCTTTGTGAACCACATTCAAGTTCCTGCAGTGCAGACATTTCTGTGGGGCTCTGGGTCCCCATTTGCACCATCTGGTCCAGTACGTAGGGAGTGCCTCTGTCCTTAGAATTACCCAACGCCGTCTGGGGGAGGTTGGCTCCAGTTGGGTGAAGCCTGCCAGGTGGTTTTCTCTGCTGTCAATTAGCTGTCTGGTCTATGGCTCTGGGTGGGAGTTTGTCCCAGTGAAATGAGGCCAAGGCAGAAGGCAGGCCCTGTGATGGGCTACACGGAGTCTGTGCAGGCGGCTGACCTGCTGACTTACCTGGCTGCTACCTCCGTGGCCCACAGCCCCGGAGGGCCTCCAGCTGGCCTGCCGCCTTCTCCCTCAGCGCTCTGGCGTCTGCAGCCGCCGTGGGTGCAGCTTTCTGGGGAGACGTACCAGCTTCGGCTGGGTCATAGCAATCTGAGGCTCCTTCTGCGCCTCCGCTTCGTGCCCAGCTTTCTTACTGGCCAAGGTGCCAACAGGCCAGGGATGCATGGGAGCAGCTTGCCCTGGGCGCCTCTCATTTCCCACCATAGCCCTGGTGAGCAACTTTCCCCAGAGTCTCTTTTGATGGTTGCTTCCGCGGCGTTTCCTTCCACCAGGAGATACCTAAGTGCTGTCAGACCGTCTGCTTCCCTACGAGGCCTAGGGGACCCTCTCTGTACCCTCCCTGTGCCCGCCTCCTTCAGAGGCCCCAGGCTGTTCCCGTGAACTGCCTGCTGTCCTTTGGCTCTGCTTCGAAATCACAAGTGGGCAAGGGTTAGCTCTTCTATTGGTCCTGGGACCTTAAGTACTTCTGAGCTGGGTAGACAGGCTCAGAGGCTTACAAGTGAGAGACTTAGAGCTCTAGGCTTGCAAGTTAGAGACTCACTGCAGTGGCCTTTGGTTGCTTGGGGCCCAGCCCTGGGCAGTGAGTAAAGTCCTCCGGCTGTTGAGGCTCAGTTTTCAGAAGTGGAAGTTCCCTGGAGCCTTTTCAGCAACCAGGACTAGAACTCTCGGTCTTGGACTCTCCGCAGGCATCCGCCAGCTCTGTGCTCTCAATACTGTCATCTCCTCTACGTTGGTTCTCCATCATTTCCATCATCGCCATCATCCACTGTTCACTCTCTGAGACAGTTCAGTCACCCTTCCCCTGTTACTGTCCTAAAGCTCAGCCCATTCTACCTAAGATAGACTAAAGATAGACATGGAAAGGGCATTCTGAAGAAGCCTTTTACAGGGCCTAATGTTACTATGGGTCAGGGGGTTGGGGAGGGGAGGGACAGTGCTAGGCGTTGTTTCTGGAGTAACTCGAAAAGTGGGCCAAACAGCCTGATTGTTCTGTGTATGTAAATGAAGGATTGTATTTGCACCAATCACAGCCTATACCTAGGGATGAATGCCAACCTTTGATAATCCCAGCCATTCACCATTCCACCCTATACCATCGCTGGCGTGCTGCCGAAGAGGACGCCCCCTCTCCCCATTCTGTTCCCAGTGAGAGGAACTGCAGGGCTGTCTGCACTTTGACAAGGCTGGCCTTGCCTGGTGTTCTGCCCTCGACGGCCAGTGTCGAGTGTCTGCAGTGGTGGTTTACTAGAGCAAGAGCTCCTGGAGCAAGAGTCGAAGGCTAAGTTGCAGTTGAAGTGTGTACGGAGTGACAGCCAAGGGTCCCAAACAGCCAGGCCACTGTGAGAGCACATTGGCTGGCTGCAGGGGGAGGGACTGCTGGGCTCCAAGCTCCCTGCTCCAAGCTGCCAGGCCGAAGGGAACGGTCTCTCTGCTGCCATTTGCAGGCCTGTAATATCCATTCCCTGTGGCTTTGCTCATTCACAGAGGAAAACATTATAGAGTGTACGGCATACAGGCTCAGAGAAAGCTCAGCAGGAAACTAAAATGAACATTTTCAACAGCATTTCACAATGCGTAACCCCTGTCCCCGGGCCCTGGGGTTGGGGAATTAGGTTCCTCTGATCTGTCTCAAAACCCACTCTTCCTAAGCTGGTAGAGAACCCTCAATCGACTCGCTGCTTCCTGGAGACTCTCTGGTTCTTGGTGAACTTCCCTGCATAAAATTTGGGATTAAAACGGTCTTTTTCTCTAGCTAATGTGTTTCTTTTTAATGTGATTATTAGTATCTGGCCTTTGAGTCTAGGAGAGCAAGGAGAAAATGTTTCTATACTACCTTATGAGCCAGGAAATAAAAAAAGAAATTAAAAGCAAGACAGTTTTATGCTGGTATAGATGAGATTTCCTGTCAGGAAACAGTTTGAGTCAGGCTGATGCAGGCTGGCCAGTGTTCAGGGAGGGAAGGTAGCTTGCGCTTTCTTAAGTCCAGAGGTTGAAAGCACACAGAACACCTCCTCACACCATACCCACACACCTCCTAAAGTTATACCCAAACACACAGAACACCTCCTCACCCCACATACACACGTACACAACACCTCCTAAAGTTATATCCAAACACACAGAACACCTCCTCAAACCACACCCACACGCACACAACACCTCCTAAAGTTACACCCACACAGAACACCTCCACACCACACCCACACACACACAACACCTCCTAAATTTATATCCAAACACATAGAACACCTCCTAATATCACACTCAAACACATACAACACCTTGTGAAGTTACACCCAACATAAAAAACCTCCTAACATAATCCAAACACACAGAACACCTCCTTACACCACACCTACACGCACATAACACCTGTTAAAGTTACAGAAATCCATGCCCAACCCTATAGCCATCTTAGCACACATCTTCCAAAGTATTTTATACGTATCTTAATATATAAGGAGGGTTAGTTAAATACCTCATGGTGAAATGACCTGTGGTAATTAAGAAAACAGAGAAGAAAACTTCAATAAACTGTTTTTCTATGACATACGTCAGCAAATATGGTGAGTAGAAGTTGCATAAAATTTAAGGTGAGTAGCTGAGTGGGAACGTACTGCAGTTGGGAGACAGACTCCCAGCTCCCAAGGCACAGCTTTCTGGGTCTCAAGAGCAGGGAGTCACATTTTTTTCACAATTATCTTCAGTGATCCTTCGGCAATAAACACTTGCTGAATTTTAAAGGTTTCTGTCTTCACAGAATTTCCAAGTGATTAGTTTTGTCCAAGTGTTGTTTTACAGTCAACTGTGACTCACAATTATATCTATGAACCTGTGTTTGAGATCTCGTCTGACACATGGAAACATCTTTGCTTTATAGGTTGGTCCACCGTATATTTCTTTAAAGATGGCGATGTTGCAGCCAATGGATAGAGCCAGGACAGTTGAGATATTTGTGACATCTTCAGGTGGTCCAGAATTGGCTCTTTGAATTAAAGATGGTTCTTAAGTTCAGTTATCTTTTTGCCCAGATTGCTGATTAGATACTTGACCCAGTGGTTGCACCATTGGTGGGATGGGTTACGTTTGTATGAGAGTCAGGGATTGGGGATGAAACAGAGGGGAAAGGAAGCCACTGTTTGGATTAGCTACTTGTCTAGGCTGGCCTGGAACTGTAATTGTTCTCCAGCTCTCAGTCTCCTAAGCGTCAGAGGAAGCTAAAGAGGAAGCTTTTCGAATGCTAGCAAGAGTCTCAAAGGTGTTTAGATTTAGGATTTCTTGATGAGAATGCTCAATTGGTAAAGTCAGGAAAATATTCCAAAATCTGAAAATCCCCTTATTGAAGACTCTTCTCATCTGGTGTTCTTGTGAAGGATGATCACCCCGCACATCTGGAAGGCCCACATGCTTTCCTTCATCTCTGACCTCCCTTGTCCAGCTCCATCTCGTTACAGAATTTCCTACTGGGTGGTTCACTGGAATGTTGGATGAGAATGCCGAATCTATATCAAATCAACACCAGATTTCTTCCCTGACTCATTGGTCCTCATGTCAGTAAGTAGTACCCCACAAGTGAATTCAACCATATTGTCAAAATTAATTGCCAGGTGTTAGTGGCTTACTACTTAGGAGTCTGAGGCTTTAGATCATAGTTTGAAGCTACTGTGGGCAGGAAAGTGCATAGGACTCTTACCTACAAGTAAGCACCCAAAAGCCATAAGTGGAGCTGTGGCTCAAGAAATAGAGTACCATCCTTGAGTGGAAAGCTAAGAGATAGAGCCCAGGCCCTAAGTTTAAGTCCCAGCACACGATGGAATTCTATGCCTCCATCAGAAAGGATGACATTGCCCCATTTGTTAGGAAATGGAAAGGCTTGGAAAAAATTATATTAAGTGAAGTAAGCCAGGCCCAAAGAAACATAGGTCCCAAGGTTTCCCTTATTTGCAATAACTACTATTGTCTGAGACAAGCAGAAACGGTCAGATAAGTTGATGTTAGGTGAAATGAACCCCAAGATAAGAACTCAAATAGTTTTTCTTTCTTGCTATTGTTTCTAACATATTTATAAGATGATTTCTTTGTTGCTTTGTATGTCCTTCCCCCATGGTATAACCCCTGTTTTCACTGTCTATGATGTTGATATACTTTGTGGAGGGGAAAGGAAAAAACAAATCGTTTAAATAGGGTTACAGGTGGACCCATTGCAACAATGAGATGTACAAGACATTATGTCGAAAAAACGAACTTTACAACTTGGGTAGGGGATGGGAGGGTAGGGATCATAAGGGGAAACAAAGGAGGAGGCAACAATGCTTGATAAGAAATGTACTCAGGGGCTGGGAAGGTGGCTCAGTGGTAGAGTGCTTGCCTTGCATGCATGAGGCCCTGGGTTCGATTCTTCAGCACCACATAAGCAAAAAGAAAAAAGCCGGAAGTGGCGCTATGGCTCAAGTGGTAGAGCGCTAGCCTTGAGCTGAAGAACTGAGGGACAGCGCCCAGGCCCAGAGTTCAGGCCCCACAACCGGACTCCCCCCCCCATAAAGAAATGCACTCATTACCTTGCTCATGTAATTGTAACCCCTCTATATGGTATTTTCACCATAAAAAAAACTTATTAATAAAAAAAGTTAAAGTCCCAGGACCAACACACACACACACACACATACACACACACACATACACGCACATGCACACATTCATGCATGCACACACACATGCACACACACATTAATATGTCCACTCACTTTTAAAATATGGTGACTAGAAAGTAGACTATTACACAATGGCTGAGGTTACATTTCATCAGAGCGGCAGCTGGGCTGGGGTTTCTTAACCTTGACCTGTGGGTGGGAAGGTCGGCCTTTGCCTGGCTCTTAGAGGCTCCTAGGGGAGACACTGCAGCATCCCTCTGGGTCTGGAAAACTCGGGGTGCACTTTCCCAAAAGAGGGTTGGTGCTGGCCAGAGTCTAGAACAGGGCTGTGAGTGGACAGGATGTTCACGAACAACGTGTCTGAGGTTTTGCTGGCTGGTGGACAGGGCAGGGTTCCCATTCTTCTCACTCTCCTGTCAAATATGACATGATACATCTACAGAGAATGATCTCAGTGGCCCATGAACGGGCTGGGTCTACCCCTTGGGGTGCAGGAGGATGCTTCACCCACTCATCCCTCCCACCTCTCCTCTTCCAGCAGCAGGGAGCGGGTGGTCTGTGTGCTGTGCTTGGTGAACAGAAGGCTGCAGAGGTATTGATAGGTTTGTGGAGGGTTTGGATCCCTGGACCCCAAGAGCAAAAAGCCAAAGGAGAATTCAAGGTCTTGAGTTCCAGCCCCAAGCCCAGCACACATAAAATTTGTCTTGTATATCTTTGTCTTATGCATGGACAGCTAGATTAGCTCCCCCTCCTCTCTCTCTCTCTCTCTCTCTCTCACACACACACACACACACACACGCACATATATAATGCAGTCCTGGGGTTTGAACTCACAGCTTTATACATGCTTGGCTTGCTCGCTAGGCTGGTGCTCTACTACACCTCCAGACCTACTTTTTGCTGGTTATATGGAAGATAGAATGTAGTGGACTTTTTGCCTGGGTTGGCCTTGAGCCAGGATCCTCTTGAGTCTCTAGGATTTGTAGGCCGAGCCACTAGTGCACAGCCTTCAGCACATTTAGTCACATGAACAGAGAAGCAGCAGCAGCAGTGGCTGGCTGCACTCTTTCTGAGCCTCACATGCTTGAGGAGGGAATGGAGAGAGACACTCCATTTTCTGAGTAACTGATTTCTTATCAGACGGATGACCACACCTGTGAGCCAGGTGGGGCTGGAGGGAGGAGGATGTATGTAGCGTGTGATGCCTACATATGTGATCGGTTAACAGTAGAGGCATAGGGTCCAATTTTATACCCTCATACATTTAACAAATAAACTGTGAATCTTACAAATTTTAGCAATAGGCTATGTTTAATCAAACCTAGGATTTAAGAGGTTCAGAAAGGAGGTGGTCCCTGAGGATAAATTATATAGAACCCAGACAGATCTGTCATTTTGAAGGCAGAAGGTAGAGTGGACTTTTGGGTCATTGGTGATTCTGCTCTGAACTGCAAGCTAGTCATAGTGCCAAGGGGTAGGAGGTGGGGCTTGAGGGTCACAGGAGGCAGGGGGCGGGGCTTGAGGGTCACAGGAGGCAGGGGGCGGGGCTTGAGGGTCACAGGAGGCAGGGGGCGGAGCTTGAGAGTCTTGACTGGCTGGTGGTAGCCACTTTACTTTCACCTGTGCTCTAGCTCTCAGCAGACTTAGGAGTTGACGAGAGCGCTCTTGAAGAGTGGGTTATTCTGGAGAGAAACCAAACACAGCCTTGTCAGCGCAGGGGCTTTCAGAGCTGAGTCAGAGACCATCACTTCAGTTGGGAGGTCACTCTGAGGAGGGGGTCTGTGGGCTCTCCCCAGGGTTCAGTCCTTAGTTACAAAGCTTACACACAGGTGTGCGTGCTCGGGGAACTAGCTGCTGAGGCCTGGTGTGTGTGTGCGTCCCTCGTGGCTGGCCCTGCTATGGTTACTTCCAGAGGATGGAGGCATGTGGTCCTCCAAACAGGACCCCCAGTACCCCCACTTACGTGGTTCTGTCGGGGCTGGAGCTCCTCCCTTCATGAAGTGGGTCAGGACCAAATAGATGACCACCAGGAGAAAAATGAGCACACAGACACAGCACATGCCTATTACCACCAACATCGTGATGGTGATTCTGGGAGCCAACACGCACTCTAGAGAGGAAGCGCATGGCTGGTGTCCAGTCCCACTGTAGGACTGTGGCGACTGCATCCTGTGCGGCCTTGTCACCCACCACGGCCCCCAGGCCCCGTGGCTCTGAATGGCACTTGCTTGGCATGACCCTTTGTTCCCAGAGGGGAGAGGACAGGCCACAGGCCTCCCAGAGCAAAGCCCGGCGGAGACAGCACGTGGTCACCAGCCACCGGGACAGCCGGTAGTTCCATGCCCGGTAGGTGTGGTGTGCGCCGTGGGAACCCCGGCTGCCCTGAGATGCCGCCATCCCGGTGGCATGGGCTAGCCTGGCCCCGCCCCAGAGTCCCCACCCCTGAAGCTCCTTCCCATCTGTGGTTGGAGTTCTTGTCACCATAGTCCACCTGCCCACACTGTCCCCCTGGCCAGCCTCACCTCGGCTGTCCTCCACGTGGACGTCGTAGCTGTCCCTCCCGTCCTGTCCCCCTGGCCAGCCTCACCTCGGCTGTCCTCCACGTAGATGTCGTAGCTGTCCCTCCCGTCCCGCTGCTGCATGGTGTAGGAGATCCAGCAGTTGTCCGAGTCCCGCTCCTTGCAGGTCTTGCCCTTCCTGGTGGCGTTCTGCAGCCTCACGTTCACACACGCAGCGCTGCAGTTCTTCTCGTAGGGGCCCTTGGCGAATTTCAGGCACTCCACGCAGGAGCTGCGGAGGACAGGGGTGAGCAGGTGTGAGGGTGCTTCAGACGGGACGCGTGTGGATGGGTGTGCCAGGGTGTGTGGTGTGCACACCCGGGGTGTGGTCTGGGTGCTGGCTCTCCAGTGGAGGGGGGTGTGGGGAGTGCATGCTGGGGAGCTGAAGGGCTCAGAGGGAGGCGGGGTGCACAGCCCGGCCAGCTGGACCTGCCTGGGACTGCTGCGAAGCGGGTGCTCCCGGGCGTCCCCAGCGTTCCCGGAGCCGGGCGGGCCTGGGCGGCGGGCACACTCACGTGTAGCTGCTGCAGGGCGCTGGGCAGCCCGGGCACTCCTCGCACAGGGGCGGCTGGTAGCCAGGGTCACACTTGCACGTGTTGCACTGGCACCTGCCGCGGCCGCTGCATTCCACCCCGCGTGGGTTCAGGCAGCGTGCAGTGGACCTCGAGCACTGGCAGGCAGAGCCCTCGAATCCCGGCTTGCATTGGCACTGGCCGCAGAAACACTCACCCCTCTCTGGAGACAGCGAGGTCCGGGGATTCACCGGGCAGCCGGGAAGCCCACTCCACCCCCTGGGCTGCTCCTTCCCCAGACATGGCCTCCTGAGGAGGTGGGAATGTCCAGCCTCCACCCGCCCTTCCCTGCCCTCTGCCCATCCCTCCTCCATCCTCCTCCTGCCCCTCCTCCACCCTCTGCCTGCCCTTCCTGGGCTCCACAGCCCCACCAATAACGACAACTGTGCCTAGCCGTTCCTCAGCTGGTCTGACTAGGACCATCTTCCTGTGTGACTTTCTCAGATGCAGAAAGTGGTCACGCAGAGACCAGGGCCCCTCTAGGTCCTGCTGCTGATGGACTGAGCAGAATTCCCAGTCATCTGTCATCTGTCTGTCCGTCCCTGAGTGCTGTGCTTGGTCTTGCTGTGCAAATGGACAAGAAAGCCTAGCCGATGGCCCAGGCCGGGCCGCCACTCACTCGGGCCACCGCAAGGCTGGCCTTGGTGCCGCTCACAGTTGACGTTGTCACACTCGCAGTACCGCCCGAAGATCTCCTTGTTGGGTTCGTCGCTGGCGTGGCACATACACTGCCCGCAGACGCAGTCCCCCATCCCCGAGCACACCAGGGAGCTGTTGTCCTTCCGGCAGCTTCCCTCCAGCTCCTGGCTGCTCTTGCCCTGTGTCTGACACTCGCAGTTCTTCCCACTGTAGCCAGCATCACACCTGGGGTGAGAGGCGCTGGGCTCAGGCCTGCCCCTGTGATGGGGACACTTCCTGTCCTCAGGCCCGCCCCTGTGGTGGGGACACCTCCTGTCCTCAGGCCCTGCCCCTGTGGTGAGAACACTTCCTGTCCTCAGGCCCGCTCCTGTGGTGGGGACACTTCCTGGGCTCAGGCCCGCTCCTGTGGTGGGGACACTTCCTGGGCTCAGGCCCGCCCCTGTGGTGGGGACACCTCCTGTGCTCAGGCCTGCCCCTGTGGTGGGGACACTTCCTGTGCTCAGGCCCGCCCCTGTGGTAGGGACACTTCCTGTGCTCAGGGCCCTCCCCTGTGATGGGGACACTTCCTGTGCTCAGGGCCCGCCCCTGTGGTGGGGACACTTCCTGTGCTCAGGGCCCGCCCCTGTGGTGGGGACACTTCCTGTCCTCAGGCCCGCCCCTGTGGTGGGGACACTTCCTGTGCTCAGGGCCTGACCACTGGTCCACAGTGGCAGTGTTACCAGCTCTGGATCTGTTTCTCCGGAACCAGGCCGGGTCATCCCCAGGGCACACGTGTGACCCTGCCCTGTGACCTAGGACCTGGGTGGAGCTGTGCATGCAGCCTGGGCCAGGTGGGCAGCACGAGCTCCTCACCCCACCCCAGGCCTGCTGAGGGTTGGCAGGAGGAAGTGGCACATGCAGGTCAGTAGGACATGGGGGCAGCAGCCGGGCCACTGGCGTTTGGGCTCCGAGCATGTGTCTAGATGTGCTCAGAGAAGACGCTGTGATGGGCTGTCCTGCCCCTGGGAGGAGGAAACTTCTGGATCATTGACCAGTGGCCATGTGCGCAGAGGAGTCATCCTTATTCCCCAGGAAGGATGCCCCACAGCTGCACACGCAGGACAAGGGCAAGGTAGCACTGCCCGGAGGTGCGGGACGGCCATGGAGTAGTCACGTTCTAGAGCTGCTGGGCAGGGCATGGGCAGGATAGCAAGGACGGGGAGAGGGGGGTTGGTAGTAAAAGGAGAAGGTGCCCTAGGGTGGGTGGGGTCAGCCTGGAAAATACTCTGGGCTCTGGAGTAGGTGGGGGTCCTAGGGTCCGGGGCCGAGGGGTCCAGTCCAGCCCCAGGGTCGGCCGTCTGGCTGCAGCTTGGCAGCTTGGTGAGTGTGTGGGCTCAGGGCTGGAGGAGAGCCACATGGCCATGGTGCCCCAGGATGGGCCCTGCAGAGTGAGCCAGCCAGACTCTGGAAGATTCTCCTGCCTGCTCTGCCTTGGTTTCTCCATCTCACAGCTGGTTGGAGCTGTTGGGAACTTATGGGGTCTTCGGGTCTGCTTTAGTGGGGTCTAAATGCAGTGGGCATGCACCTGGCACTGGCTAGTGAGTTAGTGTTCACTGTTGGCCCCCGCACCCTGAGGAATAGCATGTGACTGTGTGGATCTGTGTGGACCCAGACCGCAGCAGCCTCTCTGGTGTCTTTGGGGGACCGATGGCAGCAGGGCCCAGAATGAGGATAATCCGCATGTGGCTGGAGCACTGGGCTGCGCATGACAGCCAGCACCCTGCGGGTCAGGACTCTCCCGTAGGGCACACAAGAGAGGCCTCTTCTGAATGTATTTGAACCAAGGCTTTGTGTGACAGCTCAGGGGTGGGGGGGGGGCTTCCAAGATCCAGGCTGCTGGATTGTCACCAGTCCTGGGGTTCTCTGGCTCCGTGCTGCTGGTCTGCTGGCCAGGAATCCCAGGGCAACAGAGCGGTAAGTCGTGGGTGAGTGGGTGCACTGTGTGCTTAGGTGTGGGCCTGCTGCCCAGTGTGTATGTGTGTGTGTGTGTGTATGCACACGTGTGCGTGCCCGCCTCACCTGCAGACGCCGCACTCCAGCGAGCCCTTGCCCCCGCAGAGCCCGCGGTCCTGCTTTTGGTCCCGACACTGGCACTGGCACTGCGGGAGGACCCGCACGGTCACTGTGTCTGTGAAGCCCAGGGCCCGGATGACAAACGACTGCTGCTGCAAGCAGGCGGTGGCCGTGACCTTCACCTGGAAGGTGATCTGTGGGGAGAGCAGGACACAGAGGGGAGGGGGAGGCAGGCCTCGCTCCGCGGGGCCGTTTGGACGGGGGTGCGGGCGCCCCGTACCCTCCATGGGGCTCCTGTGGATGGAGGTGTCCGCAGGGCCTCATGGATGGAGGTGGTGTCACCCTGCGCCCTGCAGCCACCCCTGGAGGTGCTGTCTAGAGCCCAGTGCGGGGATGGGGGCTCTCTGTGCGGGTGATCGTGGAAGCTGCCTTCCCGAGTCCTGTCCCTGACATTAGAGCCCAGGCGAGTGCCACAGGGAATCTTTGGCCTGGGGGCAGAGGATGTTCAAGGTAGGAGAGCTGGGCTGGCTGCTGGATGGAGACTGTGACATTCTTGCTATTCCCATGCGAGCCTCCATTCCTGTGGCCGTCAGTGGGGACAAGTCTGGGAAACCCTGGCAGGCCTTCCAGAGGCTGGGATGGAGTCCCCAGGCTATGGTGGAGGCCAGGGCTCCTGGGCCACGGTGGAGGCCAGGGTTCCTGGGTCAGGATGGAGGCCAGGGCTCCCAGGCTGGGGTGGAGGCCCAGCTTACCGGGACATTGATCTGCACGCCATCGCAGTTTCCTCTGGGCTGGCCCATGTGAGACGCCCCGTTACTGCAGAAGGAGTCGTAGGTGACCCTCAGGGTGTCGGGGAGGGGGCTGTGGTCCAGGAAGACGCGGGAGGACAGTTTCTGCAGGCAGAGCGGCCAGGCTTAGGGGTGAGAGCTCTCGGAACACCGCTTACTTCCAAGAGATTTCCAGGGCAGCTGGGGACCCACTGGTGCCGGGCCCTGAGTGGAGCCTGGCTCACTCCCACAGGTACCAGGACCCCGGTCCTGGGAGCAGCACAGCTCTGGGGGCAGCAGCAGGGTGGGCCGGGAGCCTGGGAGGAGGAAGAGGAGGGGGAGGAGGAGGAGGAGGAGAGACCCTGCAGGGCTCGTGCAGGACAGTGTAGGGAGGCTGGTAAAAGGGGTGCCCCACCCCATGGACATCTTTGCAGGGATTCCGGGGCCTCCCCCATAGGGAAAACATCTACCCTGCTTCTCCAGGGTGACCAGCGGGCAGAGCCCCGAGGGAGGAGTCGGGGGGAGACTGGGTGGCACCCCCACACCATCGATGAGAGGACACAGATCTGTTTTGTGTGATGTGGCCACCAGGCTGAGGGGTCCAATGAGACAGGGCTCCCCCTCCCCATCCTTCTTCTGGCCAGCAGGGGGGCAGGGGGGCTGCCTTCTGGGGCCCAGCCCAGCCCCCCCCCCTGCACCGCACCCTGCCAGCGACTCACATTATAGGCGTTTTTGATGAGCTGCCCCACGTTGCTGAAGTCGTCAGACAGCTCCCCGACAGCTGACTTGGGGATGATCTCGGTGAGTTTCTGTTGGTGAGAGGGACAGGTGGGTGCAGCTAGCACTGGAGTCCTCTTGGGTGGGGGCTTGTGATGTCCAGGGGCCTCTGGTGCCTATGAGGAGGCTCGGCCACCCTCAGGTGAGACCACCCTCAGTGTGACCACCACTGCAGAGCACGTGGTCACTGGCGGGCTGCAAAGCGTTCACCAGCCGGCTCTCAGGAAGGAAGCAGCCCCGGGGGCTTGGTGTGAATGCTCCCAGGGGTCACTGCTGAGCTGGCCATGTCCCTGTGTGTATTACCACATCCGCATGGCAGGCAGAAATATCCCCGGGTTATTACTATTACCAGTAAACTGTGGGAGAACTGCACCAAGTGGTGAGCCCAAAGTGTGTCCATGCCTAATTTTAACCATGACTGTGACCTGACTCCTGACCATCTGCCTTGGCAGGGCAGTCTGATGCTCCTTGGCCACACCCCCATCCACCTCTGGAGGCGGGCCAGCTGATGACAGACAGGCCAGCCCTCCACACAAATGTGTGCCTCATCCTAGGGCCTTGTTTCTTGAAGAGAGAGCATTCCTCTCCCCTTCCTGAGACACACAACTGAGGGCTAGGACACTTCTTGCCTGGTGTCCTCCCGTGACTGCCCGAGGGTGCTCCACAGCCTCGCCACCAACCTCCTGCAGGGCTCCGCTGCCCACTCCGCCTGACCCAGTGTGGGAGGCGGCCCTGGCCCAGGGAAGCTGGGCTCTTCCTTGTCCTGCCTGTGGAACCTGCTCAACACTCAGCCAGAAGCAGAGCGGGGAGAGATGCGTGTGGGTACCCACAGGACTGGTGCGAGATGCCCACCGCTCCAGAGTGCAGAGCTTGACAAAGTTCACCTGGGGAACAGCCAAATGGCCAGTGTGTGGCTGAAGAGCCAGATGCCCCAAAGACCACTTCCTTCTCCTTTCATCCTTACGTCCCTGCTTGGGAATTTTCAGAGTGCCCTGATTCTATTTGTTGGTGGGTTGGTACTGGGGTTGGATCTCCGGGTACTGCACTTGCTAGGCAGGTGCTTTTCCACTTGAACCACATCTTCAACTGTTCTTCTGTCAGTTGTGGGGCTTGAACTCTATGCCTGGGCGCTGTCCCTCAGCTCTTCAGCTCAAGCCTACCATTCTACTGCTTGAGCCCCAGTGCCACTTCCAGTTTTCCGAGTGGTTTATTGGAGATTAGAGTCTCACCGAGTTTCCTGCCTGGGCTGGCTTTGAACCATGAGCCTCAGATCTCAGTCTCCTGAGTGGCTAGGATGACAGGCGTGAGCCACCAGCACCTGGCTCAAACTCTTTTTGTTTCTCGGGGTTTATTTTTTCTCCCAGGACTGTGGTAATGCCCGCGCCGGGAAGCAGAGTCAGGAGGTACATGCTGTGCGGTCTTGGGTTTTGCTGTCTTGTGGCTAGGCTGCCCTCAGGACTCCACTGCTCCAGACCCTGACACTCACCTCATAGCTTTTCACTGCCCGTGCGGTCACCATAAAGATGGTTTGGATACCACTTTCTGCCAGTTTGTGTGCTAGCTGGCCCACCGATGGGTAGTCCTGGAGGGAGGAGACACCTGTCAGATGGCATCTGAAGCTGGGGACAAGCCTTCCAGGCTGCCCAGTGGATGCGGGTGCCAAGGGGCAGCAGCTCAAGGCAGGCCCACCCCTGCGTTCTGGAGGTGCCTTCTCTGAATAACCCACGCGTGAATGGAATCACGTGGGAAAGCAAGTGGATGGAAGTTCAGTGGGGACAACCTTTGAAATGGTTGTTACCTGCTTGACAAAGAAGCCAAGAGGTGAGCCGGTGGGGGCTCCCTGACAGCGTCCGTGCTGTGAGTGCTGGGCAGACACCCCAGATTTCTAACAGGGCAATATCAGACGTCATGTCTCGCCAAGTGGGCGTGTGTTTGGTAACTGAGGGATGCTGACTTTAGGGCATTGTGTGTCCTTCTTTTCCTGATCAAATTCGAGACCTCCTAGATTCTGAACGCCAGCACCCAGAGTGTGTGGGCTCCAGGAGGGGCAGCTGAATCGTCCTTGGTTGCACCCGGAGTTTTTGTGACTGCTGAGAACGGCCATGCTGCAGGGGGTAGGACCCCGGACCTCTCTGATGCAGGCTTCTGCGAGAGGACAGGGACTCGGGGCCCCAGGCCACCTGACTCCAGCGGAGCTGCAGGCCCCCCCTTCCTGCCTCTACCTCCCCACTGCCAGGCTATCCCTGTCCCCCATCCCTACGGCTGCTCTGGGCGCTGGAGGCAGGGCAGGGAGAGGAAGGGGAAGGCAAGAAGAAGTCACAAGAGAAATGCCGGGAGGAGATGGGAAGGAGGGGAAGAGGAGGGTGGGAGAGGGGAGAAAAGAACGATGGGGAGGGGAAGGAAGGGGAGGAGAGCAAGGGGAGGGGGACACCATGGCCTCTAGGAAATATCCAGGGGTATGAGGGATGAAGGCTGGACCTGTGAGTCTCCTCTGTGGAGGTGAGGAGGCCCAGCCGCCTCCTGCCCCCCGCCCCGAGGCAGAGGGTGGCAGTTTGTGCACCCCGTGTTATGGAGCAGGGTAGGAGGGCAGCCCCTGCCGCCCCCCACCCCGGGGGGAGTGAGCTGCGTCTGCACCACCTCTCTTTATACCTAGCCTCAGCCATCCACCACTCTCTTCTGGCTCGAGGCTGGTTCCCCATGGGCCTAACCTGCAACCTAGGGCTTCCAGAAGTTTCTACATGAATTTGCAACTGAGCTTGGAAGGAGGCCCTGGGATGAGCCCGCCTCGTCTCTCCTCGCTCTGCCCCTGGCTCACAGGCAGGGCTGTCTAATGTCTGGGTGACACCTGCCCCTGCTCCCCTGTGGGTCCCCGCCCTGCGCCCAGCCAGGGCGGGTGCGGTGCTCACAGAGCCGCGGCCGCTCCTGTGCACATCATCCTTCAGGTGGCAGCGGCCACCGCTGGGGGTCAGGAGGGTGTCCGCCTTCTCATCGCTACCATAGCGCAGGCCACGGTCAGTAGCCAATACCAGGATTCGAGTAACGTTGCGCCAGCCGATTTCCTCCTGAGATGAAGACGCCCAGTGGGAGGGAGGGGGGTTACTTGCCTCAGTTTCCCCTTTGGGTGTTCCCAGAGCTCTGTGGGGAAACTTGCAGGCCCATCTGTCCGCTCTTTATGGAGTTCCGTAAGGAGCCTCCTTACCTGCCCAGTGTCAGCACCAGCAGCCCACAGCACCCTGTGGGGGGCAGCGTGGGGCGGCCCGACACGCGAGCATGCCAGAGACTCACCGGGCAGGCGGCCACTTGCATCATGGCGTTCAGCCCGCCTTCCAGGGTGTCCAGCTCCCCGGAAATCAACAGCTTCCCAGCCTCCATCAGAAACCGGTTGGCATCGTCCGTCAGCTTCAATGCGTGCCGGAAGGTCTCCTTCACAATGTAGCCGAATCCTGGGGACACATATGAGTCTGGCTGGGGAGGCCGGGTGGCAGGTGGGGCCCTAGATAGGGAGCTGAGCCTGGGGCACAAGGGCAGCCTCAGTTTCCCTATCTTGCAGCACAGTTGGGGAGAAAGCCAGATGGCACGTGTGGAAACTTGTCCGGGGCACATGTGTTGTATGGCACTTGTATGCACACGGGAGTGTGTACAGTGGTGGACGTCTGTGAGTGTGTGAAGGGGCATGTGTTGTGTGTTTCTGTACATATGTGAGTGTAGGCAGGTGTGGACACGCCAGGTCTCCCCATCCCCGGGCATGTGTGGACATGCTCACCAGCGTGTGAGCCTCTTCCACGTGCAGGAGGGGCACACACGTCGTTGTGGGGGACGGTGCTACATGGGTGTGCCTTGCCCTTTGCACGTGTTCTTTGAGCTTTGCGTCCTCTGCATGAACTGGTGCTCATAAAGCACAGGGACTCCTGAGCCCTGGGGTTTGCTGTGATTGCTTCCTTACGGCTTCCCTTGCTGTGTACTTGACATACTTTTGTGCTCTTTAATTTTGAAGAATGAGCTCTGAAAGAGTTGTGTCTTTAAAACAGAAGCAAAGACAGCCGGGCACCGGTGGCCCAGGCCTTCCAGCCTAGCTACTCAGGAGGCTGAGATCTGAGGATCACGGTTCAAAGTCGTCCTGTGCTGGAAACTCCGTGAGACGCTTATCGCCAACTAACCACCAGAAAACCGGAAGTGGTGCTGTGGCTCAAGTGGTAGAGCATTAGCCTTGAGCAAAAGGGCTCAGGGACAGTGCCCAGGCCCCTGAGTTCAAGCCCCAGGACTGACAAAAAAAGAAAAGAAAAGAACAAACATAACAATAAACACACACACAAAATCACAGATAAATAAAAGAAGCAAGAGGAGGAAGAGGAAAAGGCGGTGGGAGACTGGATGATGACTGAAGTCTTGGGGGCCCGAGAGTAGACATGATGGTTGGTAGAGATGCAGCTCTGTCTGTAGCCATGCAGATGCCCAGGTGAGCCAGGTGAGCCGCCCCCTCCGCAGCTCCCTGCCTGCCGGCCGCAGCCGCTGTGGGACTTACCGATGCGGGCAGACCTGGTGGTCCAGTTGAGGGCTTGGAGCAGGTGGCGACCCAGCCTCTGGATGTCGGTGGGGTTGCTGTGCCTGGGGTCCGACAGGGCCATCAGGAGGTACAGGTCGATGGGGGCGTCCTGGGCCCTCTGGAAGACCACATTGACTGCAGCCGCCTTCCCTGTGGGTGGGGAGGAAGGCCAGTGAGCAGCGACGCGGGCATGGGGGCCGCCATGGGGCTGCCCGTCCTGGGGCTGCCCGTCCTGGGGCTGCCCGTCCTGGGGCTGCCCGTCCTGGGGCTGCCCGTCCTGGAGCTGCCCGTCCTGGAGCTGCCCGTCCTGGGGCTGCCCGTCCTGGGGCTGCCCGTCCTGGAGCTGCCCGTCCTGGGGCTGCCCATCCTGGGGCTGCCCGTCCTGGGGCTGCCCGTCCTGGGGCTGCCCGTCCTGGAGCTGCCCTTCCTGGGGCTGCCTGTCCTGGAGCTTGCCCAGACGGCCCCGTCTGGCAGGCTCCAGTTCCCTTCACTTCCTCCTTCACCACAGACTGTCAGGGGGCTGCAGGTCAGACGGGGTGGACTTGAATGCAGACACAAGTCACTTGGTGCCCAGGGCAGTGGTGGAGGGGAGGTCCACTATGCTGGACCTCACCAGTGGGCATGGCATGGGGGGGTGCTTCGGGA
This sequence comes from Dipodomys ordii, assembly GCF_000151885.1. NCBI lineage: Eukaryota > Metazoa > Chordata > Mammalia > Rodentia > Heteromyidae > Dipodomys > Dipodomys ordii. The sequence goes on from NW_012267319.1 coordinate 629,602, forward strand.
GTCCCTGGGTCATGAGGATGGGGGCCCTCAAGAAGGTGACCCATGGCACCTGGTGGGGAGGTCAGCCTTTACTCTTGAGGTTCCCTGGCGGGGCGCAGTCTGGTCTGGCCAGCCCTCAGCCACACAGGGTGCCTGGCTCACCCCAGGCAAGGCCACGCCTACCTGGCCGCAGGTAAAGGGCCAGCTGCTGTGGGGACAGCTGTGTGCCTCCCCCCTGCGGGGCTCCCTGGGGCACGGCGAAGCTCTTGGGGTCCAGGATGTCCTTGGCTTCACAGCCCTTGTTCTGCAGCTGCTCCCGGGTGTCACAGCGGGCGGAGTCGGGCTCCCTTGGGCCTGTGAAGTCCTGGGGGAGGGGGCTGGGCTCAGGAGGAGGCTGCAGGACCCAGCTGCAGGACCAGGGGCTCAGACTTGGGGATCGAAATCCCTGGCCATGAGGACAGAGGCGGGGGAAGACCCCAGCCTCCCAGACAGCTTCCCGAGGGGCCCAGGTCAGACCGGAGTCAGACCGCAGGCCCTTCTCCCCTCCCTCAGCCACTGTGCCTGACAGCTGGAGGGACTGCAGCCCACGGGCTGATCCTCAAGGGGCAGCCAGGCAATCCTAGTGAAGTAGTGACTACTGTGCTTCCATGGGGGGGGGGGCGAGAAAGAGAGAGAAGGAAAGAGAGGAGGAAAAGAGGAGGAGAGGGGGGAGAGAGATCAAATGGGGGAGAAAGACAAGAGGGTGGGGCTTCCTTACACAGGAGTTACAGGAAGGGCCCTGCCTGTTTGCAGTGATGCCAGTGTCATCCATGGAGGCTGAGTCATGGAAGGAGACCATGTTAGGGGGTGCGCTTTCGTGGGAACAGAATGCACAAACATTAGTTCCCAGAGACAGTGCAGATGGGAGGTGGGGCAAGGATCTCAGCTGGGGTCCTGGTGGACATCACCAGCACTGGCACCACGTGTGCCCTTGGGCCCAGAGAGGGTAGTCACTGGCAGAGCAATGCTGGGATCAATCCGGATAACCAGCCCAGCTGAGGGTTCTCCACACACGGATGTTGCTGGTCTTCAAGAAGACAGAGAGCTGAGGACTGTCCCTGGCTCAAGGTGACTAAAGATCCCAGACATCTGCTTGCCCAGTGCAGGCCTGGGTGGTAAAACCACCAAGAAAGTACATGCTACCACAGGCCTGGCTGGAAGAAGCTGCAAAATGTGCATAAGATCTATAGATTCGATCATCATAAGACATTATGATGGGTTTTCTGAGTATAAAGATGTATTTGTCAATATGAATACGCACATACTGATCAAAACACATGCTTGGTTTTGCAAGTGAATACTGAGTTCTAAAGACCCTCGTAGAGGCAAAGGGCAAAGCTTCCTGTTCCAGCTGGCTCTGGAGAGCCTGAGGTGAAGCCCTGATGTGAATTTCCAAAGACACCTACAGAGTCAGACCCTGGGGGCCCCAGGAGAGGGTGTGGTCTCATTCTGCAAGAACTGTCTCTCCACCTCTAGATGTCTGGGTGCCACTGGATGCTCCCTGCCTCCTTCTAGAAGCTTCTCTCCTGAGCTGCTTGTGCCTCTGGACCTGCAGCTGGCTTAGGGACAGCCTGTTTGTCTCTCTCTCTTGGACTTCCTGGGGGCCTCTGGGCTATTCCTTGAGGAAATGGCCCTGGCGTCCCTCTCTGGTGTCATGGGCAGGGAAGCCAGCCCAGCAGGTGGGAAGGTAGAGGGACAGGGCAGAGCCGCTCAGCCTCCAGAAACCTGAGGGACCACTGGGCTCTTACCAGCTTCTGGCACCAGGCACAATCAGGCCCCGACTGGATGCAGTCCTCGCAGGTTCTGACCTTGAACCTGGTGCATTCCTGGCATAGGACTGGGAGACAGGCGGGTGGGTGAGTGGGCCCTAAGCCCCCACCCTTAACTGCCCTTTAGGGTGAGTGGAGGAGGCCTGGGGGGGCTTTGAGCCAGCTGACTTGGGGGTAATGAGGGAGACTCCTGGAGGTGGCCAGAACTCCCTCCTCTGCTGGGTGGGAGATTGAGGTCGTGTGTGACCCTGGGCCTCCCTCAGCTGCAGGGCTTTGGGTCGAGGGGGTCAGGAGGCAGCCCTTCTGTCTGTGGAGAGCTGTGGACTCACTGGGCCTGAGGGGGAGCAGCCCCACCAGGGTCAGCAGCAGGAGGCAGGGACGCAGCATGCACCAGGAGGAGGCGCTCCCAGGAAGGAGGGGCATGGCGACTCAGGGTGACCGCTCGGAGACTCTCCAGCTGGCCTAGAGATGCAGAGCCGGAGATCCCATCCCCATTGGCTGTGGGGTATAAGAACCGTGTCTGGGCAACACACAAGGCCCCAGACTCAGAGGAGGGAAGCCCGGGAGGTTGGCTGCACACCTGTTCAGGTACAGAAGACAGGAAACACTACAAGGACACACAGATACACACACGTGCACACACACTACACACGTATCACACACACATATATGCCATATACATACCATGTGCATACACAACTTAGACACCGTGCACAACATGTTCCCCATAGCACACATAGTACACATTTCATACAAACGACACACAAAGCACACATCCACACCTACTACACATCCGTACACGCAGCCTGCATGAGCACAGCACCCGGTATACATACACACTTGGCCTAGGGCAGGGCTCTGAGCTTTGTGAAGTTATGTCCTCAAAGCCGAACTGGAGCAGGAGGGAGGCAGGCCTGGAACTCCTGCAGGAGAGGGGCTGTGCTGAGAGTCCGGCCAGGAGCTGTGCGGATTAGCTGAGAGTCAGTGTGTGTGAGTGTGGGGTCATTCACAATCCTTGCATCCCTGGGGGGGGGCAGTGCAGCTGGATGACAGCCTGCAGACAGTGTTCTGCTCTCTGTGTCTGTGGACAGGACTCCCGCCCACACTCCCAAAGCCCTGGTGACCACCAGCAGGAGAACTTGAACCTCACAGGAGGAGACTGAGCCCCTGAGTAGCATTCCCATTGCCCAGAGAGACAAGTGCAAATCTGGGTGACAGCAAGACAGACCTACAATACAGCAAGATAGATCTACAGTACTGCAAGACAGACCTACAATACAGCAAGATAGATCTACAGTTCTGCAAGACCTACAATAAGCAAGATCTACAGTACAGCAAGACAGATCTACAGCAAGATAGCTCTACAGTATATCCTACAAGACTGAACCTAGACCACGGGAAGTCTGGTGGTGGGGACATGGCCTCCTCTCACCATCCAGGTTACACCCTGCTTGCTTAAGTGTTGTGACTGCCACCAAAACTAGTTGGGCTGCGGGGAGGCTCAGGGTGAGGGGCCATGGGAGTTTAGTTTCCCACATCAATGCTTCAGGTGTAAAATTCCACGCGAGGCTCTTTGAGAAGGGCCGGGCCCCACCCACCTCCCAGAACTCTGCAGCTCAGGCAGCTCCATGTCAGCGAAGCACTGGCGCATCTAGCACAACCTTAGGAACGAGTGTCAAGAGACACCTGTCCTGAGTCGTGGCCCAGGCTGTGTTCTCTGATGAGCCCACTGGCGCCTGGCACCTTCCACCATCCTGGCCTCTAGAACACATCAGCAACAACCCTGTGATACCATCAGCAAAGCTGTGGGACAAAGCTGGTGATCGAAGGGTGTGGAGGCCTTAAGAAATCAGACATGTTCCGGTGAACACAGGCAAAGAGGAAACCAGGAGGAAAGAGCCACTTAAGCAAGACCTCAGCGGGAGGTGAGAGGCGGGTGAGAAGAAAACCCTCAGAACGGGTCAGGCTTCCTGTTGTGAGGGAAGATTTGCAAAGCTACAAAACCATATGTCCAGGCCCTTAAGAAGCCCAGGCTCTGGGGGTCTATCAGAATGCCACCTCAGAGCCTGGCCTGGCCTGGGGAGGAAACAAAGCCCAGCCCTGTGCTGCTAGACAAGCGGCCCTCATGGATGAACACATCGAGCCAAGTAGAGGCACCCTGGGAAGGAGGATGGCGATAGAGGAAGGGAAGTCCCCCCTCCAAGTCTACATCTACAATGACCACATAATAGGCCTCAAGCTTTCACAAGTCTAAGCCTCCAGTTGAAATGTGGTCAGTCTTCTGTGTCCATTTAGAAAAGAGTCTGAGGGCAGCTGGACTCTTGGTGGCTTCTCAGGTCATTGGTTCCTGGGGACCCAAAGGGTCATTAGGAACAAAGGGGCAGGGACAGCCCAGGAAAACTCAACCTGTGTATTTTCTGAACCCACAGCCCTGCCAAGTAAATGTGTGTGTGTGTGTGTGTGTGTGTGTGTGTGCGCGTGCGTGCGCACACATGCTGGTCCTGGAGCTTGAACTCAAGGTCTGGCTGCTGTCCCTGAGTTTTTTCTTTTTGCTTGGGATTATACCTTGAGCCACAGCTCCACTTCTAGTCTTTTGGTGGTTAATTAAAGATAGAGTCTCATGGTTTTTCCTGGCCAAACTGCTTTGAACCCTGATCCTTAGATCTCAGCCTCCTGAGTAGCTAGAGTGACAGGTGTGAGCCAGCAGTGCCTGGCCTGCCAAATACGGTTTTCCATTAATTTGCTGTTGACGGAGTCCAACAGTGGGAGTATTAGAGCCATGGTTGTTGATGAAAGGAGCAGTACGAGACCTTCCCACATTAGTTAGCAGTTTGAAGACAGGACGATAAATACCTCTGAACTTAAAGCAGAACTCAAACTATTTTTATGGAGATTTTAGGAGAAAGCCTGACCACCATCTAACACCACGTGAACGCTTCATGTTCACCATTAACACCACGTGAACGCTTCATGTTCACCATTAACACCATTACACCATGTGAACGCTTCATGTTTACCATTAACACCATGAACGCTTCATGGCCACCATTAACACCGTGAACGCTTCATGTCCACCATTAACACCATGTGAACACTTCATGTCCACCATTAACACCATGTGAACATTTCATGTTCACCATTAACACCACGTGAACGCTTCATGTTCACCATTAACACCATGTGAACACTTCATGTTTACCATTAACACCATGAACGCTTCATGTCCACCATTAACACCATGAACGCTTCATGTTCACCATTAACACCATGAACGCTTCATGTCCACCATTAACACCATGTGAACGCTTCATGGCCACCATTAACACCATTACACCATGTGAACGCTTCATGTCCACCATTAACACCATGTGAACGCTTCATGGCCACCATTAACACCATGAACGCTTCATGTCTCGCCGTAGACCTGGGCTGGGGTCCCCACTGCTTTCGGGGTAGGCAGGAAGGCCAGTGAATATGTTTGAAAATGAAATAGTAAAAGAAGCAGGAGGCTATGTACCTCAGAGTGTACACCTGAGGGCAAAGACATCAACCAGCTAGACTAAAAAAAGTCACAATTTGTGCCTAACAGATTGTAGGGGGAAATGACCATCTTTGCAGTGCAAAAGGTGAAAGGTCATCTTCATTTCCAAAGACATCTTAGAAACTGATGAAGGTTAGCTATTCCTAGCTACATGCTTGGTCTCAACCTTCCCGTTTGCCAGAGCTTTGGGGACAGCTCTGGGAACCGATCACAGTGGGAGCCTGCGGCCATTCAGGCCAGAGCCACACACTAATGGTGTGTGACACAGTGAAGACAGAGTTCACCCAGTGCTCCATCTGTGAAATCCTGGGAATGACGGCATCACCTGGAAAGATATCCTAGCCATGGCACATACACATTGTGCATTTATATCTTGCAGACACACGTACACAAAGAGCTATGTGCACGCGTGCGCATGTGTGCACGCACACACACACACACACACACAGACTCACATCTACACAAATCTGGAAAGAACATTTCCAGGGCTAAGAAAAGAGGTATACAGAGAGGAGGGGAGTAGCCGGGGCAGGAAGAGGCAGCACAGTTGGCCCTGGGGCAGGAAGAGGCCCCATTGCTCTGGCACTGGCCTCTGGAGCTCTCCCACATAGCCCCTACCACACCCAGCACCCCCTAGCCTAGGAGGCTTCCAGACTCTGCCTTCTGGCTCAGCTAAGTCTAGAGGTCCCCATGTTCTCGGAGGCCGGTAGACTCTGGGCCAGGAGCTGGCAGCCTGAGCCTGTGTGGCTGCTCTCTGCCTGCCTGACCCCACCCGCAGCTGCACGCAGGACCTCCCAGGATCTGCCAGCAGGTAGGAGAAGGACCTGAGACATGGAGATATGGGACAAGGAGAGGCCACCAGCCCCACTCCAGGCCTAGGTCACGTGAAGCTGCTCCCTGAGGTCAGCTGTTCTTTGGGAAGAGCCTTGAACCAACGTGTCCCCCGTGAAAGCCACTGCAGACATAAGGAATCTGTTCTCACCCCGCCAGGTCCCCCGGAGACCGCAGCTCTGCGTCAGCTGGGCTGATGCTGTTTTGCCTGCTGGTCACCTCTGGAGGACACGGCCACGCCTGATGCTTCCTCTTTTAAGTCTGTCCCTCGGAGGAAGTCGAGGGACATGTGATCCCACAGCTTGTCTCCTCTCTGCTCCCCAGGTGGGATCCACAGCGCAGCCACCATGATGGGCTGGAGTCTGCTTGGGACCAGTATGAAATGAGAGGCCACTGTGGGGACCGCAGTCTGGTGGCACCGAAGGACCGCACGATGTGTCAAGGATGGGCGGGGGCTGACTCTGGAGGCTTCCTGCCTGGAGAGGGCTCAGCCTGTGGGTCAGCAGAGGATGACAATGCATCCCTGAAGAAAACCACTCCAGGGGGCGAGCATGTTGGCAGCAGGAAACAGCCCGACTGGCTGCCAGCAGGAGGGAGGACAGACAAGGGGCCAGAGCAGAGGCAAAGGCTTAAGAGGGGAGGAGAGAAGGGAAGAAGAAGTAAACTGAGGACCATGCATGTGAGAGTTCCATCTGCACAGGAGTTCCGGGGGGCGGGGACATGGAGATGGAGAGAAGGAGGCAGAGTGACAGATGAGAGCTGAGAGCACCAGGGAGCCCCTGTGTGCTCCTGGGACGGGTAGATAAGGTCCTGTGCCTAGACAAAGAAGGGAGGGGCATAGAGAAGAAGGAGGAGGGAAAGGAGGAGAAGAAGAGAGGGCATAAGAAGGCCCGAGAATAAGTTGTGAAGGACAGAAGCTCACCTACAGTCTACGTGGGCACTCGTTCATTTGTTCATTCATTCGGAGTTTATCTCGCAGGTGCTCTGGTGGTAGGGATGGGCATCTAAGAGTAGATGTGGACCATGGGTTTTCCCCAGTGCAGACACACTCTGGACACATGAACACATTAATGATAAACGGAGGCAGGTATTGGGCCTGGAAGGGTAGGAAGGACAGAACTTAGACGGGGCTGAAGGATTTGAAAACATCTTTGCTTTGCTGCCCTGACATCCGCTGGTGGGAATGAATGAACCCGGAGCCCGATGGCCACCGTCCATGGTGGGCTGGAGGACCCAATTCCCGCACAGCCCACCACCCCCACAGGCCTGCCAATGTCCTGGGGTGCCCTTCCTAACATCCTTCAATTTTAGCTACTCAGACTTTGGTCCCAAAGAGGCAATAAACTAAATATTTAAAGACCTTGGCAATAAAATTGATGATTAGACTCAAAGAAGTCTTTTATTTTCTTCATAGTTATAGAAATTAGCATAGTTTCCACTTCATAAAAATGCATAGTTGGAGGATTTATTAGTTTCCATTTTATCCTGGCCAGTTTCACAAATGGCTGATCTCAATCCAGGCCCTCAGAGCATTTTTATGAATTCAAAAGAAATGGTGACTTTATTTCATTCTTTGAAAGCTTTAATTTCGTTTCTCTATCTAATGGAAGGAGAGGGCAGATTCTAAATCCCAATAATGCCTAGGAATTCTTATTCTAATGGATTGGATTTATCCTGTTGGGTATATTCACCCTTGATCTCTGTCTCTCTGTCTCTCCTTCCCTCCTCTATCTCTCTCTCTCTTCCCCTTCCTTTGCCTCTCTCAACTGAATGTAAATAGAGACCTGAAGCTTATTTCTTTAGAAAAAATTCTGTAACACCCATGCAGTCTAGGACACAGCAAAGACCATCTGGAATTCTTCTTTACCAGTAAGCCTATGACAAGAAACAGAATGTCTCACAATGTGTGAGTGCATCTTCCTTCACGGGGATATGATGCTGATTGATGTCAGACTTTTCCATTTTATTTGTATGACTGAGGTTTGAACTCAAGGCCTCATATTTTTCTAAGCAGGCCCTCTGTCCTGGGGGCTACAGCTTCAGCCCTTTTCTGTTTTTTTTTGGACATAGGCTCTTATTTCTTGCCTATATGTGCACCTGGGCTGCGATCCTCCTGTTTTTCACTTCCCATGGTACCTGGATGACAGGTGCATGCTACCATGTCTGGCTTCTTCCACAGAAACAAAGTCTCCTGGACTTGTCTTTCTGCTCTGGCCTAGAACTGCGGTCCTCTCAATCTCAGCCTTCGCCATAGCTAAGATTTACATGCACAGACCACGGTGCACAGCTATTGATTGAGGAATTGCATGATGTTTTCTGCCTCAGTTGGTCTCAAACTGAAATCCTTGCAAAGACGGGCCGAGTCCGTGGTGTCCAGTTGTGCTAATCAATGTACCAGCACTGTGACAAAGCACCTGAGGAAAACAATGGAAAGGAAGCACGTTTGATGTGTGGCTCTCTCAGAGCTTTCAGTTCATGGCTGCACAGGGTAGTTGCTTTTTAAGGTAGAGCAGGGGAGGAGGGGGCGGTGAGCATGGTGGGGAGGGAGGGAGGGAGAAGACGGGACAACACAGCCTCCAGAGGTACTCTTGAGAACCTGGCTCTTTCAACTGTGTTTAACCTCCTATGTTTCCATCGCCTCTCAGTAGCCCACTAACTTACTAACTCGTCGGCATCCTTTTCCTTTGGGAAATGTCCCCCCTCTGGTCCTGGGTCCTATGACCTCAGAGGGTGTTGTTGGTGACAAGTGGAGTTGTGGGGTCTTTCAGACACAAAGCGAGAAGGTTTTCTCAGCCTGCTTGCTCAGGTTTTACTGAACTGAGGGGCGGGACCCGTGGCTCCCCTCGGGCTGTCCATCTGCCCCGGACATCTCCCAGTAGTATTTAATCCCAGGAGTTAAAGCCTTTGATCCCGTCCCACTTTCCATTTGTGCTAGCTGAATAATTCAAGCAGGCCTCATCACCTCAATTTTCCTTCCGAGGAAAGCAGGGAAGGAAAGAAAATGACTGCTCTGGAAACAAGGTGGGGGGGGGGAGATATTTCAGAAGGAGTTTGGGTGGCAAAACACCGGAAGCTATAAATAAACCTTTGAGGAGAGAGGAAAACCAAGACGAGACCGCCATGGGGGAGGGGCATAGCCCTTTACTTCTTCTACTCTGAGCTCTGGCGACTTGGCAGTTTTCTTCAACTGCTACATAATATCTCTCCATATGTACGAAGACGGGGCTGGGAAGGTGGCTCAGTGGTAGAGCACTTGCCTTGCATATGTATGAAGCATAATGGCGTGTTTAAATTAATGTATGTATTGGTGGTGATAAACTCAGAGTAATAAGAATATATATCACCTTGAAGTTTTTTTTGATTACTTTGTCCTGAATAAATCGTATCTTCTATTTTGAGATTGTATAATTCTTTACTGTAATTAATTTCCTCCCTTCCCTTGGCTTCCCTTTGATTCGCTTTTCTTCCCTTCCCTCCCATCCCCTCCTTCTCTCTTCCTCTTCCATCCCCTGCCCCCTTCCTCTTCTTTCCCATCCTCTTCCCCTCCTCTTCATGTTCTTAGAATCCTGGACGGAACCTCAGGCCTTGTGCATGCTAGGCGAGCACTCTCTCCTGAGCAAAAATCCCTGGCCTTGGCATTACTGTAATTTCTATTTTGAGAGAGGAGAAAATGCACCTTGACCTCGTGCACCAAGCATCATTGCTCCCTGGGTATGGGGCGTGGGGGTCCATGGGGCGAGGCCAGAGGGGACCACAGGGCCCAGTGTGCCCCCAGCTCTCAGAGGAGGCTCCCTGCACGCTGTCCTCCCCGGGTCCTGGGTCAGATGCTTAATTAAGACCACAGGCTTCAGCTCCTGAAGAGTCCTGGCATACAGGTGCCAGGTGTGGCTGTCTTTGTGGCCAAGTTTCCCCAAAGCAGAAGAGAGCGGAGGGAAGAGGTGTACTTTTATCTTCAGTCCTTTTCTCTAAACTTCAAGAAATAATTATCGAGAGCCTTTTTAAAACCCATTAATTCCCTTGTCTGCACTGAGATTGAAATTTGTTAACTGATCATTAATGTCTTTTGCTTCCCTTCTAATTAAAAGTTCACTGCCAGAGGAGAGTGTGAAGAAGGCTCTTGCTTGGCTGTCTGCCTCACTGGGCCGGGGGAGGGGGAGAAGGGGAATCTGAATCCAAGCCAGCTGTGGGGACCCACAGAGTCTGGCCAGGGAAGTGATTTCTCTTAGGCAAAGCTGGAGATAAGGTGGTAGAATGAAGGTGCCTGCCACCCTGCAGTCAGCCACGCCCCCTGCTCTGCTCCTGCTCCCATCCGGCTCCCAGTCCTCCCCCCCACTCCACCCCCTTGCAGGACAACCAAGCTGTAAGCTTCTTCTAGGGCCCACCAGGAAGCCCTGGCCACCAGGTAGCCTGGCGGGCGGGGAGTTCCCCTTCCCCCTGCCATCCACTCACCTGCCTGCTAGCTGCCACAGATGGTGTGCAATTAAAATCTCCCTAAAGGGTGCTTTCTTCTCCCCATGGGTTGTATTTCAGTTAATGGTGTGTGTGTGTGTGTGTGTGTGTGTGTGTGTGTGTGTGTGTGTGTGTGATTCTGTCCAAGCTTTGGGTGGTTGTGGAATGCAATATTCTTCTGTAGGAATCATTTTTTTAATTAAAATTTTTAAAAATAAATTGTTTTTAAAATTGTTATTGTAAAGATGTTGTACAGAGTGGCTACAGTTATGTAAGTCAAGTAAAGAGTGCATTTCTTTTTGGACAGTGTCACCTCTTCCCTCACTCTCTCCCAGATTTCCACCCCCCCAATTCCCACCCACAAGTTGTGTGCTGTGTTTTGAGGGTAGAGCCAGCCTATGCAGGTGGACTGTGAGGGATCTGCTCTCTCCCTCCTTCCCTCCCTCTCTCTCTCCTTCCCTCCCTCCCTCCCCCCTCTCTTTTTCTCTCATGACAGAACCTAGAAAATAAGCTACCCATAAGCCCCTCTTTCAGAAAGGCAAACGTGATGCAAACATAAAGATGCTCATCTTAATTGGACTTAGGGAGATTGATGTTTCTACAGAAAGAGAATGCAGCTTTCATTGCCCAAGGTCAATTCTTTATAATTAAAAGACAAGTTACCAATGAAATTGGAAGCCATTATTCATTAAAAAGAATTCCAAGCCAGGCGCCAGTGGCTCACACCTGTAACCCTAGCTACTCAGGAGGCTGAGATCTGAGTTTGAAGCCAATCCAGGGAGGAAATCCCATGAGACTATTATTTCCAATTAACCACCAAAGAGCTGGAAGTAGAGCTGTGGCTCAAGTGGTAAAGTGCTAGCCTTGAGCAAGAAAGGTCAGGGACAGAGCCTAGGCCCTGAGTTCAAGCTCCAGGACTGGCAAAAAAAAATCTACCTCTAAACATTCCTCTCCCTCAAAAAACCATGCTTTCAACAATGGTTTCTTAGGTTCCCAACTTAAATTTTTTTCCCCGTGATCCTACTTTGAAATTGGTCTTGTCATTTGTCTCAAAACTTAACCAGTGTCTACTTATTTATTGTGCAGCTATTTTTAATAAAATAGAAATGCATTATCATAAGTGAACTACATTTTGAAGTTAGAATGTGTGCTTTGTGAATCAAATATCTATTAACCATAAGAGCTTTTTATCCTGTGTATTTTTTTATAGATAAAAAGAGCTGCTATTTTCCTTGGATTTGAATTGTCTCTGCTTAACTATTCCAGCTCAATTATGTTCAAAGCTTTATCTTTATAAAAGTCACAGAACTACTTGGAAATAATCACTTCAGCATCAACTAATAGAATTATAGTTGACAAAAGTTCCAGCCTCAGAGCTGAAAGCAATCCTGACAGTGCCAGACGTCTCCACTCCTCTTCTTTTATAATTATAAGTATGAAATACCATCATTATGAAAAACTAATACACTTAATTTATTAGGAAAAATGGATTGTGTCTGTCACACAATGAGAATCAGACTTGCAACGTGTCTGATGCTTAGGGAAATTCTTTGAGATGAGAGAAAATTTCCAAAAATTTTGAGTCAGAGTTATTTTTCAAGGTGAATCATCTAGACAACTCTAAGTGCATTGGGACTGTCACCCAGTCCGGCAGAGCTTCTGGACCTACACTGGCCTGGTCTGAATTATTCATATGAGTTGGCTTCGTGGCTGCTTGTGTATGTGGATCTGTCTGGGAGTGGATATATTTTATTTTATGTATTTATTTATTATACACATACACACACATTTTCCAGGCCTGGGGCTTGGACTCTAAGCCTGGGCACTGACCCTGAGTCTCTTTGTGTTCAAGGCTAGTGTTCTATCATTTCAACCACAGGGCCACTTCCAGCTTTTTCTTTGTAGTTTATTAGAGATAGGAGTCTCATGGACTTTCCTGCCTGGGCTAGCTTTGAACCTTGATCCTCAGAGCTCAGCCTCCTGAGTAGCTAGGATTGATTACAGGCATGAGCCACTGATGCCCAGCTTTTCTTACCATAGTTTCAAAATTATCTTTAAGTAGTTGGACAAAGAAGTTTACCTTTATCATACTAATTCATAAGTACAACCCGTCTTGATCCATGTCTTGATCCATTGTTCTCCTGGGGTTATAATTTGGGGGGAGATGTGGAGGAGGATGGATGGATGTGTGTGGGAACTCCCAGGTGGCAACTGCTGGTCCACATAATGCGGACCGGTCCTTTCCAGGCAGGCCCCCTCTCAGATGCCCTCTGGGTACACTGGCTACTGTTGCAGTAGCCCCAGCTCTGCTTGTCCACTTCTGAGCTACCGGACTGGGATAATGTGGTGGGGAATCACAGCTTCCAGACCTGTCCGCATGTCCACACCCCAATCCCTAGCCCCCTGTAGGGTGAAAGGGGGTTTTGCAGAGTGGGGAAGTGAAGGGTCATGAAGTGGGAAGAGTTTCCTGTCTTGTCCAGGTGGGTTCAATGTCATGCGAGGGCCTTTAACAGATAGACATGCAGGCGGGAGGGAAGCAAAAGGAAGGGCAGGGGGCGGAATGGAGGGGAGGGGAGGCTCTCCCTAGAACCTCCAGAAGGAGGTTTGGATTTTGGACTTCTGGCATCCAGAACGGCGTGACAATAAATTGATTGTTTTAAATAAATAGGCCCAAAGAAACATAGGTCCCATGGTTTCCCTTATATGCAATATCTAGTATATGTATGAGTCAAGCAGAAAAGGTCAGATAATGTGATGTCAGGAAAATGAACCCTTAGATAT